>NC_139246.1:49958918-50355449 GCF_977018435.1 Lepisma saccharinum
CTTATACATATGATTGTTGTCCACGTACTTAATATCGAGGGACTTCTTCCTTGGACCTCCGATGGTTGTCCACGTACTAAATGTAGAGGGACATCTCTCTTGGACCTCCCGTTGTTGTCCACGTAGTAAATGTAGAAATGACAACTTTCTTGGAACTCCGATGATTGTCCACGTACTAAATGTAGAGGGACACCTTCCTTGGACATCCGTTGGTTGTCCACGTACTAAATGTAGAGAGACACCTTCCTTGGACTTCCGATGGTTGTCCACGTACTAAATGTAGAGGGACACCTTCCTTCGACATCCTTTCGTTGTCCACGTACTAAATGTAGAGACACACCTTCCTTGGACTTCCGATGGTTGTCCACGTACTAAATGTAGAGGGACAACTTTCTTGGAACTCCGATGGCTGTCCAGGTCCCAAGAGAAAAGGGACACCTTCCTTGGACCTCAGATGGTTTGTCAACGTACCAAATGTAGGGGGACACCTTCCTTGGACCTCCGATAGTTGTCCACATACTAAATGTATACGAACACCTTCCTTGGACCTCTGATGGTTGTCCACAGACTAAATGTATAGGGAAAACTTCCTTGTACCACCGATGGTTGTCCAGATTCTAAATGTAGAGGGTCATCCTCCTTGTACCTCCGATTGTTGTCCACGTACTAAAGGTAGAGGGACACCTTCCTTGGACATCCGTTGGTTGTTTATGTACTAAATGTAGAGGGACATCTCTCTTGGACCTCCCGTTGTTGTCCACATAGTAAATGTAGAATGACAACTTTCTTGGAACTCCGATGATTGTCCACGTACTAAATGTAGAGGGACACCTTCCTTGGACATCCGATGGTTGTCCCCGTACTAAATGTATAGGGACACCTTCATTGGACCTCCGATGTTTTACCACATACTAAATGACGAGGGACACCTTCATTGGACCTCCGATGGTTGTCCTCGTACTAAATGCAGAGGGACACCTTCCTTGGACATCTGTTGGTTGTCCACGTACTAAATGTAGAGGGACAGCTTCCTTGGACTTCCGATGGTTGTCCACATACTAAATGTATAGGGACACCTTCCTTGAACCACCGATGGTTGTCCACGTACCAAATGTATAGGGACACCTTCATCGGACCTCCGATGGTTATCCAGGTACTAAATGTAGAGGAAACCTTCCTTGGACCTCTGATGATTGTCCACTTACCAATGTAGAGGGACACCTTCCTTGGACCTCCCATGGTTGTTCACGTAGTAAATGTAGAAAGACAACTTTCATGGAACTCCGATGGTTGTCTACGTACATAATGTATAGGGACACCTTCCTTTGACCTCCGATGGCTGTCCACGTACTAAATGTAGAGGGACACCTTCCATGGATCTCCGATGGTTTTCCGAGTACTAAATGTAGAGGAAACCTTCCTTGGACCTCCGATGGCTGTCCACATACTTAGAGTAGAGGTATATCTTCCTTGGAATTCTGATGGTTGTCCACATACTAAATGTAGAGGTACACCTTCCTTGGACCACTAGTAGTTGTCCACATACTAAATGTAGAGGTACATCTTCCTTGGACCTCTGATCGCTCTCCACATATTAAATGTAGATGGACACCTTCCTTGGACCTCCGATGATTGTTGACATACTAAATGTAGAGGGAACACCTCCCTTGGACCTCAGATGGTTGTCCTCATACTAAATGTAGAAGGACACTTTCCTTGGACCTCCGATGGTTGTCCACATACTTAATGAAGAAGGACACCTTCCTTGGATCTTCGATGGTTGTCCACATACTTAATGAAGAGAGACACCATTAAATATAGATAGACATGTTCTTTGGATGTTTAGTTTTCCTCTTCATGGTGTGCCCGAAGATATGTAGCTGTTCCAGACTGCAATGGAAAACCACTAGTAAATCACTTTATTAAAAGTGTCAGCGATCAAGGGGGCTTTGGGGACTGGGGCAGTTGCACCCTTACTTTTTGCCCCAGCACTATGGCCTATTAATGCTTAGTTTTTGCTCCCTCCCTCCTCCCAGTTGTGACACCCAATCGCCGCTTTTGTTTCTGAATGTGTCACTGTTTAAACGTTCAGTAGAACATATTCATGTGATGTAGAAAGTGGCATAGTTGAAGTGAATCTACTACATACAAGTATTGAATAATATGCAGGAGATATCTTATGTGAAATTAAAAACTTTGTAGCTATTCTTGGTCCTGTTAGAACTTTATCGTTTATTCTTGTCATGAACTTTAAAAATCAGCAGAAATTGCAGTCACAATTTCAGCATGTAGTGCGTCTTGTGACAAAACCTTTCCTTACCTTCGATTTTTTAAATTTCTGTATCCCTTATATACAGAGCGATCCTTTGAAGTGTAGACTGCCGCATCGGTGTTTGCGATATTAGCAAGCGAGATGCTCGCAGCCGTATGCCAGGTAGACTGTCCATGAATCAAGTGCGCAAGTTTCCCTAGCTTGTTTAAAAGAGTGATTTATTTACTTACCAATTTGTGAAATAAGGTGCTTAAGCAGCGGTCTTCATTGTCCAAACATTTTTGACACCTCTTGATGAAGTTACCCATAACTCACTGCAGTTCCCATTGATAAGTGTTGGTAATTTCTTGGCAGATGTTACGTTTCAGTTCTTCCAGGGTGGGTGGATTTGACTTGTATAGAGAGTGGATTGTTTGACGACATGGAACTTTTACTTTTACACCCGGGAATCTTGTTTCAAATCGCTTTTGAACTTCAGGTGCCGATTGAGTTAACAAATATTTTTATTTTATTTTTTATTTTTATTTTATTTATTCAAAGTTTCAGATACAGCACTTTTAAGACCATTTTACACTGAAAACTCTAACAAATAACAAGAACAAGTCAAAATGGTTTAAGGTAAAAACAAGAAAAGTCAAATATAAACATAAGGCATGAACAAGGAAACAAACAAAGATTTACATATTCATACATACACGCTGTGCAGTAGAAAACATGTGCTGAGCCATAACATACTTTGCGGTTGAATACACTAGAAAAAAACAATACGTAACAACAAGCAGCCTCTCACTTCACGGTCGCCAGACTAATAAACAGGCCACACAACACAAAACAAGCACCCTTATCACTTCACAGTCTCCTGTCTAAGTTCAGGAATTACATAAAAACTGGTTTCTAGCCTCCTCGCCAGTTAGTGGGGGTCTTAATAAAGACGTATAAAAAATGTGTGCGCATCAAAGACGACTAGTTTGAACACCTCCTTTTATAAATCTGGTATAAATCACTTTTTAAAATAATTAGGGAAACTGTTGTGCATTTGCTTCATTGACCCACTATGATGGCGACAAATGGCCGCGAATGCCTCACTTGCCGATAACGCAAAAACCGACGTGGTGGTCTACACTTCAATGGATCACATTGTATCTCAGAAGTAGTTTTGGTATTTTCTCACATTTTCCATTAACACATTGTAGCCTATTCTTAATTAGTTTGCATTTATAATTATGACTGTAGGCATATCATGGTGGCAAAAGATATCGAATCTAAGATTTAACACATTTTCAATGTAATGATTGATTTTGTATAATTTGTATTTACTCCAATATTTAAACTTCTTTGGATCACGCAATAACAATATAAGTATTGAATATCAAAATTATATTTATCTTTGAATATGTGTTCTGATTAGTACCCATGGAGCATATTGCGGTCACACATTAAACATAGCTCCAACATGTTTATTTTTGATACATAAAAATTATTATAGTAATGTAAAATATGGTGGTTGGAAATTTGTTCTTGTTATGTCACACATCTAATTTTAAATTTTAAAAATACCCTTTCAAGCATGTGAAACGTACTTTTTGTGGGTCAAGACGACCTGAATTAGCCTCTATATTTCATTTTCTTTCCTTGTTATTGATTCATTAAAGTTGTATATAATAGTCACTGAATGTTGCTTTGGCTTCTTCTTTGTGAGAGTGACTCTAGATCTTAAGTTCATATTGGAACATGACATTAACATCAGCTGGAAGCAAACGTAAGGTGTAAAGGGATGCTGAATTAATTAGACTTTTTATTTCTAAGCTTTGGGAGCCATTTTGATGCATATTGAACTCAAATTTTCATCACAACAATTAAGACGAGTTATCTTTTTTGATAGATACCTTCTCTCTAAACAGCTCAGCTCCAAGACCTGAATATAAGTAAATCATTGATCGAGGCATCTCTTGTCGTGGGGCAGGAAATCCATGCTCAAGTAAATGAGACTTACAAAGAAGCACACTTCCCTTACATTTTTTCTCCTTTTTGGGTTAAACATTCACTGAAAAGGTATATCTTCAAGCAATATATTACTTACACATCCAGCGATCCATGTGGTAAGCCCCTGGAGATTTGAAATGATACTCCTTTTCTGGAAACTCACCTAGTACCAACAGGCAAAGTTCTATAATTTCTTTATAGTCCTCACAGGGAATGTAGTTATTATCTTAGTTATGCACAAGAATATCTTGTATAAATATATCTACCTCATCTCTCAGCTTTCATTCATGTGGCACTTTAAGTCATATGTCTCCCAGCACCATACAATTATACTGACTACGTTTTGCCCCAAACTCCTGGAAACAGTGAAAATGTTGAATATTTGGACCTCTGATAGGGCCAATGCCAAATACTGCAGAAACGATCAATTTGTAGATATGGTGCCTGCAAGCTCAATACAACAAAATTATTCCAATACATCGTTCCAAGAGAATGTAAAATTATCATCGTTCCTGTCCTAGAAGCTGTTGTATCGAAACTCATGCCCACCATGTGGTGCAGCACCTCTCAGAAGAGCAGCAAGCTGCTGCATAGTTTCTACTTGTACCTCTCCTGTTCCAGAGGCAGTGATGAAGTTAATTAAAATGTTTACTTCTTCGCAATCAATCCCCTGAAACTTTAACTCAAACTGAGAGAATGACGTCTAGACTGCTGCTGCAGGACTTTTTATGCAAGCTTTGTTCACTTGTTTCATTGTATTAGTAGACTGAATAAATTTATTTTAACGCTAAGACATAATATGGAATAAGCTATTTAAATTTTATAACAAACATATATTAATATATGGGAAATCGTACCAAAAATGATTTTGTCCATCTTATGTTGGATCACCGTGACGTGCCATTCATTATAATAATCACTGACACAATACTGTACAAATTTGTGGTCCCGAATTGACCAAAAGGAGCCAAAAACGTGTTTTACCCCTTTTCTATAGACACCAGCAACTGAAAGAAAAAAAAAACAGTTTCCTCCCCTGCCAAAACATCACAGATAGTGTGTAAAATGTAAGGGATTGAGGCAATTTGGTATTGTTTGCTGATTACCAAAGTTCAAACTCCACGTGTGTGTGTGTGTGTGTGTGTGTGTGTGTGTGTGTGTGTGAATTTTTGTGTTTTTGAGTAGGTACATATATGAACAAGGCTCATTCCATTCTAGATCGGACCACATAACATCAATATGTAAGATAAAATTTGCATAACCTAATACTGCCAATAAAAAAGCAATATTCAGAAATTTTGACTCTTGTTTTACAAATGTTATGGCTATATTCAAGTTAGTTTTTAACAGGTTTTAAAAATATGTACAATTCAAGGACAGATAAGATGTAGGCTTCATTTCATCATTTGCACTGATTTTTAACAGTTCTCACTTCCTCATAAAGTTTTCCAAGCGCACAGATGCAGTGAAATACACGATGGTTTTGATTCTTTTTAATAAGGAGATAATGTATAAACAAGAAACGTTTTGCATTCAGCTACTAAAGACAAGATTTTTTGAACTTTCATGTGTCAAATTATTTGACTATTTTGGGGATACAAGGGAAAAGATTCTGATCAAAGATTAGGGGGTACCATACATCATCCCAAAAATTTGGTACCATTTCCAGCACCACTGCTAACACAAAACATTCTCGTTCGGATTCTCGACTATATCTATGGAGAGGCCTTGTTCAGTAAGTGCTAAACAAAAACAAGAAATCATGAATCATACCTGTACATTTATTGTAGATTTCTTCTCTTTCATTTCCAAACTATTTATTATTTTATCTTATCATTGTTTGCATGGAAACCGTGGCGATGCTAATTATGCAATGTTATTGTTAAGATCTACTGTAAACCAATCGCAAACATTGTTTAAAAACTGTACCTCAAAGTAGTGGCATTCCTTGTGAATTTATTGGGGACCACAACCTCTGTTTGGTGCAGATAAAAACATCAGATACTCTAAAAATACTAAAATGTACAACTATTTACTAAGACAAGCCTAGAAAACTATTTCCAGTTGATACTAGTGGTTTTTCCCAGTGAAAGCAGTTTTTTTCCAATAGTACGAGGTCCTGGAGTTTTGCCCCCATTTACCTGCAGTATATTTCCATAGAAAAAGAAACTAAACTAAATTCTCGGCAGTTCTAGAAATCTACTTGACGTTATTTTTTTTATTTTTGTAATATAATGTTTGGTAGGAATCGAAATGGGGGCATGATAACTGTAGCAACAAATGAATGAACAAGTGATCAGAATGCTACATTTCAAAAGTAGCTTCGCTACAGCTACAACTAATCTTCCAAAAATGTAGTTCACTACAATACTCCTGTGCGTTACTCGCTACTTTGCTACTTTTGCATAAACAAAATAATTAACAACCATATGAATATTAAAAAAAGAAACCCTTAGTAATTGTACATACTGGATAATAGATTCCATTGTTTATTATAATGATACCCGTCATTCTATATATTTTGATAGCAGTGTTACATCTTTGACATGTTTTTACTGTAGTGTTTGATTGGTTGAGTTGGTGTTTTAAGTCCACTTTATGCACAGTAAAGCTAATCGGGACTGGACCTACAGTTTGAAGTGGGATCTGAACCACTTGTGCCTCCACCAGGTATTGAACCCGGGACCCCTTGATTACAAGGCAGCGACAACTGTAGTGTTTGAGAATGATGGCGTGCCTACATAAGCGATATATTTCATTTTTTTTTTTTTTTGCTCCCCTGTGCATAGCACCACGCCATGAAGGCGTATAGGGGGTGTGGGGGTAACGCCCCACACTTTCTTGATCCGGTCGTGAGTGGGGGTGATGTGATCAGCATCATGCCCCTGACCACCTTTACCCGCCAGGGTTTCCCCCCGTCATATCTGGGTATTGCAATTAGGATGTTTCCAAGTTAATGTTTCGACTAAACACAAATATAATTTATTTGGATTATTATAGCATATTATTATAGAGAATATATTTCACTTTTAATAGACAAATATGAAGGTAGTATTTTGAATGAAAAATATGTCATGGAAATTTTTTTCTCACTGACTCTTTCTAGGATGATAATTGATATAAACATGACGGATATCCAGATAATTATAACTGATCTGATATCCAGATATCCCAATTGCTTAGATATTCAACATTAAGATAAAATAAGTACTCGATAATGAACATTTTTACTAAAAATTCATGAACAACAAATTTTAAAAAATTCACCATGGAAAAATGACCCCTGAGCAATCTTGCATTTCTGTGCATTCAATTAAAGGCAAAAATGAGACTTACAAAGTTGCTATGGAGCTTACGGGGAGACAAGGTGTGCGGCAGTTTTATTATCTGTACAGATTTAAATAATAAAATAATGTAAGAAGGAGCACTAGTGAGAAGGAAGGGTAAGGGTATGCTTTGTAATGATCATACTTCTATTAGATATTCCCGCTGCCCATAACCAAGAAGATACATGAAATGGGTTTAACATGTACAGGGTGATTCTAAAGGTATAGTACAAACGAAAACCACAGATACCTCACATGAAATAGAGACGAAAGTTCCCCTTCCACTTTGCCGAGAGATGCCTCCGTGAGGAGCTAGACAACGCCGAAAACGTGTGAAAATGAACTTCACACCTCTGTACAGCCAGTACCAGTGAAGATAGAAAGGCGGAACAAACGAAGTCAAAAGAAACACCAAAGTCGCCCATCCGAAAAACACTAGGCGGCAGCTGCGCAACGCATGCGCATGGGGTTCCACAAAGGAAATAGGAGTGTCCCGCAAGACAAGTGAAGGGAAAGAGTAGCGATCGACAACGGTAGGGACAAAAGAAGCTATGAAGCATGAAGTAACAATTGCACAGCGGGAAACAAACACATGCAGATCGTGGGGAGTCCCCAAACACAGTGGGGAGACACCGCAGCAAGAACAAAGCACGGTGCAACAAAAGAGAAAGAGGACCGGACGGGGAATGGTACCTGTCAAGGAGACAACAAATGCGGGACGAGGGATTCCCCGTAGCAGCACCGAGGGGATGTCACACAGAGGTCGTGCACCAGCAGGACAAACACAGCAACTACGGGCACAGGAGGTTTATTGCCACGCAAAGGTGCACTTACAGATAGGAATAGTACGTAGTACGTAGTCGTACCCCGGACTGACGTTGTTACAAAAGTTGATCAAATTGACGACCACCACATTCAATGCAGGCATTGCAGCGTCGCAGGAAATTCTGGCGAACCCTATCAAAAATCCCTGGCATGGTACACACCTCGGCTGATGCTGCAAGTATCCGTGCTACCAATGTTTCCTTGTCAGGCACCGGGGTCTCGTAGACGAGTGTTTTCACATGGCCCCACAAGAAGAAATCCATTGGTGTGAGGTCAGGCGAACGGGCGGGCCAGGGGACGGGGCCCTCTCTGCCGATCCAGCGGTGTGGGTAGGTATGGCGCAAAAGGGTTCGCACTGTGCCATCAAAATGTGCAGGCGCTCCATCCAATTGAAACCACATACGAGGTCGCACGTTGAGGGGTACATCTTCTAGCAGCTCTGGAAGGACTGATGCAAGAAAGGTGCGATAGAGGCGGCCATTTAAACGTGGTGGCAGCAGGTATGGACCGATAATCTGTTCATCGATGATACCTGCCCAGATATTCACTGCAAACTGGGTCTGATGGTGCACCTCGACTGCTGCATGTGGATTTTCATAATCCCACACATGGCTGTTTCGGCAATTGAAGATGCCCTCACGGGTGAATGTTGCCTCGTCCGTGAAAAGCACATGGCACAAAAAACGGGGATCGTCGGTACAAAACTGCAACAGTCGTTGACAGAATTCCACACATCGTGGGTAATCCCCAGCCTGCAACGAGTGGACTCGCTGTGGATGATTGGGATACAGCAGATCATCATGAAGGACACGCCACACTGTCGACTGTGATACTTCCACTGCACGTGCAATGCTACGGGTGCTAGTGGACGGTGTGTCGTCCACGCGAGCAAGTATGTCCTCCTCGACCACCGCGGTGCGCACATGTCTTGGGTGACCGACATGATGGCCTGCACGTAACACACCCAATTCACCAAGGGTACGGTGCACGTTCGAAAACAACCTGCTGTCGGGTTGTTGCCTCTCCGGATACCGTCCGCGATAAAGGCGTGCAGCTGCTCGGCCATTGCCATCTGCAAGGCCGTAGACAAAATTCATGTCCCTCAGTTCTACAAATGTGTAGCGTTCCATGGTACGGTGAGGATAGTGCCAATTATGGAATACTGTACTGCAGTGCACAGGTGGCGCACACACACACACACACACACACACACTGGTCACAACGGCTTCGAAACAACGTACTCAATTGTCGTACGTCAAGCACACCACCACCGCACCGTCTCTTTCACTGACACGCTCCCTGACGCTGCACTTCCAATCAGCCCACACGTCCGCACGGCGCTGTGGTACAATCAGCTGACGTTCCTGAGCCACCCGTGCCTGTGCTCTTCACTACCTGACCACTGCCGTCAGGTGGGGCCATGTACTCTGGGGCCTTGTCATCGTGGAACACATGTAGCGTCCTTCATTCTTGCCCCATTCACCCACAACACGTACTTCGTCCGTCTTGCTCGAGCCGACGGGGAGCACTACGTACGATCGTGTGGTGTTTGTGTACACCAATGTGGGGTAACCCAGCAGTTGAACAGACGTGCATACCCCACGTAGCTTCATCACACGATTGTCCCACGCAGTTTATCTGTCCAGCCTTGCGCTCGGCCCGGTCTCACACCCACGCGGCAGTGTGCGGCTGCGGTGGTGTGAAGCCACGCTTGGTTTCGGAGCGGAAGGCTGCGGCCGAGGAGGGACTCGAGTTGTTCGGCTGGGGTTGCGCTCGGAAGCAAGCAGCCGCGTCAGGTCTGGGAACGGTGGACCTGGTGATCGGGATGGAAACATTCCGACCTCGTCCATTAGTGTCGTCCACCGTACGGAGTGGTGGGGTTCGTACGACACTCCAGCAGCCTTTCACCCGCTCCCACCCAGCGATGTGCCTCCGGCTTCATTTCTAAGAGGATGATTGGGCCCCATCACGACGTTTGTTACAACGTCAGTCTGTACGTGCACCTTTCATTAGCAATAACCTCCTGTGCCCGTAGTTGCTGTGTTTGTCCTGCTGGCGCACGACCTCTGTGTGACATCCCCTCGGTGCTGCTACGGGGAATCCCTCGTCCCGCATTTGTTGTCTCCTTGGCAGGTACCATTCCCCGTCCGGTCCTCTTTCTCTTTTGTTGCACCGTGCTTTGTTCTTGCTGCGGTGTCTCCCCACTGTGTTTCGGGGACTCCCCTTGCACTGCACCGCCAGCGCCGCCATTTCTGCCCCGAACCATGTACGCGTCTGTTGCCTGTCGAGTGTCACGGACCACTTTGCTTGCATTCTCGGTGTGTTTTTACATCCTACGTCGTCCTCCCGTGGTTCTGCAACCCCGCACTACTTTTCTCGACTGCACTGCTTCAGTCATGGTGTTTGTTTCCCGCTGTGCAATTCTTACTTCATGCTTCATAGCTTCTTTTCTCCCTACCGTTGTCTATCGCTACCCTTTCCCTTCACTTGTCTTGCGGGACACTCCTATTTCCTTTGTGGAACCACATGCGCATGCGTTGCGCAGCTGCCGCCTAGTGTTTTTCGGATGGGCGACTTTGGTGTTTCTTTTGACTTCGTTTGTTCCGCCTTTCTATCTTCACTGGTACTGGCTGTACAGAGGTGTGAAGTTCATTTTCACACGTTTTCGGCGTTGTTTAGCTCCTCATGGAGGCATCTCTCGGCAAAGTGGAAGGGGAACTTTCGTCTCTATTTCATGGGAGGTATCTGTGGTTTTCGTTTGTACTATACCTTTAGAATCACCCTGTATATTTCTTTTAATACTGGTTACTAATTTTTTTGAAAAATCATTTAAAACTTATCATATGTACCTAAATTAACGATAACATGTTGTACAATAGGAATAAGATAAAGGTGTGATATTCGTTAATTTCATGTTATGAGCCCTTGAAGGAACTGGTTAGGTAGGGGGGTGCTTCTATGTTTAACATGGTGTAAAAAAGGGACAGGTGGGATGGGACGATGCTTTTCCTAGTTTGTGAATGCTTCTCCAATGGCATAGAGGAAACGCGGTCACCTTGTAATCAAGGGGTCTCGGGTTCGATATCCAGTGGAGGCACATAATGGTTCGGATTCCACTTTAAACTGTAGGTTCAGTCCCAATTAGCTTATCTGTACATAACATAAACTTATGGTAAAGTTACCTAAAAGTAGGAAAAATACATGAAAATATTAAATCAAGAAAAATGTTGTTTTCTACAGGATATTCAATAACTTGTACATACTTCTTACAATCTCATGAATATATTGAGGAAATTGTCATCTAAATCCGAATGTTCTAAACATGTTGTAATTTTAAACTTTGTGAACAAAATATTATGACAAAAATAATTATAATTCCAGAAGGTGCATATATAACTATTGTTCCCGTAACAATAATTTCTTGCTGGTCAGATCCCATATGCTGACAATAAAAAATGCTATTGATGTGTTCAGCTATTGACTGCTGGCACTATTGCTTTGTCAGTTTAGGGGAAAACTTCTGCCAAGTTGCTGATTTATAGTTAATGCTGTGGCTTTGAGTACGTAATCCATCTATAAAAAATGGATCGCTCGTTTTCACACTGCAAGTTAAAAGTATAAGAATACTTGTGTTGTACGCAGTAATGAATTACTTTTTGCTGTCGTTTATACCATGAATGTCCTCTGGATTTTCTCCAGGGAGGGCCAAATATACACAAATAAAATATAGAAAATGGTATTCTTTCAGGGGAGAAACCCCACGTATGTGAAGTATGTGCCAAAGGATTCTCCACATCAAGCTCACTCAACACCCACAGAAGGATCCACAGTGGGGAGAAGCCCCACCAGTGCCAGGTCTGTGGGAAAAGGTTCACGGCCAGCTCCAATCTGTACTATCACCGGATGACACACAACAAGGTGAGAATACATACTTTTCTTCTGTTCCAGTATCCACTCTCAGTAAAAACTTTAGATTTTCAACATCAAACATGCAGATAATACAATATAATGTCCGAAACTATATAATCTAACTCATCTCAATCTACTAAAAAGCTGCACCTTGACGTGATAAAAAGCTACCCCTGCATATTGCAACATGCCGTGAAGGCATATAGGGGGAGGAGTGTGAAGGTAAGGCATTCACAATATCAGCCATTTGTCGAGGGCGATGTGATCAGCACCAGCCTCCGACTGCCTTTAACCCCCCCTCCCCAAAGGTGCATATTTATTAGAGCCTGGGTGAGACTTTCATGAATCAAACTTAGGTATCCTGGTATGGCATGGTGGTTACAGCAAGTGTGAGTGGTAACGTAAGGTAAAGCTACCCCTGTGCATGTGCAAACATGCCATGAAAGCATATGGGGTGATTTTGAGATATAGAGCTCCACATATTCTTGAGCTTTGTCATAGTTGGGATGATGTGATCAGCATCATGCCCGGCTGCCTTTACCCCCCAGGTACCCATTATAGAAGGCTGGGTGGGCCTCATAGACACGCAGAAACAGGGAAATGACTGGAAAAATTCTTGGTTCAGATCACCTGCCCTGGAATTCGAACCTGGGTCTTCCAACATGGTAGCCAGATACTCTACCAATGTGGCTCATTGAAGTGTAAGTGGTGGATTAACGATTTGTAATTGCTGTCTGGAATGTTCATTGAAGGAAGTAATTTCTAAGGGTGATTTCTTTATTTTAGATATCTGGCACACAACAATTATGTCAATTAATGATTCATAGTTTTCGGCATCTTGGTGAGGGGAGTGGTTGCTGAATTTTAAGGAATGTATAACATAACAATGTTTCCATGTGCTTCGCCATGTTGATTTCACCATGGGGAAGCTGATTAAACCTTGTTATTACATGAAACAACTTCCCCCATCATTTTAATATATTTTTGTGGTCAGGTGTATAGATTACAGGACCTGGTGTTCAAGTCATGTTTCCAATTCATGCATGTGAAGCACGTAAAATTACATGGCCAGAATGAGAGCAATTATGGAGATTTCAGACCAAAGCGACATGCGACACGTTTCGTTTGGAAACCGGTCATCAGAAATAAATGCAACCTTCCAAACTGGAGCAACACATGTTGCTCAAACTGGACCGTTTTCTCAGTACTGTACATCGTGTCACCTTGGTCTGCTGCTTGCGCATGCACAGTGAATATTATGCTTTACCTTGAAGGGACCCATGTTGTTTGTTGCTCAGATCTGAAATCTCCCTAAGGCATGCTACCTCCTCAAAATGTCAAACCAACTGGATATTTTTCTGCAAGTTGATGGACTTTCTTAGGTGGATATAGCCCTATTTCACACATATGTTTCTCCACAGGTGGGAGCTCTACATGGAGAAGTACATGGGGATTTCCCCAAAAGAGGGAAATCATCTCTTTAAGGAACATAAGGGGAGAGGAGGGGGGGGGGCTAATTTTTGATTTGTAACTTTAAACATCTCTGGGGTGGTTGCTAATCACTCTTCTGTTAATTGACAACTCATTATTGTTTTCTTAAGTCCCACCCTCACTCTTATTCTGCACATGATTCTACTACCCTGGCTTATCCGTGTATTTAAATACAGTGTGTCCGGATGAAAATATACCAATAAGAAATTTGAATAATTTGGCAACCGTTGGTGATAGAAATGTCCGGTTACGTTTATTTGGAAGAGGGAATCATAATTTTATGATGAGCAAAAGAAAATTGCAGTACTCGCCTCAGTAGATCTCAATGTGAGATCCTTTGGTGGCTCGACAAACATCAAGTCGGTACCCAACCTCAATCCATATGTTGCGCAACGTTTGACATGTCACAGATGCACATGCATTGATAATTATTTCTCATAGATCGTCCAACCCTTGCACAGGTGTTCGGTAGACAATAGTCTTGACATTTCCCCACAGAAAAAATTTCAAAGGAGTCAAGTCGGGCAACCTTGGAGGCTATTTCAGAGAACCCCCTTCCAATCCAATTGTCAGGGAAATGGTTATGAAGGAAGTTCTTGACACAACGGGTATAATGCGGTAGGGGGGGGGGACATCTTGTTGGACCATGAGGTATACAAGGTACAGCATACTGTTCTAACATTTCAAGGTAACTTGCTTCCGTAACTGTAGCCCTTTCAAAGAAGAAGTAGCCCAATTACAGAATCTCGTGTCAAAGCACACCACTCATTTAACTTTGGGCTGTCACGTTCATGTTCAATAACTGCATGTGGATTTTGGGTATGTCAAGACTATTGTCTACCGAACACCTGTGCAAGGGTTGGACGATCTATGAGAAAGAATTATCAATGCATGTGCGTCTGTGACAAGTCAAATGTTGCACAATGTATGGATTGAGGTTGAGTACCGACTTGATGATTGTCGAGCCACCAAAGGATCTCACATTGAGATCTACTGAGGTGAGTGCTGCAATTTTCTTTTGCTTATCATAAAATTATATGATTCCCTCTTCCAAATAAACGTAACCGGACATTTCTATCACCAACGGGTGCCGAGTTATTCACATTTCTTATTGGTATATTTTCAACCGGACACACTGTACAGTGAGTCTCATGGTTGACTTGGCAGTGGAGCAGTAGCTAGAGTGCCGGGCAGGGAGAGCACATCTGCCGGCAAACTGGATGCAACATTCGCATAACTGGAACCACTAGCTATGTAATGAAATAAACTCATACAATTACATTGACAGTTACAATTATAATGAGCACTTACCTTGTTATAAGAGGTGTTGGAAATGTTGTCCTCCTGCATCCACACATTTACAGCATCTTTTTAGGAAATTTTCACTAACACGCATCAGTTCCTCTTCCGAAATTGATTCAATTTCTCTCCTGATATTTTCTTTCAATTTTTCTAATGTATGGCTTCAGGTTTAAAAGCTTAGCAGCTCGTCACGCAGACGACTTAAAAATGTCAGTTTCTTGTGCACTAGGGTTTTTTTTGAGGAGTATGTTCCAACCATGCTCCATCATCATCTAATTTCTCCTCAGTAAGTACATGCAGTTTTACTCTTCACTTCTTATCAAGAACAGACCTTCTTTCCCTAAATTTGTTCACAAGTATCCAAACACTCTCCCTCTGTGGAACGGGAACATCTGCTAATTCTGCTGTAAAATGCCTTCTAACTTCCCTATAAGAATTCACAATGACATAAGAGTCCTACATAAAATTTAGTTGTTTTAAATTGTACAAATAGCGTGGCATTATTACACTACAGAAAAGCACCAGTAATACGTAAACTAAAACAAAACAATGTAAAACACTTGTTAACAACTTAACACTATCAAAGCGTTCCTTTTTTTCTGCATGACCCTTGTACATGCAATTAACTTCCCTTCTTACTCACCACTGCCTTGCTACTGGCCAAGCATGCAAACTCTGCCCATGGGTGAGGAAGATGTCATTTATGTGCTACTCCATCGGAAACATTCTGTTGACAATTAATGTGTTTTAATATGTAATCAGTGATTAGACATGGAAATTAAGAAAAATATAAAAAGAAAGTTCACTACAAGAATTACTGTAGAATAAACATTTTCTTTACAGGAGAAACCTCACAAGTGTGCACTGTGTCATAAATCCTTCCCAACACCTGGAGACCTCAAGTCCCACATGTACGTACACAGCGGATCCTGGCCCTATAGATGCTCTGTTTGCAGCAGGGGCTTCAGTAAGCAGACCAATCTTAGGAATCACTTGTTCTTACATACAGGTATTTTAGATTGTTCCTTGTCACACCCTCTGGTTATTAAATATACTAGGGATGGGACAAATTAATCAGTACCTTATCGGTATCAACCGATATACAGGTGGTGGACAAAAAAATCTGAACACCCTGATATGACACAAAGTGTGGCTGAAACCTAGAATACTTCAAAATACTTCATAAATGTTCAATTATGTTGAGATCAGGCAACTAAGGAGCCTAGATGAGATGTTCCATTTATAGTCGTGCTCATGGAGCAATGCTTTGGTGCACAGAGGAGTGTGAATAGGGGCATTGTCGTCTTGAAGCACAGGTCGTTCGCCAGGGAAAACGGTCTGGATCATAGGGTGGAGATGTTCGTCCAGAATGCTGCGATATTCATCTACTGTGATCTCCCAATGGAGGACTACAAGTGGTCCAAGACCACACCAAAATATCGCTCCCCACACCATCACCGAACTTCCTCCATGCTTAACAGTAGGAAGGAGTCAGTCAACATGAAGGCTTCTGCAGGCATTCTGCACACCCAAACATGGCCGGTGGTCTAGAATAATGTGAATGCAGATTCGTCAGACAAGATGACCTGTCCCCACTGCTGTTGTGTCCAGCCTTTGTGCTCTCGGTAATATTTTCGATGCTAGAACAGCATTACACGGTAACGCTAATGGGCATGACACCCACTCTGCCATGAATGTTCCCAGCATACAGTTCCTGTTGGATAGTTTTGGTTGTCCACGGCCCTGGAGATGGGTGCTCATCTTGAAGGTTATCTGAGACACCGTTGTCTTGTGCTTTTGGCCACTATCCACTTCAACACTCACCTATCTCCGTCAGTAAGCTTCAAATTTCAACCGCTCTTCTGTTAAGAAAATTATGCCTTACCTTCTTTACTGTAGGCTGTCATCACAGTTTACACCACGCTCTTTGCAACCTCCACAAGGTTCACTGTTTTCGTCACTGAGGCTCCAGCTATGCACTCCAATGATCATGCCATTTTGAAAGTTTGAGAGGTCAAACATAATGGCATTTGGCTGGTAGCAGAATGTTCATATACAACCGATACGAATGCTGCTGATAAACTGATTAGTGATGGGTCATTCCGGAACGAAACCAGTAAGTAAACAAATCGTTCCAATTACGGAAGTCAGCTAGAATCGATTCCGGTTGTTTACGAGGCTACTGCGCTTGCGCCGTTGTCAACACATGCGAGAAACCTCTACAAGCGGCTTCTCTTGTCCTTTTGTTCCCATACTTTCCCGTTATCTTCCTCAACATTGAAAAGGCACTCTGAGGAGAGGGAAAGGGGGGAGGGGGGGGAGGAGGAAAGTTGTATTTTGCCAATTCCGAAGCGCAGTGGTCTGGTATAAACAGCAGGTACAATGTGAATTCTGCAAAATTCTGCCCTGGCTCAGACAAAAATTTCACTCCCGTGTAGCACAAAATTCCTCTTTTGACTTTGAAAATAAATTATCCTTACTTTCGAGATTTATCCAGAACTTCTAATCTAGGAGGGTGTAAGTGATGTAAAGGCAAATTTAGCACCAAATCAGATTGATTGATTGATTTGCTTATTTTACTTCGCTTTTTGTGCCACTTTTGGCTAATTTGCGATGATGGAGATGAGTGATGGATGATTGATGAATGGACACTCACAAACATCCATGGGTACGAACCCGGGACCCCTGCCATTGTAGCACGAGGAACGGGGCTACAAAATTAGATGTTCATGAATAAATTTAAAGAAGGTCTGTTGCAAAAAAAAATTACAGCCGTGTTATTTAGAGGTGGATAAATCACTGAGCATGTAGTTAATTTATTTTCTTCACGTTGGACAAAATCAGTTTTATTTGAGTCGTTATTGTTAATCAATATTTTTACTTGAACGTTGTAACACTTTTTAACTCAATCATGATCAACTGAGTTCGAACTGAAAGAAAATACATTTCAGGTGTTTATACGTCATCAATGGGAAAGGGAATTATTTAATGCATGACGTCTAATTCCACCGTTTCTGGCACATTTTAGATGTTTCGCCATTTTCCCTTCCTTGGCTCCAAAATTTCCCATTCCTGGGAAAGTTTCCTGCTGGGATCATCGTCGCTAAACTCTCTCCCTCCTTTACATGCTATCGAGGTCAGAAGGAAGAAGACAAGAAGAAGAGGGGGCAGGGCGTTACTTCAGTTTTTAACTTGCTCCCAGCTCCCCAATAGCGTGACTGTACATTTGAAGGCCCTTGGTACGAGTTTTTGGAATCAGAACATGAATTTGGAGTCGGAATGAATTGTTCAGAGATTTCATTCCTACCAAACAGCCTGGAGAGATGCGAGGGTGCGGGTGTGTTTGAAATACACCTGTGCTTCGTAAAATAAAATGTTTGCTGAAATATGAATCTGAATCATAAAAACATCGAATAAAATTTAATTTACATTGAGAGAAGAGCTCACTAATCATCTGGCATCCATGACAATTTAATTTATTAATTACATTCGATGGTTCAATTTTTCATTTTTCTCTCCCTTTTTCCTCGAATTACACAACCTTTATCAAGGATATATACAAGGTAAAAAGAAAATAGCAGTTATGAACCATTCTTGTTGTCGACATAAGAGAAACGTATATTTCTAAAAACCCGGTATTGATATATTTACGCAATTACACGCAATCGGCCTCTTTGAGAGATTTTGTTTTACCACATGGCATATTTTTCATAGCTTTATTTCCATCGCCTTTAGTGTGACTACTATTTGTTATAGCTAATATTAATAATAAATGGGAATAAAATGCATGGTGATAATTTTCTCGTTTTTCTTGTATGTACGCATTGCTTGCATTATAGAATTATTTTCTTGTAGTTTACGGTTATTACAAGCATAAGAAAACAGTTTTTTCTTTGTGACGTTTCATGCCAATTCAGAACATTCGCGTATAACAATGGATAACATATTTTTAATTTTTTTCCTGAGAGCACAAAGACTATGTTCTAATAATGAGGATATCAAAAATGAAGAAGAAAGGCTTTTTAATATAGCAAAAGAAAATGGCTTTCACACTAACAGAATAAACCAAATCAAAAAACAAGTCGCAAGAAAACTAAAGGAAAAGAGAAATACAGACAAAGATGAAAAATCCGTTAAAAAGAAATTTGTGTGCATTCCATTCCACAAGGGATTCTCACATAAAATTGCAAAAATTTTTAGAAGTTTTGATTTCAAAATTGTTTTTAAATCACCAAGAAGTTTGGAATGTACATTTAATGAATTCAAAATGAGAAACTCTCTACCAGATGTGGAAACCACAGGAATATATAATATAAGTTGTTCATGTTCAAAGGATTATGTGAGACAAACAGCAAGGAAAATGGCAATAAGATGGCACAAACACGATTTGGACATTATAAATCTAAACCCAAGAACAGGTTTGTCAACTCATATCATCGAAGAGAAACATTTGATTAAAAAGAGAAGGGTTTTAAGAAGATTAACTGGAAACACAGAGTTGAATGTCTGGGAAGCTTCGTTCATTGCAGAAGAACACTGGAATAAATTAAATAATGAAAATGGTAACGTAGATCCAGTATGGAGTTTTCTTTTTCACAAATGGAGTAAGCCACCATCTTTAAAATTTAATGTAACAGAAAACATCAAGAAACTTTGTGAAAACAATGATGAATTTGAATTACCTGATGATATTTGGGATTCATAATTTAAAAAATCTCAAATAAAAATAAAACAGACTGCTTTTTTCACAGTTAAGTTGCTATATTACAACAATGTAACATTGACAACATCCATTATATAAGGGATTCTTTTTGTTTAAAAATTACTAACCATTGTTATAACTGTATCTTTACTCAAAATGAAAATAAATGTCTGATGAAAGGAGCGTGTGTTCTCCTGAAACGTCACAAAGAAAAAACTGTTTTCTTATGCTTGTAATAACCGTAAACTACAAGAAAATAATGATAATTTTCTCCTTTCAAAGTAAAGTATATCACATTAGTGAGTTGAGCATTGCAGCCAGGAAGTGTAAAATGCTGCAAAACAACATTGAATAAGCCTACCTTTTAGCTACGTGTAATTAACACACGCACACGACTGGATCAAAAAAGTGTGAGGCGTTACCCCCACACCCCCTATATGCCTTCATGGCATGGTGCTAAGCACAGGGGAGCACTTTACTTTACTTTTTACATATTACCAAGTCATCGTCAGCACAAAACTCCATCCTGCATTATTTTCAATTCCCCCCACCTCCTCTCCTGGCAAGAAGGAACGAAACATGTGCCTCGTTCCTCGGAATGAGAGGGAATGATTCCAGGAATCATGATTCCGCAAAGGAACGAGTGAACGAAATCATGGTGAAATGGAACGAGATGGCCGGAGTCGGACAGACTTCCAGTGGAACGAAGGAACGAGTTGAAGGAATCGATTCCTTTAGGTGAGCGGAACGAAAGGAATCAAATCCACAAAAAGAACGACTTTTCCCATCACTAAAAGTGACACTTCTACCTTCATGATCACTAGGTGGCAGATTTCTCTACTAGGTGGCGTGGTTGTACTGCAAGGATGAATTGCGACCTGTTTTCATATGGGTGTTCATAATAATTTGTCCACCACCCGTAGGTGTATTGGTAAAATTACCAATTCGATATACCTATAACTAACAAAATTCCTAGCATTCTTAAACACAACAATTTATGGCTGCAGCAACACAAGCCTTCCATCTGTCCCTATTCTGGGCAAGATCAATCTAATCTTTTCCATCCTTACAGATTTCGTTTAGGTCCATCTCAACGTTATCCCTCCATCTTCGTCTTGGCCTTCTTACAGATCTCTTACCATCAGGTTTCCCAATAACAATCCTGTAAACTCTTCTTTTCTCTCCCATTCGTGCCACATGGCCTGCCCATCCAAGTCTTCTTGATTTCATTATTATAATAATATCTGGACATGAATACAAATTATGCACTTCCATATCTGTAAATATATTACAATTTAGTGCAATATTGTGCCATTTTGTCATATTGTTTTATGGATATAAACATATAGCATACATTGTGAACTTTATTTTTAAAGTAAAAATGTCTAAATATGCAGCTTATTTGCATTGCAAAAGCTTGGTTCATCTGGTAATGTACATTTATTAAGGAGGTCAATGAACCATTTAGAATTTTACATTGGATCGGTAGAAAATCGGTCATTGATATTGGTAACTTTTATATCAATACTTTATCAGTATCAGCCCAAATTTCATATCGGCCCATCCCTAAAATATACACAAAAACCAATATTGTACTGGGAAAGGTGTGATGAAATGAGTTACATCTGTCATTCAATAGTAAAAATTTTTTTTTTAAAGATATACTGTAGTTTTAGCAACATGTCGATGCTACCACACTCTCCATCTTAAGTACAAGTTTACTTTTACACCAACCTTACATTTAAATTCTATCACCAAAGTTCTTTTTCAGGGAATATAGTAAAAATACATAAAACAGATGGACAAGAGTAAAAAAAAAAGAACAAAATATGCAGCCATATGATTCCACGTCACATCACATTTGTTGACAAATAGACATTTGGTATCATGTTAGTCTCTGGGCAGTGGTGTAACAAAATCATCAAGGGTCCACCTGCAAGAAACAAATTTGGGTCCACCCTTATACAGTCAGCAACAAAAGTTTGTTGCTAGAATTTTGAGTGATGGCTGGTTATACAATACAATAATTATGCAACTCGAACCTGTATCTGTGAATTATCATATATCACAATTTATATCCATTTGACGCTTGTGTACTCAAAAGAAGAAAAAACAACAATGTATTACTCTCTTCTTTACAGAAAGGGTAATACATAATTATAACAAATTCATTATAGGTATTATTTGTAAGTATTCCTTCATCAGATCATTACTCAATCCTCATCATCATCATTTTTTTATTCAATAATAGTCTGTATGTCATACCAAAATTCTTCTTATAGATAGAGAGGTGTCATTTTATTTTATTTCACTTTTCTGCCAGTAATGAGTGATGATATGATGAAGGGACAACGAGCACCCATGGCCAGGCTGGGATTCGAACTTGGGACCCCTGGCATCCTAGCTTACTGTACTAACCACTCAACCACGGAAGTTGGCATTTCCTAAAGAACATAACAAACAATTGTATTTAGTTGTTGACACCCCTCTAACATATACTAACACTAACTTCAAATTGACACAATTTGTTAACACTGTATAAATCTTGTATTCATTTGAAAAGGTAACACTCCTCTCTACAACTCCAACATCAGTGTGGTTCTACAAGTTCACAGAGATACTACTAAATGCATGGCCATTAAAATAGGCAGCTGGGTAGAATTTTTTAGGTGCCACATGGGAAAAGAAAAGCGACAGTGGGACTAAAGTTGTTGGTTCCCATGCACTGTGTGACAACGATAACCAGGCTGCGTTGCCTCATCCAAGCATCAGCCCGACCTCTCTCCAAGGCACTTTCGAGTTCCATTCGATCCAGAGCTGGTGATCGTATGAATTGGAAATTCGTTACAGGTCCCAGAAATGGAGTCCCATATCTACAACTCCACAATGAGATCTTCCATTCTCTTAAACCTCCATACACATGGTGCTGTGCTCCATCATGGCAACAGTGTGAACATGTGCCACAACTTCATGGCTGTGTGTTTAGCTACAAATGCAAATGCATGTCAAGTGCAAAGTTGAGAGAGAGACTTACTAAAGTAGCACAATTCCCACAGTGTTTCCTATTTCCAACTTTGATCCTCTCGACAAATATGTCAGTGAATTTGTTGTCTTTACTTACAATGAACTTGTGTGGGGCAATTCAAAAATAAATTGTCACTTTTCAATTGCTCTTTCGCCCATCATAATTAACATATGTTAACATGAATTGCAAGTACTGATGGAGTAACTATTCAGCCTGTATTTCAATACAAATTAACACCAGGAGATCAGTGGTTGCAAAATGGCGCCATCTCTGATTAAGAAACCTTTCTGTGTCATGGAATTTGCAAGAACAGAGTCAGTCCATGCTGACAGTGCGTCAAACCTTTTTAAACTCAATTTCACAACTCACCACCTAACAGACAATCAATCCATGCTTGGGTGAACAGACTGGATGCATTTGAAAAGGAAAGGGCATTGGAAGGCAGAATGTGTGGAATGGATCCAGGAATTATTTCAACACAGTGCCCAGAAATCAACACATTGAGCCAGTACACAGCTTGATATTCCATAACCAACAGTGTTGAGGAAATATCTTCATGTTAAGCTGTTCAATATGTATTTAAAGAGCAGCCATCATGGACCCTGTTCTTGCAAATTCCATGACACAGAAAGCTTTCTCAGTCGGTGATCAGCCAATTTGCAACCATTACCTCCTGATGTATCAACAATGAACTACAGTCTGAAAATAAATATATACAGGGAGGAACTGAACTCTACCAACAAACTTTCACAGTTTGTTCGGGGATGTTGGCTGAGCACTTTGATACTAGGAACCCATGGTCCCCGGTACTTTACTACAGAGTAATTGCATTTCTTTCTTTTGTTCAAACTCTACTACCTTTGTGTATGTTTACATGAAATTTGATTCATTTCTTGAGCTAAACTACCTTTGCGTATGTTTACTCAGCACAGTACCATTCAACTGATTGCCACGATATTCACTGTTGCACATACTGTTTACATTCTTGGCACGAGGCATGACCTCTACAAAAAGTCTGACAAGACGAACACAATGTTCAGTCCTATCTCAGATTTGGTTTCCTGCATTGCTTCAACAATCAACATTTTGAACACCTGCTTTAAAGAAACAGTATGTATTGAAGACAACACAGTGTCCTGTACATACAGTACAGTTATTTAACAAACAAGTACACGTTTTGCCCTAGGTTTGTTTCTTTACTCATGTAATTTTTTGTATTTTTGTATTGCTCTTCATGATATTACAGAAGGTGATGAGTAGTTGATTAATTTTTCTTTGTAATCTATCAGAACCAATCTATCACGGTGCAAACCACATAATACAAGTATTACACATCAACATTACATTACTCTCTAATAATGTACTGGGGACCATGGGTTCCTTATTTCAAAACACTCAGCCAACAACCTTGAACAACCTGTGAAAGTTTTGTCGGTAGAGTTCGATTCCACTCTGTATATAAACCCTCATAAGTTGCCTCAACAGAACGTGCAACTCATGCGCACATAAATTAATTATGATGGGTGAAACATAAATTAGAAAGTACTGTTCTTTCTGAATCACCCTGTATTTCCTGGAAAAATTGTGTGTTTTGTTTGTGTCTGTGATGGAGAGATGTGGTAGGCCTCTTGATTTGTCTCCTACATTTTTATGAAATGGCACTGACAGTTTACATTGACTAATTAGTTTCAAAACTATTAGACTGTTATGGATTTAGAGAGACTGACTCTGTTCTTGTTAGGGACCTGAATATTTCTCTAATAATAAACTTAAAGTCATGAAAATTCAGTGTCAATTTTCTTTCTTTCACCAATCTTGTATTTCCTCATTTCAGGTGACAAACCACATACATGTCAACTATGCAACAAAAGGTTTGCTCTAGCTTGCAACCTGCGTGCTCACATGAAAACGCATGAAGAAGATAACTTGTCTACCTGTCTTGGGTGCCATAAAACAGGATCGTCCCTCAACAGTGGATACTGCCACCTCTGCATACAATTTCAACTCCACAAGCCAGAATATGCAGGCATCTCTGGAACATCAAGCGTGGATATCTCGGAAATGACAAAACAACTGGACAACTGCTCCTGGCTGTACAACTGCCCTTCTTTCGGAATTAAGTCCCTTTTATACAACACTAACAGTGCGGAAATGCTTAACTATTCAAACCCCATGGACTTGATCCACATGAATCTCCGTTTTGCAAGAGCTGCATTGTGGAAGTTCTCGTTCCCATTTACGGCAGAAATCCACAAACTACTAGAGGCTCAGATTCTTGGGAAAGGATTTGATGCTGATCTCATTTGTCCTTCAACAAGTGCTGATGCAGCAAATTTGCCAAGCCATATCAAGACAGAGTCAACTCCGGAAGGCTTTATTCGGTAAACAATTTTTACTTAAAGTTTGTCTTGCTTCTTTCTTTCCCTAAACATGTGAAGGGTACAGGGGAAAAAAGATGAATGTCACAAAATCACAAAAATTGATATTTTGCCTCCTTGATATTAAAGGCAGTCCACACTAACGGTTAAAATGTCAAAACAGGCTAAAAGTGCTGAGACACACATATTTAATGAAGGTTTAAAAAAACGTGTGCAGGGGAAAAACGATAGATGTCCTAGGCTTACAGGGCAAAAATGATGATTGTCCATCCATTGTGTAGGAATAGATCGTTGCGTACGATACGGACTCATTGCGCAAAAGCCTTTACTTCACAGACGCATTGTCGTCTCAGTTCTGACATTGTCAGTTTGAATGCAGGTTTTGTTGGTTTCACATTGTTCGCCATGAGTAACCCAGAAGTGGATGATAACTTTGGGAGAACAAAGAAGAGGCCCTATCTTGGAAGGGTGATTGATGTTAGAAAGAAAATGCTGTGTAGTTCTCATGAAACAGGAACAGACTGCAAGTGCTCTCGTTTGAAATTCTTTGTGCAATTTAATAGAATGGACAATTATAATGCACAAAACTGTTATCTAGGGGGTTTAATTACTGTTAACGATGTTTCACGAAGAAGGCCAAGACAAAATCAGGATGACGCCAATTTACATACACATTCATACAGTTACAAAGTCCGTGTACTTAGAGGTGGTGTAATGGCTGAGTTACCTGTTTGTTACAAGGCATTTTTGGTTTTATATGGTATCAGTGCAAGGTGTGTACAGACAATTCAGTCTAAACTAGCACTAACAGGTTCTGCTGGTAAAGATGACCGTGCTAAGCATAAAACAAATTAAAACGGGAACTCTGAATGCCATATACTTCCACATAAAATCCCTTAGAAGCAGGAGATCTCATTATAGCCTTCATGACAGTGAACGTGTTTATCTATCAGAAGAATTGAACATAAAAAAGCTCCATGCCATGTATAAGGAAAAAAAACACGAACCCTGCATCATATGAAACGTATCGTCATCTCTTCAACACAAAATTCAACATCGCATTTGGTTATCCACGGACAGATACGTGCAGCACATGCGATGAATTCAAAGTCAATAAACAAACTCTTCAGAACAAACTGTCTAACTCATCAGTTCATGAAGAGAAACTTCAATTACACGCACAGTTGCAAGACCTCAACACTCAAGAGCTCCATTTGCGAAGGGCAGATTCTTTCTTCACAAGGAAACGCCAAGCACGTCTCTCAAGTCAGAAGATGACTTCACGTGAGGCAGTAGGTTTTGACTCTCAAAAGAATTTGAAGTTACCCAATATTAATACCAATAATGTATATTATAAGAGACAGTTGTCATTTTTTCTATTTAATGTTCATGTTCTTTCCACTAAAAAGCATTTTATTTCATTTGTGTATTTCACAAAGCATTCATATTCTTTACTAAAGTATTTTACAATTCAAATGGACATTCATCTTTCTTTGCTTTTTCTTCTGTGCGAATAATGGACATTCATCATTTTTCACCTGCAAAATGTGCATTAAGAACGAATTTTGTCAAAAATGTGTTCTTCGTGTTTAAATTATTAGACACACTGTTATATCATTAGTTAAACAATATAATGCTTCAGATTATGTAAAAATTTCATACAGTGCTAAGCCAAATTGTAGATGTAAGAGCGTTTCAAACATTAAAATTCATTTAATTCCATTCCAGTTTCTTGTGACATTCATCTTTTTTCCCCTGTACCCTTCATGTGTTACAATATAATAAAATCATTCAATCATACTTCTACAGGGTGGCTACTCGCAGGGAATTCCTTGAATTCTGGGAACTCCTTGAATTCTGGGAACTCCTTGAATTCCAGGAATTATGCATGAATTATTAGCTCCGGGTATTTTGTGTGCATTCTGCGTGAATGTTTCTCACTGCAACTTTTATTAATCAAAATCCCATTGAATTTAAAAATATTTAAAAATGCATGAGGCAAATTTTTCTGTTTCGCTTTAATTTTTATTGAGGAAGGAAAAGAAAGCTGCATGGAAAATAAAACCGAATTCTTCCAATCTGTTTACTTTGTTAGTGTCCTTTGCAGAACAATCTACCCGACAGATGGAAGATTATTGCAAGATAAGATATCTTGAAGTTGATTAGGTAAATTTGAGTTTGAAAATTTGTGATTTGTGTTTGTAGATGTATTTCGAGTCTGAATATGTGAAATGGCAAATAACTCTGCACCTTAAATTAAATATTTTAAATATTTATACCGTTAATTAAATTGAATTAAAACTTTTGGATACATTGGAATCACACAGATCCTTTACCTAGTCTGGCCATAAATACTGTTACACACTGTTTTGTGAATAAATTGAATGTGGTTTCAGATTTTTAAATGTTCTTATAGTATGTTACATTTACATATATTACACACAAATAGCACCAATCAGTTTTCAAAATGTACACTTTTCGCCCTCACACAGGCTCGAAGTCTCCCTGGCAAGGCATCTACTGCAGCACGGATGGTCTTGATGGGAAAGTCCGCCCCTGCTGCTATCAAGGAGCGCTTTTAACTTTCAATTATAGGGTGCCTCTTCTTCCAGACAGTCCCCTCTAGCTCTGTGCACAGTTTGTAGTCCAAGGTACTGAGATCATGGCTATCAGATGGCCAATCAAAAGTGGAGATTAAATCAAGTACACTGGTCTCCAGTAACCGTCGCGTCATCCTTGTCTTATGAGCTGAGGCAGAATATTTCTTGAACATCCAGGATTCATTGTGAAACATTGTTTGGTTCAACAGTGTCACGAGAGGGTCCAGGTCACTTTCCACACACACTTTCGCACGGCTTTTAAGCCCTTTTCTAAAAAATGAGGCCTGGTGGAATTCTCATAGCTCACCCCCCACCAAACCATGACTGAGTAGGGCTGAAGCATCTCTGATTTTTGGGAACTCTGTCACAAACATCTCGAGAGTTTGAAGCATACACTCTTTCATTTTGGCGGTTAAAACTTTATTCAGTGGTGAACAATTTCTTATCAGTGAAGAGAATCCTGCAATGCCCATTGGCAATGTACGGCTGCAGGAGCCGTCCCGATTTCAGTTCCCTCTGCTTCTTCACTTGTGTCGTCATGAAATTTCCAATACTCCACCGGTAAGCTCCAATTCCAAGGTCTTTATTAAGTACCCTGAACATTGATTGTTGTGAAATGTTCAGCTCCTGTGCCATTATCACTTGCTTCCGGATGGGATTTCGGCGAATGCGAGCCACCACTGTTCATACGGTGTGAAGTCGACTAACTCTTGGGCGATCTTTCATGCTACTAGTATCAGTGAATCTCTGGATTGTCTGATACACAAACCTTTTGCTGATCTTCGGGATTTTTAGGGGCTGGAAAATCTGTGAGTGACTTCCCAACCATATGCAGAGCAATCACGGCTAATCTCTTTTCATATTCGCCCCACTCCATGCTAAGCACAAGAAGATGCAAGCTTGCTCTTTCACAGCTGAACACACAATGGTCAGAAGTGAACTTCAGCACAAGCATGGTTTATGAGCCTGACTACCGGATGCACAGTCCAAGCCGAAAGTTAATAACAGTATTTATGGCCAGACTAGGTATATTGTTAATATATTTGTGTGGCTTGGTGGTAAACCGTAAGGTTGAAATAGAGAAAGCATCTGCTTACACCCTTGAATTTTTTTAGTTTGCCTTGAAAACCAGAAATTATACTTGAATTTTATCATGGTCCTGGAGTGGCCACCTTGTTCTATGGTGAATATACTCTTTGCTACCATCGCTCATCGGAATTCCTTCCTTGCCTTAACCATAAAAATTTAGCATTTCATGCAGCGATGTTGAGAGTATTGAAGGCTGCAGCATTTCAAACTTCTAGTCATATTAACTAGCCATTCCAATAATCTGTTAAACAAGATGATGAAGATGATGATTGAAAAAATTACAGAAACTAATTAATTTAATGAGAAAGTGCAGACAAGAGCCAGTGGAATATAAAAAAACTAATGAAATGATGAAAGAAGATATAGATTATTCAAAATGGTAATGTCACTACAATTTTATGTACAATACTTCTCTTTTACTCAATTTTAAAAACACCTGTATGTATAATTTCATTTTTCATGATGGAATAAAAAAGGTACACTTAAATTCTGATTGTTGCATTTTAAACCAAAAACATGTGTTACTTTTGACAAATTATATTTTTTCACAAGTTGACAGACGAGTTTGCAGAACTGCTACAAATAATAAAATGAAAATTTAAGGAACTTTTTCCCCCAAACATAAAAGTATGTGGGTACATATGTATTGTATATTGTTCCATGAGCGAACAATTAAAGAAAATTTATTTTATCTCAGTCCAATCATGCAAGAAGAAAGCAACTATATATGTCACAAATGTATTCTCACTTTTTCCCATTGTTCAATGATAACAATGAATGTGTACGTTCTTGTAAACCAACGAAAAATAAATCTATGTCTGAATCTCAAAATATCAGTAGGTCCTATTATCAAGTAGGTTACTTCATTTTTCTGCATTTCTTGTGATAATCTTAAAGGTGTTTATTAAAAAAATAAATTACATCAAATATTTTTAAAAAAGTCATTTTCACCTATTTATTACAAAAGTCCTCATCTTACAAAAAATCAATTAAGACTGAAACTTGAAATGTTTCATGTTACATCAGTCAGATTCTCAATTTTAACTTGCTGATCTTTACTTACCTCCCCTCCATCAACCGTTTCACTCACTTCAATTGAACTGTTTACTTTGTCCGTCACCGAGTCTTCACTTTTTGCGTGACTGTCCTGCCCATCACAATCTTTCTGCGCAGAGACTTCTGGTTGTGCTTCCTTCTCTAACTTGGCCTTCTTCACAACAGCATCGTTGTCACTGCAAAATGATCTTTTAGCACTCACTGACGCACCAACCTCCAATCTGTCGGTACAGTTCGTCTCTTTTGCGTAGTCATTCAATGAGGACTGGTACTGGGTAGATGTGTCACTTTTCATGATCTCCCTCAGTGCCATAGTTGCGTACACACATGAAGGTAGGGAAAATTCAAGCACAACTGCTGTGAATTTTCCTTCTGGGGACAAGAAAGAAGAGACTATAAAGCAAGGTGCATTTATTTAAATCAGGTTGATTTAAATCACTTTAAATAAATAATTTATAGAATAACATACATAAGGATTTTGTAGATATCAGAATCACTTTTAGTGAATATGAATAATTAGTGGTATAATAATCTCTAGGGCTGATCCAATACCACTTTGAACCGATACCGATACTCTTACCGATTACCACCGATACCGATATTTGAAATTTCAATAATTAAAATTTGTTCAAAATATTGACTAATATTGGTGTAAATATTCTTCTCCACTTATATGCATCAATTTACTAAGAAATTTGCTATATAATATTTAAGAATTACATCAGAATGTTAATAGAGATGTTATGTAATCACAAGATACAGTTTTTCATTCAAAATTGGTGTAAAATAAAAAGAAAGTTTTAATTTTGCATTTCCAGGATAATTAGAAATTTGTCACATGACATTTCTGTGGACCCAGTGAAAGATCAAAATGTCGGAAAAGAATCGGCTGGTATCAGTAGATGAATTCAAACAGATACTTTCCATACCGATACCACTGGTATCAGCCGATACCATTACTGAATCAGAATCCGCTCAGCCCTAATAATCTCGTAATCATTTAATAGTGTTTATTAGGCTCTAAGAAAGAAAAAGAAAGGAAACAAAATATATGTCCTAATGGGGTGATCTCATACGAAAGCAAATGTAAACACAATTAAATTTCTCTAGATTTACAATTCAATAACTTTTATAGGCAAAAAGAGCAAACATTTTGTGCAGAAAAATGTACAAAATGCTAATCATGTTAAACTGTAAATAGTGTAATTATCATTAAACTGTAATTAATATGAAAGCTGATATTTTGCAAACTATCATTTAAAAATACCAAAATTCAGCTACAAAGACTTTAAAAAATATTTTAATTTACAATTGTGGAGTACATCCAGAATTTTTTATTTTACTGAAAAAAAAAATTACTGAAATTATGTATTATAGTTTCATTAACACACTCAACAAACATTTCCATACTAGGTTCATATGTACAGTATCAGAAACAGAAAAATATACATTTACATATAATTTATTTTTTATTTGCATTATTCAAAATTTTCAAATATTTTACAGAGCCGTTTACTAGAAAAGACCTTTCTATAAAAAAACATATATCTATATGTATGGTGCCAAAAACCATACCACTAATTTTTAAGCATGTTTTTTAAAAAAATATATAAAAAATCTATTTAGATAAAAAAAATCCGATATGTTTTTATCGTCTTGAGACACATCCGCACCTGCACCACGTCTTGAGACACAGATGAACAGAAGGATGAACCTCGAAAGGTTCGGGGATCGAACCTTTAGCCCTTTAGATGAAAGTAATTATTCTATTGGGGGTTAGCGGTAGCTCGTAAGCTCTCGCTTGGCTGCATCTGCTAACTGCAGGAGGTACCTGAATAAACATAAATTTACAGAACACTTTATAGAATGGCAACTCTCTAGATTTGGGTTACAATGACCTTAAGTCTGCATTGGCAAAGGATGGCATTAGAAAAGCATATTACCTGTCTCTCTTTAGAAGCGTGGACCGAAGGATTTGTAAAGTAACTGTCACTCGCTTGCTGAAGTTCGCCTCTTAAATTATCACTCAGCTTCGCTGCACTCCACTTCCAAACAAGTTTTTAAAAGTCTGCATCCAGCCTGAATCTCCTTCAAAATCAAACTCACTCTCCTCTCTCCAAAACTCAAAATCCCCTTCTCTTCCTCCCGAACCACTCTCCTGTTCTCTTCAAAACCCAAGCACCAACTCCCCTGTCTCTCCCGAGCCAGATCCAACTTGCCTTCCTCCTCATCAAAACTCCTCCCCTTTTTCTCTCTCATCAATTTTCCTTTGCAAATAATGGCGAATGCTTTTCGCTGAGCTGGTGCTGAAGTTAACACTTTCCTATACTTCCTGTCAGGCTGCCTAGCTACACGTAACTCGAAAATGAAAATGAGGGATACGTAACGGTATCCAGCTGGGCGAAAAAAATTCCTTTGAATTTTTAAAACGTTTAGACAAGTTGCAGGTACAGTGCCGGTTATGCCAATGCAGTCCCTTAGAAGGTCTATTTATTTAGTGAAGAAAAATAAAAATACATTTCACATCAGCGAAAATGAACACTACAGACTAACTCTAAAACTAAAGGGGAGGGAAAAAATTGCAGTCAAAATTAGATTCGGTTGACAGGTGTCAAGTCGTAATCTAATTTGGACTATCGAAGATCAAGACAAAAGCTCTGTGGGAGCAAACTAAAATTAAAAGCCGAGATGGCAATCAAAAATGAGAAGTCCAATGCCATATTTCGTTCGTCTCTAGCATGAATGAAATGAACGCGTGCGTACTACAATATTGATGCTGAGCACGCATACATTGGCTTCCAAGAAATGTTTATCAACACGAGCTAAGCTGTAACGTCAGCTCGGGTCAGAGAACTATGTTTGATACGTCAGACACACACACCACTGAACTCACTTGTCAGCTGAACTGACGTCAGAATGGCCAAAGCCATAAGTTGTGGCTCCACCCACTAAGCATGTGGGGGGGGGGGGTTAACACCAAAACATTAGGAATATGAGAGCAACAGCTCACGACACAATAAATTGCAAGGCAATTTGCACTAATATAAGAGGATCCTGGTGAATATATATTGTATCGAAGCACACGCAAGTTTCTCCGTCCATTGAATCTCTTTGAGAGAATAATATATGTATAGAAGATATAAGTACCATCTTCCAATAAAAATGAGAGAAAAAAAGATCGTTGAAAATATATCATATTATAGTAAATAATGCTATACTGCATTACGTATTAAAATACCAAAATTGTCCAACACCGTCCATTAAATATGAATAGATATTTGAATACACACGTGATAAGTAAAGAAACCCAACTTAGGCCACTACAAATACATAATGAGTGGAATATTAAAATTAAATGTCCATTATATGTGTATATCTTGGTTAATAAAAAAAAATGAAAATCCTACAGTCCTTGCTGTATGGCGTAAAAGTTCCTATGTAAGGTCCGGAATGTTCTGAAAACACACGAAAGCACTTGCGTGTAGTATCCACTGCATTCCATGGAGTCCGTGCAAAAGTGTTCGCAACTGCGAAAACCGGAACGAGGGGGTCACAATTTACATCCCAATCATCACGTGAGAATATCGGTCCTTTTGTAGTTTAAGGAACGAGAAGTGTTCATGATTGTACCACTGGATGTAAAATTCTGGGTGAGGGACGTTTGATGAGGCGGGGGGTAAATCTTGAAGATCGGCGGGTGAACAGAAGGAAGAAACAGTTGGAGTAATTTGTGCTGCTAACTGTACTGTAAAATTAATCATCCAGGGGAGAATGCTGTTCACCGGACTAGGGAACCTAGTCTCGTAAAGTCTGCCTTGCTGTAGAAGTAACAGCTAAAGTAGGTGTGCTTGGCGGGCTGCATATGCCTGCACTCGAAGATGGTAACACACTTGTGGTGGGGACCGTACATGAAAGTAAAGCTGGTCTTGCTGCGTACGGGCGTCTGAATGGTAAACAAATCGATGGATACTGAAGATGGGGAAAAAGGTGTCATGTTTTCTTCTGGCCACTTGAAACTTGTAGGCTGGGACACATGACGGGAAAAGTTTTCATCCACTGCATCACTTTGAGCTGGAATATAGTTCTGTCTGGAATTCCAGCGGAAATAAAGACAGTACTTCCGCTGCATCTTGAGGGCCGGAGCGTAGAAATGGGACAAAATTGTAGGTGTGCTCTGGTGGCTGGCACAAATCGCATCGGCCGACGGTCGCAGTGCAGTCCTGAGTTCGAGGAGGTAATGCGAAGTACTCGGCGGGTTTATGTATGCCGGGTGAAAACTGAAATTGTTGACTCCACGAACTGAGAGGCGATGGGAAATGGAGTTGCTCTCTGAAGGCCACCGGCGCGTAGAATTCCAAGTTGAAGGCGTCTCAGGAAGTCTCTGCTTTTCGATGTAGACGTCATGGAGATACGAGACATTATTAGGTGAGGATAGGAATGAGGTGGCCAATTAAAAAAAAAAGGAACAGGGAAAGGTTTCAAAATACAGTCTTTAAAATCACAATAACCCAGAGTATGCCATTCAAATAAAGGTACAAAATCACTAAAAATGGGGCCTAATGTCAAATAAAATATAATAACTAATAATAAAAAGCAATAAAGAATGTAAATCAATTTTAAATAACTGATATGCTAAAAATGTGAAGGTTCACGATATGAGACATTATTTTACCATTACGGGAGTGTAAACGTGGTGAAAATATTGATTGAAGGCTAACAAAATTGCAATAATTGCCTCTAAATCTAAAGAGGTGATAATAAACAAAAGTAAATGAGAGGAACCAAATTCTTTGAATTTATCTTCAAATGTTAATTATGTAGGTGACGTAAAAGGAATTGAAGTGACGCAATAATGACGTAGTATCCCTTAGGTACTAGTTGAAGAGAAATTTGTAAACAAACTAAAAATGTAATTGAACATGCCTCATCTCAATTGTCGTGTCCATTGATTGGAATATGAACAATCTCATCAGCAAAAATAAATTGTCAAAGTACTTGTCATATCCATACTACATTATATATGTGAATGCTTTATTTAAATAACTCCAACAGTTCACCATTATTAGTACTGAACTTTTGTCTTAGATGTATGAAGATTTCGAAGTGCCAACTTGGAATTGATGTTTCGACGTCGAACGCTGGATCGAGTTATTATCCGAAGTGCAAGAAAGTCATGACGTCAGAATAACTCTCGGGGGGGGGGAATTCTGGGGGGGGGAAATTCTAAAAGCTAAGCATGCTGGAACATGGTTCGATCTTGCCCGGCTGCGAGAGCAATAGAGTCGCCGCTAGGCAACAGATTGTGCGAAGTCAGGAAAAAGTAATGGGAGATGTATTGTTCTGCTCATAGTCAGTTCCTTGGAAAAGGAGCGGAGTTAGCCATTGTGCATTGTCATATTGCAAGCCTGTCATTGTATCAATTTTCATCGTTCGGCCGGAACTGTCCAAGGTTACTGGGTGTATGGGAACGCTGAATCGCAGCCTTCGGAGTTTGCTGGAATTAACTGACGCCGGTAAAAGGGAATGGAGGAAATTAACTTGCAAGAAATTTGAGTCGCCGGTATGGGACGAAGCTTCACTGGAAATCTGGAGGTGAAGAGGAAAAGGGGGGGGGGGTAAATTCTTGATTTGCAGCTCGAATTCATCGCGGCGCTCTGGACAGAAAGAAATAGTGGATGCGCCAAAGATCCAAGCGCGTGTCGTTACGTAACAAACGTGACTACACATTTGTGAATGTATCTTGTTCGAGTTCTATGCAACTTGATCATAACAATGATTCCGTATGAAATGAAATCGTTATCTGGGTCATTCAGTCCTATGCTAATCTTGTATTTCAAACTTTTCTTTTACAGGCTTGGAGCACGGGAAACGAGAACACAATAATCGTATTAAGAAAATATATGGCAAAGATCGCTATTATTAATATCTTATGCAAAGTAGATACGGATACTGAAACGCTTCGAAAAATATTTCCGAAAATGATAGCACCTGAACTGACGGGAGATTAAGATATAATATTATATTTACTAACAAACTATGCAAAGTGAAAAAGGTTGCAATCCTTTTTGGACCACTTAGTGCGCTGAATTCTCTTTAATTAGGCGTGATATTATCTCTATATTGACATATTTAAAAGGATATCGTAGCTATGCGTTTCCTATTCTTTTATATTAATGCAAATTACAACTATTCTCTTTGGAACTAAATATATGTAGGGTGGGTGGGCAAAAAGGGGGAGAAAAAATATAAAGCCTTAAGTATGTGAATATAGTTCAGCCATTACTAGTTTTATAAGACACGAAGGGTCAAGAAAACATTTTGTTCACGGGTCTCTATTAAAATATGCTTTGAATATTTATATATACGTAACATTTACTAAAGTCTTTATTCAGACTGGACATTATCGCCATTCTGCCGATAGCAGAAGGTACTTTCACCAGTTATTTGGGATCCCTGGGTAACTGGAGAAAATGGTATTCACTGAGCGCATTTACATATTATTTCGTATTTTTCACCATTTCTTCATTCTACTTGATAAATCTCACTGTATAAATGCGCATTGCATAAACTTCTAACGTCGCCCTGTGAACGTCACACTCTTCCGTCTAACTAGTGTGCATAATTGGCAAATAAATTGAGCAAAGTACATCCATGTGTTTAATAACCAATAAATATTCACATATAAAATTAATACTTTTCGTAAAATCGCCCAAATAGCTGTTGCCTGTTATTCGTGTTCTTGTGATGGACAGAGATGAGATGATGTTACAAAACCTCTGTGACTGCTAAAACGCGTTCTCATGTGTTAGTGGTTGCTCAATTTACTACGTATTCTCCGCTTGTTTAGGGTCTGACTGAATGTAAACACGATGAGGTCTTAAGGCGGAAGGCGTACAAGATTCTGCTTTATTAATTCTAAATATTGGTACAAATTCGCAAAACTTTAACATTATTTAATGAAAATTGACAATCAATTTTACCTTAATTTAAACAATCTCTAACGTGTATATGTTATTCAGTGAGTAAGTGATTAACGTCGTGATTAGGGAAGCACAAATCTGTTAATTAACGCTAAGGAACGTTGATATTGATGAATGCCGTAACTCGAAATATAAATATCATAATTGGGCTTCAAGTTTCAACAGAAGATATAATATAAATACACATGAAATTTAAGGTATTAAAATTTGTCGTGAGCTATAAAATGAATGCGTAGGAGGAATATTCAACTGTCCATCAAAGCAATAGCTCAGAGAGGGTAAAAAATATAACATCAACAAAAAAATCTCGCTAACATGTGAGAAACATCCGCGCCGTGCTCTCTTAATTGTGTCCAGTTAAATCATTATAAGTTGGCTTTGCCTAACTTTTGGGTGCTTGAAACAGAAATATATATATATAATATGTGTACGTACTGTTTCATATCACTAAAGCCTATTCATTGGCTTAAAACATCTTACACTCTGCCATAGCAGACTGCTTTATTTATCTATATATGCGCTTTATTCACCATTATTCATTTCTCGACCTATTTATGCATATAACTAAAGCACCTTTTTTTTCTAAACCAGAATCCACTAATTAATCGAGCGGTTTATACTCTGAACTAATGGTAGCGTCACTCTAACTACGTACGACCGGCGTACAGTAGCGGACATAATTGCTGCTTCATTGCCAGAAGTATAATAAGCGTTTCATTTCTTCACATGTCAACACATAGTTTAATAAAACAATTTAGTCCTTAATTAAGGTAACGTAAGGCAAAACGACTGACTCGTGAATTCCTCGACTATCTCCTGAAGCTAAGCATCCTTCTTTGAGGAGCTAGGAGCATTGTGTCATTACGAATATAAATGAGTCGACCGCGGAACCTTGTTCGTTCCCAAAACTACATTTATTTAAAATTAATATCCTCTTGGCAATAATCTGAACAGTTTATAGCTCATGCATTTTTGATCATCGACAAGTTACGGTCAGTTTTGAACGAAAATAAAAGTTTAACTTTAAAAAACTTTAATTAATAAACAACAAAGAAAAAAATGACACAGCATACTCGCTGCTGGACTCAGTGAATACATAGTTCAAATGAGTCGGAGTCAAGACTAAATTATTTTCCTCCTTAGCGATAATCTTACTATTCACTTTTAGTTAAGGATATAATTAATTAAAATACGTGAAAGGTAAAACTGAAACATGATCTGAGCAAAATTATCGCGAACATAAAATGTAAAAAAAAATCGTTCACATAATTTCTGTAGCTTACTGCACTGTTATATCACTTATCACATAAATCACGTACAAAAGTCATGTAAAAAATTCAATCTAAATTTTGCGTCAAAGGATCATCAAATTTGAATTTGCACTTTTCAAAAGTAGATTAAATCCTGGAAATGATGAAAAGTTTCCAGATGGGAGATCTGTCATAGGCAGGGTACCGGGTCCGCGAGCGAACCACAGCGCTACCAGGAGCGAAGCGATAGGGAAACATCCAAGGACGTCCCTGGGCCGGCCGCATTTTTGGCAAAATGGGCCTCCCTAAAGTCCGACAACAAACCTTCCGCGAAGCGGAATGACGGACGCTCCCGATACCACAGTGCCAGCCCGACGCGGACAACCGCGACGAAGCTAGGGCGCTGGGCTGTACCCAGAGCGCCCGCGGCTATGGAAGAAAACATTCTATTTTATTTTCCTCCGCATTGTATTGCGCGTGACTGCAGCGGTGATTAGCCTATCAGGGTGGGAAGTGACTCAAATTTCAACATCTTACATAATTAACATTCGTATCGTCGCTGCCAATTTCTATATAAGACTTTCACGTTCACCAATGTAAGTTTAGATAGCTCCAATACGTGCAATTTGAAATAACATTAGTTACCGTTGATAGTGCACTAATTACTCTAATTTGGAAGAAAGGGTGAATCTCCTGTTGTTAAAGGGGTTCGCTGTTGACTGTTATTTCATACATTTTCATCACATCCCTTTGTGTCAAAAGAAAAGCCAAATCGTTGGGTTAGGGAGGGGGCTAAATGACGTTAATTTTCATCACATTTTGTATAGAAATTGATGAAATTCCGCACCTGCACCACGTCTTGTGACACAGATGAACAGAAGGATGAACCTCGAAAGGTTCGGGGATCGAACCTTTAGCCCTTTAGATGAAAGTAATTATTCTATTGGGGGTTAGCGGTAGCTCGTAAGCTCTCGCTTGGCTGCATCTGCTAACTGCAGGAGGTACCTGAATAAACATAAATTTACAGAACACTTTATAGAATGGCAACTCTCTAGATTTGGGTTACAATGACCTTAAGTCTGCATTGGCAAAGGATGGCATTAGAAAAGCATATTACCTGTCTCTCTTTAGAAGCGTGGACCGAAGGATTTGTAAAGTAACTGTCACTCGCTTGCTGAAGTTCGCCTCTTAAATTATCACTCAGCTTCGCTGCACTCCACTTCCAAACAAGTTTTTAAAAGTCTGCATCCAGCCTGAATCTCCTTCAAAATCAAACTCACTCTCCTCTCTCCAAAACTCAAAATCCCCTTCTCTTCCTCCCGAACCACTCTCCTGTTCTCTTCAAAACCCAAGCACCAACTCCCCTGTCTCTCCCGAGCCAGATCCAACTTGCCTTCCTCCTCATCAAAACTCCTCCCCTTTTTCTCTCTCATCAATTTTCCTTTGCAAATAATGGCGAATGCTTTTCGCTGAGCTGGTGCTGAAGTTAACACTTTCCTATACTTCCTGTCAGGCTGCCTAGCTACACGTAACTCGAAAATGAAAATGAGGGATACGTAACGTTATCCACTCTGCTATAAAGTATGTAAATAAATTAGAGATAGGCCGATGTGAAATTTTGGCCGATACCAATAAAGTGCCGATATAAAATATTTTATACACGAGAGTGATCCAAAACAATGAACTCTCACTGGTATCATATCCCTCCTGTTCTTCGAATTTCCAGCCAGGCTCGAAGCAGAAGAGCATACCTTTATCGCACAGCAATTAGGGACATATGATACCTATTAGATCTCTCGTGACCTTATTTTTCATATCGCTCTCGTAAATTTCATAATAAATGTGTGTTAGGAGATGACTGCAATGCAAATGGAGCTGCATATTTAGAGATTTACTTTTAAGAAAAGAAGGACATGGAGATTGTATGTTTTTATCCATAAAAATTACAATGGCAGAATAATGCACAAAATTATGAGATATTGATAGATCTATCGGATTGGTAAAATAATCCATAATTTTACTGATAAACAGATCACCAATATGTCGATATCAGCCAATACCGATAGAGTATCGATTAATCTCTCCCAGACCTAAAATAAATACGAGGGTCATTCGGAAAGTAACTTCCGTTCGGGTATAAAAGAAACACCAGGACATTGTGAGGGTTTTTATTATATACAACTGAAATAGAGAACTCTAAGCTATTTTTCTACATAAGCACCGTTTCTGTTGAGACATTTATCATATTGGCGAACAAGGTTTACAATACCCATGTCAAAGAAATCTGCCGCCTGTGCATTCAGGTATGCAGTAACACTGTCCTTGAGATCCTGGTGATTGTTGAAGTGCTGTGCCTCTAGCCACTTCTTCATTTGTGGAAAGAGGTGATAATCACCATACGGGATACTTGTGGAAAGACGTCTGACAGTTCGGTAATCATGAACTTCCGATTGTCACGAATTTTGTCATTCACCTTGGAGACCAGTTCAATTGTCACAATTGAAGGGCGTCCACTCCTTGCCTCGCTGTGGATGTTCGTTCGTCCATCTTTGAAAGCACAAAATTCATCGGGAGAGTTGTGCCGTGTATGGGGAGAACATCATGTGTAACAGTGCTGTTCGGCAATAGTGTTGTGCTTTCAAGGATGGACGAACGAAGATCCATGATGCGCCAAGGAGTGGATGCCCTTCAATTGTGACAAAAGAACGGGTCTCCAAGGTGAATGACAAAATTCGTGACAATCGGCAGTTCACGATTACCGAACTGTCAGACGTCTTTCCACAAGTATCCCGTATGGTGATTATCATCACTTTCCACAAATGAAGAAGTGGCTAGAGGCATAGAGCTTCAACAATCACCAGGATCTCAAGGACAGTGTTACTGCATGGCTGAATGCACAGGTGGCAGATTTCTTTGACATGGGTATTGTAAACCTTGTTCGCCGATATGATAAGTGTCTCAACAGAAACGGTGCTTATGTAGAAAAATAGCTTAGAGTTCTCTCTTTCAGTTGTATATAATTAAAACTCTCACAATGTTCTGGTGTTTCTATTATACCCAAATGGAAGTTACTTTCCGAATGACCCTCATATTTGTAGTGGCAGGGTTGGAGAGGACACAATTACAAATGCACTGGCATTGAAAATAATCACTTGAAATTTTATAATTTAATGGAGCACCCAATTCACAAAATGCAGCCTAACACTTTGGCGGACTCAAAATATCCTCAAAATTCTGCAAAATAAGTCTTGTGTCACTTTTGTGCAACAAAACGAAGATGATGGAATTAAAAGACAGCTATTTTAATTACGGAGGGGACAAATTAATCAGTACTCATATCAGCTTCGGCAGATGTAGTCATATGAGTGTATTGTGTGCAAAGAACCTATAATTTAGCTTAAAATTCCAACAATTTGTTATTGATTGATTGATTTGGTGTTTTAAGTCCAGTTTATGCACAGTAAGGCTAATCAGGACTGGACCTACAGTTTAAAGTGGAATCCGAAGCACTGTGTGCCAACAATTTGTTATTATTTTCATGTTCATTAGAAATACCAATATGACTTTTCTGTTGGTATCAATAATGAAAATTTTACTAATCTGACATGAAACTGCAAATATTGCTTAAGGAACACACTGTATTTCACTGCATAATTGTTGCAGATGTTATGCCAATTATTATTATTATTATTATTATAATATTTTTTTTTTATTTTTTTTATTTTTTTTGCAAAATAGTGTAGCTTTTTCTACAAAGAAAATATGCTGGTATTAACAGTACTTAAAAATCATTTATTGCAAGGTAGACCGTCTTCAATGCATGGAATACTTGCATATATGTGTTAAAATTGATAGTCCAAATCCAAGCACATATTTTCTTTGTGAAAGTTTAGCAAACATTTTTCCAGTCAGGAAAAAAGTTAACACATTAGTTGTTAATGATTTGTGCATTACAGCCGAAATTTTACACTGGAGCAAATTTACTGCAGTGTACCAAAGTATACAGTGAAACCTTGATTTTACGTTTTTCAGGGGACCAAAGTGAAAGAACTTAAAATGCGGGAAAATGTAAAATCAAGGAAAATTTTATAGCACTTTGTTCTATTGGGACCATGAAAATTGAATGTATAATGCAGGAAAATGTAAAACCGTTGAACATAAAATCAGCGTTCTAATGTAATCTTCTATGTCCAAAGATTCTGCATTGCTTTCATTGATTTTTGTTTCTTTTTATCTTATGCGCCAATGCGACGATTACGTGATGAAAGGTTATAAACCAAATTTTCAACTGAAAAAAAAGCAATGTGTGACAATTATGCAGTAAATACAGTAAATAGTTCATTAACCTCTTTAATTAATGACTGCAATGGGTTGTATCACCGGAAAATAAATTGCTTATTTAGACATTTACTTACAAAACCATGGTGTATGAATAATACGTTAACATTCATCAACAAAACAGCAGGATTTTGCACTAAATTATAGACTTTATAGATATATTGGACAAGTAAAATTACCAAAATTTTGCTGATAAACACAATGACACGACTAAATTGATCTGTACCACCAAGTTACAAATTAATCTATCCCATTCTTAATGTTTGTTAAAATGTATTATATTCCCTAATTTTGTAAAGTTAATAACTAAATACACAGTTTCTTTTTCCAAACAAAATCAATTACAATAACCTGGTCAATACAGGGTAATTATAACTGATTCAACAGGTTTGAAAGAACTGCATTAAAAAATATATAACACGTACAATAAAGAATGATACATGAAAATAAACAGAAACTGTCCAAGTTTCAGACATACTTTCACAAATGTTCAACGTGGCTTCCATCATCACACGACACACATCTATGCGATAAGTCTAGTTCGACCCACATGCACTCTAGCATATCCCTACTAATAGTCGTAAAAGCAGCTGTAATGCAATCCTGCAGCTCAACCAAAGTTGTTGGTAGTGGTGGCACATACGCTGTGTCTTTCAAATGTATCAAAAGAAAAAAATCACAAACCATTAGGTCGGGAGATCTAGGAGGCCATGGGAAAAGCACTAAGTCATCTTGAGCACATTGCTCAATCCAACGGCGTGGGAGTTCTTCTTTCAGGTAGCGACGCACTTCAGTGTGCCAATGGGGCTGTGTGCCATCAAGTTGGAATACGAAGTTATTGGAATCCTTTTTCACTTGTGGAAACAACCACAACTGTAGCATATCGGGGAATGACATACCAGTCACAGTGTTCTCTGAGAAGGAAAAGGGACTGTACACTGCAGCAAACACATTCACTTTTGGGGAATCTCGTTCATGTTGCCCTGTAGCATGTGGTTGTTCAGTACCCCAGATACGAACATTATGGCGATTAACCTTGTCACTCAAATGGAATGTCGCCTCGTCACTAAACAGTAATATTTGCAATAACTGTATGCAGTACGGTTTCAGTTGCAATCGGGTTCGCAAAATCTTCCAGACAGTTGGATGCAGAAAATCAAGTTCCTGGCTGGCGCGGTACGTTGACTTCTGTGGGCTACATACAAAACTCACCCTAACTCGCTCCGCTGTTTCATCAGAAACACTTAGGACGTCCTGTGCTTTTACTTTTACACAGGCAACCAATTTCCTTAAAACTGTCGATGCCATGGCAGAATGCTTTGGTGACCTGGTGATGGAGTTGCAAACTGTCTCCGGAATGCATGCTGTATGGTAACAATGGAAAAACACTTCTTATATTCCGAAACACATAATGTTTTCTGCTGCATAGATGCCAGTTTGGAAAATAGGTTTGTGCTGCCATCTGTCGGCAGGCACCAAGGTTACAAATATGATAAATTAAACTTTCAGATGCGTTCTTTAGTTTCATGATTAGCACACACATATTATAATAATAGTTTTGGAATTATTTCACTTTAAAACCCGATGAATCATTTAGAATTACCCTGTACATTAATTAAGGAAATTAATCATGCATCATGCAAAATATTGGTTATCAGTAACTTTTATATTGGTACTTTATCAGCAATGGCAAAAATTTCATGTTAGAGCATCATCTCACACATGAATCTTTGAAAATTTTAGAGCAATACTGTGGAAGGTTCATATGATACAGGGTCATTCCACAGAATGTCATCACAAGGTGGTTGCTCGACCATTTTTGATTTTCTTCATATTTGGTATGTTGAACTCCTTAGAAAAGAGAAGTAAAAAACAGGTTTGAAATGTTTTTTATCTGTTGTGGTTTTTAAGTTACAGGGTGTCGAAAATCACAAAATTGCGCAATTTCATGAAAAATCAGCTTTTGCAAAATATTTAATATCTTCATAACGAATGAAGATATTTTAAAAATTCCAAGTTTATTGGAATCTGCATATGTTGCAGTACTAAAAAAGTTACATGGTTACATTTTGTAATAAAAAGCAAGCTATGATCAGTGTATCTGAAATATCAGAACAAATTGTGCAAAATCGCTGAGTTTTGGTTTTTTTTTATTATGAAAGGGGGACAGATAACATGTTAATTTTATTTTTATGTTGTAGTAGTATGTTAGTTAATTTACCCTAAAAATAAGCAAGTTGTTAACTGCTCCCCTTTCTGAGATACAAGAGCTTAAATATCGGAAAATTAGCAAAAAACAGCTTTTTGACCACCCTGTAACTCAAAGGGGGGAGCAGGTAGGATTACCAAATTTTGAAGGTGCTTCATATGTGCAAGCATGTTCAAAATCTCAAAATTTGGTGTTGTTATTCAAACTACTTATGGAGATACAGGCATTTTCCTTTATTACATTTCAACGTCAATTCGTTACATCGCTAGAGAAATAAAACTCAAAAAAATTTGTTAAAGTACAAATATTTTTATTTTTTATTCTGTTCTGACACAAAGAAAACATATAATACAAATTACATTAATATTTTAGGTGTTTTTTTTAATCAGCCAGTTCAATAAGCACTCATACTCTACAACTTGGACTTATCTCAATTTAATAAAGTAACCATTTTGTTAAACAAAAAAGAAAAATGTATAATAGTGTTTTTTTTATTGATGAGTAGGTAGGCTTAGTTGTGCAAATGTACAAAATTGTGATAAGCCATAACTAATGGTAAAATCAATGTATATTTCCTCATCCTCATTAACAAAGTAGGGGGCTATTATTTCATGGTCTTGAATTTAAGCAACTCTCAATTGCTTCACTCATCTCTGGTTGGATGTTATGTACTCTTCCTGTAGGTGTTGTTACCTCTAATGGTGATAAAACCTTCAAAATGTTTTTTGATTTTACTCACACATAGTCATCCTTGGATAATTTGAAACTTGTACTTGGACCACAAGGATGAAAAAAGTGTACATGGAAGTCCTGTTCATGTTCACATATATCTTTGACGACTCCCAGCCACCACTTTTCTTCATAAATACATGCCACATAGCTCCCTATTTTAACAGACTGAAATAATACATTGCAACCACAGTCTTCCTCATTAGAAATTCTCATATCTTCGAAGTTTGCAGAAAATGATGTCTGACGGACTCTGATAGTGGTTCTATTAACAGGGACGAAACTATGGAAACCTCGAGTATGCTTTATTGTAATAGATGAATGAAATCTTTCAGCTAGGAATTCAGCTGTTTCTTTAACCTTTTCTTTAGTAACATATGAATATTTTACTCCTGGTATATTATCTCTGCAGAAAGTAAACATTTCTTTTGGTGTTGTGATATGCATTTCATGTGTTCTTTGCAAGCTTGCCTTTGCAACAAGTCTCTTACTGGTTCCACCGACTCCATCACATGGCCCCTTACCATGTGATGTGGCGAAGAAATGCCACTCAGCATTGAGACCAAAATCCTCAAAATGGTGACTGAGGTTAATGAACTTATGGGACTTATGAGTATTTTTCTAACATTGTTGTTGATTGTTTCTGAATGTTTTACTGTGGTGGAAATGAGTTAATATCTTGATCTTTTTTTACAGAATTTAGAATTTTATTTGAAATTGAGAAGATAAACCACATGTAGGAAGATAACAAAGTTTAATTTCTAATTGCCATAAAGAAAAATGTATGTAATTTCCTTTTATAGAAGTAATAAGAAAGCTAAATTTTTCTTGCCAAATGGCTTTCATATCAATATTATGATGATATTGATATAATTATTTCTTAAAAATCCATCCTCTAAGGTGTGAACATTATTTTTAGAATTTTTCCTGTTTCTTATACCAGGAGACATATGACAAATTGACGTTGAAATGTAATAAAGGAAAATGCCTGTATCTCCATAAGTAGTTTGAATAACAACACCAAATTTTGAGATTTTGAACATGCTTGCACATATGAAGCACCTTCAAAATTTGGTAATCCTACCTGCTCCCCCCTTTGAGTTACAGGGTGGTCAAAAAGCTGTTTTTTGCTAATTTTCCGATATTTAAGCTCTTGTATCTCAGAAAGGGGAGCAGTTAACAACTTGCTTATTTTTAGGGTAAATTAACTAACATACTACTACAACATAAAAATAAAATTAACATGTTATCTGTCCCCCTTTCATAATAATAAAAAAAAAAACTCAGCGATTTTGCACAATTTGTTCTGATATTTCAGATACACTGATCATAGCTTGCTTTTCATTACAAAACGTAACAATGTAACTTTTTTAGTACTGCAACATATGCAGATTCCAATAAACTTGGAATTTTTAAAATATCTTCATTCGTTATGAAGATATTAAATATTTTGTAAAAGCTGATTTTTCATGAAATTGCGCAATTTTGCGATTTTCGACACCCTGTAACTTAAAAACCATAACAGATAAAAAAAATTTCAAACCTGTTTTTGACTTCTCTTTTCCAAGGGGTTCAACATACCAAATATGAAGAAAATAAAAAATGGTCGAGCAACCATTTTTATTTTTTTGTGATGAAATTCTGTGGAATGACCCTACAGTTAAAATGAGCACTTACTCTGAACAACTCTAGGTAGTTACAATGGTCAAGTAACAGTATCTATTGCATTTCTTAAGTCCTTGATTTTACATTTTTACTGATGCCATTACAGGGTGTACACAAAAAAATTAGTAATTCTGAACACAAATTAAAAATATAAAAATTCATTAATGATAATATGCTAACAGGTCTTGCATATTAAGCTTCAATAAAACAACGTGTTAGGGAAAAATATTCCTATGTTCGTTATAAATTATGTAGCAACAAGCTCTGTAGATTCCAAACAAGCATTAGTGCAAAATGTCAATTTTTTCTTGCTTGACCACAACTTTGTTGCACATGCAAGAGAGACAGCGAATCTCTATAAATCTTCAACTGGTTTCACTAGTGATGGATTTGTTATTACCATTTAACAATTGGGTGGTAGCAAAGACTTTTAATGTACTCTCAAAATTCACACACACACAAAGGTAAAGAACATGTTTTTTTTAACGTTCTACTATAGAATATTGTGCTTCTTAAAGTTTAACAGAAAAACAAGAAAAAAATTCTGGAATTAAAAAAATTAAATTTGTCTGAAGCTTAATTACTTTTCACATAGCTGGGGTATTTGTCAAGTGGGATAAAAATATAAATAAAGTAAATATGGTACAAAAACATAGTCGAAGTTCCTACAAAAGTGAAATGTTTTAGAGAGATGTTGGCACATGGTTTAAATTTCATTTACATGCACAGATAGGTTAATCGGAACAGAATCTACAATTCTGATGAGGGATTTCTCGGGCTGTTGGCATGCAGTATATGAAATCGTATTTTTAATGCTACTGCTCATGGATTTTTCTTTTACTTACCATTGTAATCTTCAGGTAGTTTCTCATCATTCAGAACCTCCCAATCAGAGAGTATTAATGGCTTTGCTGGATCAGAGTATTTCACTATTTTCCAACTGAAGTTTTCAGGAAAACACATCAGCCTTCTGTATGCACCTCCAAGTGAATATTTCCTATGGAACAGAACAATCGTTTTAGTACATGTACATAACATATTTTAATTTGGTTTTCATTAATGAACATACTGAGCTAAGAGGCAAAGAGAGAATGCATATTCAGGAAACGTTTGCACTGGAACTGTTATGTACTGGTACTGATGCTTAAATACTTAAAAAATTTGAAGTTTGAAATAATTATAAATATTAATATGAGGTGCATTTTGAAAAAGGAGGCTGATTATTTATAAAATGTGTCTGGCAACAGGGATCAGATCGCACCTGCAAAGTAACATCAACTTGTCCATTGGTGGCCCACCACTCATATTTCACCAGTCAGCTGTTGGTTATAATTTCAGTTAGAGTATGTTAAAATGGCTGCATGAATATACAATTGCACCTTTATGTGATCAGAAGTATTCCGGACACCCACCTGTAAATAAAGTACAAGTTTGGGCAACCCTCCATCGGGAACACTGGAAGTCAATACAGTGTTGGCTCACCCTTAGCCTTCACGACAGCCTTCACTCTCACAGGCATACTTTCAATCACATGGCGGAAGGTCTCCTGGGGAATGGCAGCCCATTCCTAGTAGAGCGCCAAAATGAGAAGAGGTATTGATGTGGGTCGGTGTGGTCTAGCACAAAGTCAGCATTCCAAAACATCCCATAAATGTTGTATGGGATTAAAATCAGGACTCTGTGCAGGCCAGTCCATCAGTGGGACATTGTTGTCGTCACATCACTCCCCAACAAGCCCTGCAGTATGGATGGGTGCTCGTTCATGTTGAAAGACACAATGGTCATCCCCGAACTGGTCTTCAATGGTAGGCAGCATGAAAGCAGTTAAAATGTCAATGTAAGATTGTGCCATGGCATTGCCATATAAAGCAACAAGGGGGTCAAGCCCCCTCCAGGAGAAACATGACCACACTGTAACCCCGCCACCTCTGAATTTCACTGTCGGCACTATACAGGCTGGTAGATGTCGTTAACCAGGCATTCGCCACACCCACACCCAACCATCGCATCGCCACATTGTATACCGTGATTCACCACTCCACACAAAGGTTTTCCACTGTTCTATGGTCCAGTTTCGACGCTCCTTGCATCACGTGAGGTAGTGTTTGGCATTTGCCTGCGTGGTTTGGCTTATGGGCAGCTGCTCAGCCATGGAAACCAAGTTGCCGCACCTCGCGCCGAAAAGTCATGACATGGTGCTTGGAGTAGATCTTGATGCAGTTCGGAATTCTGTGTGATGGTGGTGATGGATGATTGACGATTATGCTGTGCGACCCTCTTTAACACTTGATGGTTTCTGGAGGTCAACTGGGAGGTCGGCCTGCATGCCTTTGGGTTGTACACATCAATTCATGTTTCGACTTCAGTAGAACATAGGAAGCAGTGTACCTAGGGATGTTAAGGAGGGAGTAAATCTGGCGCACAGACCTTTTACACAAGTGCCACCCAAATACCTGACCACGTTGAAAGTCCATTGAGTTACTCAGACTATCTCATATTGCTGTCTCACGCTGTTCGTAAACTACTGAGATCGCTGACCATGTGTTCCATGTAGTAGATGGCAGTACTGTGTCGCCCTCTATGATAAACACATGTTTCACGGTGTGTCTGGATACTTTTGATCACATAGTATATAAGAATTCCTATACTACATCAAACTACCAAACTATATTAATTCACAGATTTACGTGAGATAATCAAAATATTAATACAGCTGTTATTTAATCACAAAATTCATTTCACACACAATGGTGGTGTAAAATTAATGAAAATTATTATAGTCATAATGCACACCCTGCAAGGTAACCATATATATATATTTCTAGATTGAAACCAGTTCAACCCTATTTCTGATGGAATTATGAAAATATGCTAAAATACCTAGGACTGCATCAGCACATTTATAAAATTAACAATCCAACATTCCTATAAATACCGAGTAACTTAGTTCAGTCTTTTTTGAATGAATGCAAATGTGAATTATTAATTATTTCATGTTACATCAGGTTGTGCACAGCCGCTTTGTTTGCAGCCAATTTTATTTGTCGTTTGCAGGAAATAACCACCACGTAGCGTTCGTTGCATCTGTACCAACTGCACATTTGTTTTAAATCACGAATGTCTGTGTTTGTATCTCCTGCCCCCTTGCTTGAATTTCATATGTTTACAAGAATCATGGCTGCTCAAAGCCACAATTCAACAGTGACAAACACACCTATACTGATGCTGCACAGATTTTTTCTAGGTAACATAAAAATAATGTAGTCACCTGAAAATATACATTAAATGACAAGTTAATGAGCTGCTTTTCAAGGAACATTTGCAATTTTATACTAGATTGGTAGAATATCAGTAATCAGTATTGGTATATTTTATATTGGTATTGGTTAATATTTAATAAAAATCCATTAGCATTGTAAATGATAAGGATTTGTGTATATTTCAATAAGTCCATAATAATCCTAAAGGTCTCCTTACTCAACGTTCGTCTTACAGCTCAGCAAATGCCAATATATCAGTATCATCCAATACTGTTACAGAATCTAATTAACTATCCTAAAAATTAAGCAAGATTCAAAATTTTAATTTATTTTCCACCAGCACTATATGGCAAAAAAAAAATTGTGATAAAATGACAGTTCATTTAATAATCCCATGTAATATTATGTGAATGTCTTAAAACAAAACTATAGTAAATTTATATATTGTAAAACCAATTGCAGTTATACCATATAAATTTACTAGTTTTGCTTTTATACACACAAACAGACCAAACCAGGAGCATTTCAAAAGAGTGATTACTCAAGAATATGTCCATTGTTGGCCACTGCCAGCAACAGTCAATCCTGGATTCAGATAATGGCTTTATTCCCATCTCTACATGTGACATGTTGTAATTCCAAATACTGACATGTGGTGGCAGCACTGCATGGAAACGGGACAGGTTGAAGATATTGTTTGTGGTGAGAAAAGCCAAACTTCCATTTGATTAGCCATAACTTGAACTTGTTGCGTTTCTATTCTCCTTAAGGATGACATGGAATTCTGAAAATTCTTATTCATAATCATCTTCAAACATATTCTCTAGCAATCAACTATCAAAAATGCTCCCACTTGCAACATGGGGAGAAATTCACACTCTCTTGTATATTGTTTTCTTTTTCTTTTCAGTAGCAGTGCACATTCTGACGATATTGAAATAAATGCACACCTGGTGCAAAACTGTCACTCTTCACCTTAAGGAAAGGGAAAAACACTAACCACTCAGCTATGTGGGAGGTCTCATAGGCTCCTCTCCCACACATACGTAATTGATGATTAGTGTTGTACAGCAGCCCTATGAGTCTGCCAAGGAACTTTTTGTTAAGTGGCATGTGGTCATTGCGTAGAGTTCTGCTTCTGTTACCTGGCATTATAAATCAGTGTCTGTTAATTCGTCTTTTCAAGAAGCTCTACAGTTGCTATCGCAATACTATACTCTACCCCTGGAATCTGTAGAAAAGGCTGTGCATAGTGGCAGATAGGGGTGGTCTAGTGGGCAGAGTGAAGCAGTACATGCTGCTCAAAGGCTGGTCCCCTCCATACAAACCCATTCCATCTCATGTTTATTGATGAAGCCATCTGACATCACTACAGAGGTGGCTACTCTAAGACCTTGATAAAATTCAAGTATAATTCCTGGTTTTCAAGGCAAACTTTCCAAAAGTCCAAGGAAACAAGCACATGTTTTCTCTATTTCAGCCTTATGTATTACCTCATCTCACCACCAACATCTACAGAAACACACACACAAATATATTAACAATATAAAGGGTCTGTGCAATTCCAATTTATCCAAAAATTGTAGTTCAATTAGGACTATACGGTACAAATATTTAAAATATTTAATTTAAGATGCAGACTTTACATTTGCCATTTCACATACTCAGAATCGAAATACATCTACAAACACAAGTCACAAATGATATGGGATATATTAATCTACAACAAATTGTTACTTGTACAAGAATTTCAAACTTAAATTTACCTAATCAACTTCAAGATATCTTATCTTGCAATAATCTTCCATCTGTCAGGTACATTGTTCTGCAAAGGACACTAACAAAGTTAACAGACTGAGAGAATTCTGTTTTATTTTTCAACGCAGCTTTCTTTTCTTTTCCTTCCTCAATTAAAAAAACTTAACTGTGAAAACTTGCCTCAGGGCATTAATAAGTATGTATAAATTCAAAGGGATTTTAATTAATAAAAGTTGCAATTTTTCACGTGTACGGAGAAAAATTCACGTAGAACTCACGCATAATTCACGGTGAGTAGCCACCCTGAATAGGTAACATGAACTCAATTTATCTAGGGAACATCCTACAAAAATATCGAGACATATCACCACTATGAATAAAGTTATGAGAGATTAAAGCATGTAAGAAGAAAACCTACGGCCATCATCTTTCACGGTCACGAGAGGATGTGAGTGAGAAATTTTCGGGGACCTTCTATATATTGATAAGCACCCTGTAAACCACCACTATACAAAATTTTACTGTCCCGTGTTTTAATCCCATGTTTGAGGATATACTTTGCCTAAAATTACTAGGCACCTATCTCCAGTATGTAAACGTTTCCAGGCTTATTTACTCTTAAAATAATAACGAGTGTTACTGTGGCACCTCTACTTTGATCAGTGTGCCTAAAAAAACGGTGTTTACCAAACTTTTCAAGATTAAATCATTATGGCAATCAGTGTACATAAGGACGGTTACTATATTTTAGCTAAACACACGTTTAGAAACCCACTTAAGTAAGGTTTAGAATATTAATTCCACATGTAAAGGGAAACTGAACAGAAATTCACTGTTTGGCATGAGGAAGGAAACAAGTACATATCAGGAATGGTATTGACTAACAAGGACTGCTTTGTTTCTTTAAACAAAGCTACAATTATAGTGTAAACTTTAGCAATACATTACTGCAGATATCTTTCTATCAAGTATTCCCCAATATTGCAAGAAGAAAGTTATTTCTACATGTTATAGTAATCAAAGCATGATCCCCTTCCCTGGAGTATTTGATGTGAAATTTCTACTGTAACTACCAGTAATGTACAGTATATCAAACTGAATGACAGATTTTCCACAACTTATTGCTGGTATATATATTTTTTGGTTCAAAAACCCACTTTTACTGTACTAGTGCTGCAACATGTTGTCTTTTACAGGATTTCTAGGTTTTCCACACTGACAAAAAAAGACACCCTGTGTATTTAACAGACAATGGATTCAAGTTTAAAAAAATCAACCCAAACATTAGCCTGATATTACCTAACTGTCTAGACTTCTTAAACCTGAAGATTATTGGCTGCAGCAACACAAGCATTCCATTTGTCCCTATCCTGGGCAAGATCAATCCAATCTTTTCCATCCCTACCATCAACGTTATCCATCCATCTTCATCTTGGCCTTCCCACAGGACTCTTACCATCAGGTTTCCCAACAAGAACCCTGTAAACTCTTCTTTCCTCTCCCATTCGTGCCACATGGTCTGCCCACCTATTTGATTTAATAATTCTAATAATAGCTGGACATAAATACAAATTATGTAGTTCTAAATCTTGTAACTTTCTCCACTCACCTGTCTCCTCGTCCCTTTTAGGTCAATATATTTTTCTAAGGATTTAATTTTCAAATACTCTTAATTATATTCAGTAGCCTTGTAAATAGGTTCAAGAGCAGATAATACCTTATGTCCCTGACCTTTCGCTCTCTCCCCCTCTCTCTTTCTCTCCTGGATGAAAGCCATTCCATGCTTGTCTATGGGTGTTTGTGGTAAGCACAGGAGCATGTAGCAATTACATAAACTCGGCTCCAACGTGTTTGGATGTGGCACAGAGCATGCGAAGGACGAAAATGCCAGAGCTGTTTTTGTGACCGTCTACCTTCAGCGAAGAGAAATGAAGCACAGAGGATGCCGAAAACAGGAAATGCTCTTGATTGAAAAGTACTCAACTACCGGTGTGCTCATCTTTCAGCTACCTCTGTGGACGTCCTACGTGCTTCCATTTCAACGAGTCTCTCTCAATCAACTGAGGGATGGTGGCTAGCAAAGGGTCTTACCAATACATAACCAAGTGTCAAAACTACTGAACTATAGGGGGAGTAATCAAGGGGTCCTGGGTTTAATCTCCGGTGGAGAAACATTTGGTCTCGCTTGAAAATGTCACCAGGGGTTGCTGGTTTGAATTCCACCCTGGGCATGGGTGTTCTTTTGAGTGTCCCGTTACCAATTTCATCATATTTATCATCGCGATTAGCCAAAAGTGGAAGAAAAATTACGTAAACCACATCAATCTTTTTAAATTGTAGGTCCAATACAGATGAGCTTATCTTAGTCATAAACTGGGCTAAAAATCTTTGTGTCAAGAGAGTTCTTGTCTGTGATCAAACAAACTGCTGACTGGACTTACAGCCCCTATAAGGGTATCACTCATTGCACTCAACTCAAGCCTACTTGGTCATGTACCGTATTTCATCTTCTGCCGTAAGCGTGGAATGCTTTCATGATTAGGTTAGGCTTGTTAAGTTTAAATGTCTCAGCATTACATTTGGCCTACAAAAGTATTTAGCTTGACGTCAGGAGACGAAATACAGCACTTGACCAAGAAGGTTGGTTGGTTGGTTGAGTTGGTTTAAAGTCCATTTTATGCGCAGTAAGGCTAATCGGGACTGGACCTATGGTATAAAGTTGGATTCAAACCACCAAGAGCCTCCACAGGGTATCAAACCAGGTACCCCTTGATTAGAAGGCGACGATGTTACCACTATGCCATCGTGGAGGACCCTTTCTAAATTAATAGCTAAAACCAATACTGTAGCATTATGATAGCACAATGGTGGAAGAAATTTTAAATATCAGTTAAAGGCGAATCTACATGTTTGGAGGATGCAAGATAGCCGTTTGCATCGAAAATTATTCATTTACAGGCCAAAAGGAAAAAAGGAAGACCATATCGCCGATGGAATCATCAATTTTTGTAGTCACAGAATGGGCTTTAGTTACCCAGACCTGCAAGAGGAAGAAGACTAATACTGCCACAGACTACTAAAACTATGCTGTCTTTGAGGAAAACATCTCCCTACAAAACCTCAGCACACATAAGGACAAACACTAGACAACACGACCCAACAGATTATACTGGCTGTGGGTACAGACATCTGACCCTCGTTGTCCTGCAAGAATCAGTTACAGGAACCTTGATAACTCAAACTTGAGGACAAAAAGAAAACAAAAAGATACTCGAGGTATCAAGGATTTCGACTTAGCAAGGTTAGAGTTATTGAGGGCTAAAATCGCCGACTTCGAGTTACAGAGGTCTAAAGTTTACATTACATTAACAATGATGGTTACATATACGGCAGGGTGGGGGGAGTGCACGTCCTGACATGATTGTTGATCACCTGATGTTGTACGTACGCACCCTACAAGTTGCGACTGAAACTTCAAGTTATAGAGGTGATTAGAATTTAACTTTGACTCATAGAGGTTTTTCATACTCTACCTTCGAGTAATTGAGTTCGAAAGGCATCCTATAAACTTTACAAAAATTCGTTTTATCAAGGTTTTATTCGAGTTGTTGAGGTAGAAATTAGTATTGTGTGTTATGGACAATTCACGGCGATTACAAAAAATTCGACTTATCAAGGAATTTGAGATGTTTGAGTTATCAATACCACTGTATTAGTGAATGAAAGGTTGACTCTTGGGTACATTCTCAGGTCATCCCCTGAACAATTTTCAACTTTTACCCTGATTCTTCAATGGTGTGAGGCCAAGATGATTGACTAACTGGTTGAGCTGATTTATCTTACATCGCTTTTCTACCACTTTTGGCTAATCGTGAAGATGAAGAAGTGATATAATATGATGAAATTGATGAAGGGACACCCAGAAAGAACATCCATGCTTAGGCTGGGATTCAAACCCGGGAATCTTGGTGTCACAGTGCACTGTGCTAACCACCCTGCAATGAAGGCTGGCACATTGCATAATTTGCATCTTACTTTGAACTGTAGACCCAGTTTATCTTATCCAGGTATAAATGGGCTTAAATCAAACCATTGTGTCCACGTGACAGTTCTTGAGAATTACTTCTGTGATCTAAGCCTAGGAAACTAATGGCTGGACCTATGGCCTATATACGTAATTACACAGTCTAAAATCTTCTTGAGAGAGGCAGTAAAGGAGCACTCAGCGCGAATAAGGACAAAACATAGAGAGAGAGAGAGAGAGAGAGAAGTGGGAGGGGGAAAAGAGAGAGAGAGAGAGAGAGAGAGAGAGAGAGAGAGAAGTGGGAGGGGGAAGAGAGAGAGAGAGAGAGAGAAGTGGGAGGGGGAAGAGAGAGAGAGAGAGAGAGAGAGAGAGAGAGAGAGAGAGAGAGAGAGAGAGAGAGAGAGAGAATCTCTCTTCTTTCCTTCTTTCTCTCTTTCCTCTATCTCTCTCTTCCTTCTTTCTTTCTTTCTAGAGAGAGATGGAGAGAGAGAGAGAGAGAGAGAGAGAGAGAGAGTCTCTCTCTCTCTCTCCCTCTTTTCCAAGAAAGAAAGAACGAAAGAGGGACGGTGGAAGGGGAGTGATCCCCCCTCTCTCTCTTTGGAAAGAAGGGAAGAGAGGAAAAAGAAAGAAGGAACTCTCGCTCTCTCTCTCTCTATATATCTAAGGAAAGAAAGAAGGAAAGAAAGGTTTCTCTCACTCTCTCCTTCTTTCCTTCTTTCTTTTGTAGAGAGAGAGGGGAGAAAGAAAGACAGAAAGAAGGAAAGAAGAAAAAAGAAGGAAGAAAGAAAGAAAAAGAAAAAAAGAGAGAGAGAGAGGTCCGGCCCCTCTTCTCCCGCTACCCTCTTTCTTTCCTTCTTTCTTTTCTCTCTCCCTCTCTTTGTTTCTCTCCTTCTTTCCTTTCTTTCTTTTCTCTTTCCTTCTTTATTTTCTTCTCTTCCTTCTCTTTCTCTCTCTCTCTTTCTCGTATGAAAGAAAAAAGGAGGAAAAAAGAAAGAAAAAAGAAGAGAGAAAGAAAGAAGGAAGAGAGAAAAAAGGAAAGGAAAGAGAGAAGGAAAGGAGAGAGATAAAGAGAGTGGGGACTTGGGGCAGGGGGAGGGAAGAAGGAACGAAAGAAAGAAGGAAAGAAAGAAGGAAAGAAAGAATGGGGAAGGGAAGGGAAGGAAAGGAAAGGAAGAGGGGAGGGGGCAGATGAAAGAAAGAAGATAGGAAGAAAGAGGGTAAGAAAGAAGGAAAGGAGGAAGGGAGAGAGGGAGAGAAAGGAAACTCACTCTCTCTCTCTATATATATATATATGGAAGGGAGGGAGGGAGAGAGAGAGAGAGAGAGAGAGAGAGGAAAGAAGAAAGAGAAAGAAGAAAAGAGAGAGATAGAGAAAGAAAGAAAGAGAGAGAGAGAGAGAGATAGCAGAAAGGCTCTGTTTATGCACGGAATTTTTGTCAGATGTTGCAGTCCGAAGACATCCAACAAAAATCAACCATGCATGTGATTTTTTTCGTACGTTGTAGTGAACATTTTGTCGAAGTTCAACATTAGTCAGATGGCAATATCCGACAAAAATTGTATGCATCAATGGAGCCTAAATATTCATCTGACAAATGCTGTACCACGACATTCAAAAAATTACAGGGTTGCATAGCACCTTTTTGTTTCCATGTTCCTTCAGAATGTCCAACAATTCAATACATTTTCCACATGATATTTTGAGGCTTATCACATTTTCCTGCCCCTCTGGAAATTTTTCTCTCCCGCTATCCTCTACCCATCACTGGTTTCTGTTCTGTCTCTGTGGTTGTGTTGTGCATAAAAGGAGCCCGAGATTTAGTTTTCCTGTTCCCATGCAGCGCTACATAACAACATCTTTCAAAGCAAACTAGTGGCACATTCATTCCATGAAAAAAGTAAGTCAATAAAAGACAAAATTCCCTGACATTTCCATGACTTTTTTTGACCTCTCAAATTCCCTGACTTTTCCAGGTTTTCCAGGTCTGTCACCAACGAGAACAACTATCATGTGGAAGAACGGTAAGTAACATGTTGATGGGACACTTAAGGACATGTGAACATTCACAGACCAGTGAAACAATAAGGAAAGTGCAACAATTTCACTAAGATTAACAAAGAGGTTGTTCAATTATTGAGATGGTAACATGGAAACAAATTGTTTGTAACACGAAAATAATGGAAGTCATACTGGCCTTCTGGACGATAATTTCGTATGTTATTCTGAAGCAGGGAACACGACAATTGGCCACCTTGTGTAAGACACCAAAATCTTCCGTTTACACAATACCTTCTCTGGATTGTTGGGGAGAACGTGCCCCTTTGTTCCTTCGCTAACAACGTGCGTGCTTAACCGAAAGGCTGCAGCTGTTTTTTGTGGAAAATGAAACCCAAGGTAGTTCTGAAAACAACCGATGGATGCCACTAGTTGTCATCATACTTGAAACTCACTCTTCTTCAGGTAAGTGCTTTTGTTGTTGTTTGATTTGATTTGGTGTTTTAAGTCCACTTTATGCACAGTAAGGCTAATCGGGACTGGACCTACAGTTTAAAGTGGGATCCGAATCACTATGTGCCTCCACCGAGTATCGAACCCGGGACCCATTGATTACAAGGCAACGATGCATCGAGGAGGCCCTGTTGTTGTTTGTTCTTACCACCAGCTAAATAATACCATCGTCATGATTAGCCAAACGTGACAGAAAAGCGATGCTAAATGACACACATACAAATACAATTGATTCTCTCAATAGAAAACCAAAAGATTCATCATAAAAAGAAAAAAGAAATGTGTGGTTCCCTATGAAAATGTACATGTAAGAAGGAAGCGTCTATCGAAGCAGAACTATTACACCCCTCAATGATATGGACTTTACCCGTGACCTTGAGATAAGGCACAGTGTGCTGCATCTAGCACAAGCATGAGGGAACTCAAAAGTTATTTCGTTGACCCGTTAATTTCGAAATGACTATGGTTTCCAAGATCACCAGATCTGACGCATTCTAATTTTGTGGGAGGAATGTCTACACCGCAACAAGTCTCTCACAACTGACACCCTCAAAGAAGGGAGGTTGCAGGCATTAGCTATGTCACAATCACATGTCTTGGCTAATTTGCAGACCTGTACACAAAAGTGCATGGATTACTGGACTCCTTTTGATCATGCAAAACAATGGTTTTGTAAATTACCAATGAATTAATAATTCTAAAAACATCAAATAGGGCATAATTCCACCACTAATTCTCAAAATTAATATTCTGTAGCAAAAGGCTAAAAAATTCCATGAACTCATAAGGTCCCCCACATACTAAGTACGTGTATGTATACCCTAGAACCATACGCTGGAGTTGGACCATCTGAGTTTTTGTTTCAAGTAGGATCCAAACGACTTATGTTCCTCCTTCTGACATCGAATCCGAGACCTTTTGATTACAAGGCAAAGATGTTACCACTACGCCATCGAGGAGGCAGCTTGCAGTATATGCTCTAGGCAGACCTTGATTGAAATGTACAAAGGAGGCACATACAAATTTTCACAGGAAACCTGTCAAAAATTAAAGTTATTGAGTGAGGTTTGATTTTCTTGGTTTCTTAGAGACTTTTGTCCTAAGAAGAAGTCCTCCAGACTTTTGGTTGTTTCAGCCACAGTAAAGAAACAATGTACCATTACGATGTAACGACCGCCATGTTAGGCAGATTTCAGTCGTATAATGGCATTTATCTTATTCGTATATTTTCAAGTTAAGAATTTGGATTAAATTATTTATACTTAATTGTTTTCATAATTCATGTATATATTTAAGTTTTATCTTATGTTATGATATTATTCGCGTATTTTCACAACATTTATTCAGAATTTATAGGCTAATAATTATCCCAAATAATATATGCAACGTTTTCATTGTTTTCAAATCCAAAATGGCTAGGATTATTACTATCTTTCACGCAAATTTTGTTGATTAAGCACAAGTTAAATACATTCTTAATATCGATTTTTGTTCAACAATGTACAAGATTGAAGTAATTTGTCTTCGTTATAAACTAAATCTTTATTTAATCATTTTTATGTGCAAGGGCAAATATGAATAAAAAAGTAAAAGTAAAGTGTTCCCCTGTGCATAGCACCTCGCCATGAAGGTGTATAGGGGGTGTGGGGGTAACACCCCACACTTTCTTGATCCGGTTGTGAGTGGGGTGATGTGATCAGCATCACGCCCCTGACTGCCTTTACCTCCCAGGGTTTCCCCCAGGTACCCATGTTATTCGACACTGGGTGGGCGCCGGGGCCGCTTCCAACGTTAGAAAAGTTGCCGGACTTGAACCGGCCGGGGATCAAACCCGGGACCTTTAGAATGGTAGTCAGACGCATTACAGTTTAGTTATTTCTATAATAGTTTAATATTGTAATATTATAGCAAAGTATTTCTCCTCTGTTTTCAATAAAATATCGTTTTCCTATTGGCTGTTTGTTAGGAGTGGGGTAACCACGCTATGTGTTTTTGGCGATGTTAAAACTTTCATGTTGGCATTTTTAATTGTTGCCAACCTGAACTTTACCTTACTATCGCTAATTAACATTGATGTGTTATATAAATTATCAGTTTTTCTTGTATTATTTTATGTTAGGAGTTTGTATTATTGTAAGATAGAACAATGTTATGCTGCGCCTCACGCTTGAGGTAGGCAGTTGAGGTCTTGCTATTAACACATTGGGGTCTCACAATGGGCATAGCCCGTCCTGCAGTATGCAATCGCCTTGCCGATTAACTACGGGCTATGTTCGTACTTCGTCTCATGTGCGTGTTCATTCAAGCCGCTCTGTTGAAATTCCGACCGCTAGGTGACTCATGTGCTATTTTTATCTGGCACCTGGGACTGTTTGTGTTCGGGTTGATGTACGTCGCATTGTTTAGAATGGCGTCGTTAGATCCAGACTGCATAGCGGAAATTCCGCCTCAGAGTTTGAAGTTAGCGACGATTTTGATGATGCAGATCAATTTGAAGATTTGGAAGGTAGGTTATATTCGTAATAATTAATTGTTGACAATATAAACAGTGTTGCAAACTCTAGTATCTTATGAATGAAGTGAGAAGAGGTAATTTATTTGGGTCTATTCATCTTCCCTCTTGCTTGATTCTCCTACATGCACTGATGTATTTTTAGTTTCTCCATTTATTATTTTGTATAGTGTATGTCAAATGAAAATTTATTTTATTTATTTCGTTTATTTATGTATTTGTTTAATTTTTACAGATGACGCAGAACCAAGTGATGCATCGTCTGGTCCTGTCCTGCAGCCTCTTTTTCATACAAAAGCTAATTACCTGTAATTTGTAATTATTTTTTGTTATGTGCATATAAGAAGTATTCTTATGCAAGACTCAAAAGATGTATTGATAGTTAATGTAGTTATTTATTGATATTTCCAGATTACGAACTTAAAATATCTCTATATTAACATTTGTTACAATGTTGTACTTTTTTCTTCTTCACAAAACATTGCTGAAAAAAATATTCAAAAATATCTGAAAATGAAAATAAAATTTAACAAATTTTTGTTCATTGAAAAGAGGAAGTTTTGTAGATTTAAGAAATGTGTGGTAGATAAAAACAAATTAAAAATATTTTTTCTATGATTTTTTGAAAAACAACCAAAAACCGCAGTCCAGAGGTAAAAATGCTGTATTATGAGGCCAGACCCGAATGTGTTAACTGTGAAGGTGGTGCACGGACTCTCGTGTTAAATAAGTTGCTTATGACTGCCTACGAGCGTGCATGACCAACAAATTATAATTTTAACTTGTGCAAATCAATATGTACGCATGCGATTCGTGATTAAAGATTTTGGACATTTTAATTATAAAGTACTTGAATTTTATTTACTGTCACGTGTCGCAATTCGGTGGTTTCCTTCCTGGAGGAATGTGGATCGTCTTAATCCCGATCCCTAGGTGAGAACTGGTGCTTCCAACTGACAAGCCGGAGCAAGGAGCGGTATGTTGCCAATTCGGATCTCCATAACCTAGAGTTACGAGTGATGGCACGTTGCATTGTTTTTGTGGTGCCACAACTTAGGGGCGCGAAGAAAGAAGACTTTCCCCTTCCCAGTGAAGTGTTGCTCAGTGCTCCCTTAGTGTTTTGTCCACCCAATCCATTGCCATTTTCCCAAAGATGGATCGTGGTGATCGTCGGGTACTCAGGAGCCAGGTTCGCACCGAGCCTTCCGATACTTCAGCAGCGTGCTGCAGCCAGCCGTGCAGCAACGCTTCAGGTTACCAATGTTTGGAGTGTCGGCTTCTTTATCACCTGGAGTGCTGTCCAATAACAGAGACTGTTGTGGATGGAGGTGATCAGGAGTTTCGATGCCAGAAAATGCTTCGAAGTGCGACTTCAACCAACTCTGATGACTAATGTTTCGTCTCCAGCAACAGTGATGCCTGAGTGGGTCAATGTTTTGGTAGCCTCCCTAGCGGAAAAGGAACGTGAGCGACATGAATAGCTGATTGCAGTGTTCACAGAAAAAGACAGGGAGCGGGAGGAGAGATTGAAAGTTGAATGAGACATGAACTGCTGATTGCCGCTTTCTCGAAGACTGAGAGCGCGAGGAGAGATTGAAAGATGAAAAAGAGAAAGAGACATGAACAGCTGATTGCCGCTTTCTCAGAGAAAGACCGAGAGTACGATGAGAGATTGAAGGCCGAAAAGGAGGACAAGAGACGCCATGAACAGCTTATGGTTCAGTTATCCGAAATAGTGCAGCAACTTAGTTCCATTCCTGCACGGATTCAGTTAACTGAAGAGAGGATAACTCAGGTGGAGACGGCACAACAAGAACTCGTTTGTAAAAAGACTACGGCACAACAAGAACTTGTTTGTAAACAGACTGTTTTAGAGACTGAAGTTGTTGCTGTACAGGAAGAGGTGATGGGACTCAGTGGTCGATTGTCAAGTGAAATTTCGGGACTTCGAACACATGTGCAGAGTACGGTCAATGAAACATGCTCGACCTTAATGGACACAATAATAGATCTTGGTGAACGAGTAACAAACTTATCCCTACGTGCAGATAAAGCGTTCCATGAAGGTACAGGTTTAGTTTAACCAGAACTTCCTTCAGTGACAAACAAGCGTGAATTAAACCGTAAGTCAGTTCCTGGTCCCCAAACAGCTGATGGACTTCACAATGTGGGTAACAATAGACAGTTAACTACTCATGTACTGGTACCCATATCTCTTCCCACCCAACAAGCAAGAAACTATCAGCAGCGTGGATTAAGATATGAAGATCCTTGCGACAAAGACAGTGTCCTGTGCCAAGATCATGTTTTTTGAGTTCCCCATATGACAGACATCAACTAGCTGCCCAAGTTTGATGGAAACATCGAAGCCCATTCTGCCGAGAAATACCTCCGCGAGTTGAATCTACGTAAGTTTCGATCTGATACAAGTGCCAGATGAGTGTCGATTGGATTTGTTGTCGAGAATTTTTATTGGCACTGCAGAGCACTGGCTCTCGGCTAATCGTGACCAGTTTCTCGACCATTAGGATTTTTGTGATCAGTTTAAGGCACAGTCCAAGCAAAGGCAACTGGCAGCTTTGCAAAGACGGCGGTACTCGTGGCAGACAAATACGAGCATGGAAAATTATGCCTGGAGCATATACGCGGGTTTTAAAAATCTATCGGACACTCTGTGAGAACCGGAAGTTGTTACGCTAATTATCGAATAATTGCCCTTCCGTGTACGTCATTTGTGCCTTGCAAATGCACCCAGAAACATTCGTGATCTCACTGCTTTCCTGAAAAGCTACGAGTCATGCGAAGAACCCACTGGCTTCAGACAATATGAGAACGCAGGTGGTGAGCGAAATCGTGATGAAGACTTTAATTCTTGCCGTCAGAAGAATACCAGGTCACCACAGGTTCGCACGATTAGGCAGAATGCGTGGCCTAACAGACAGGTTCCGAGAGAATATCACCCGTATCCGGAACCTCATCGCCGAGACCAGCAAAACCGCCTGGTGCAAAATGACGAGCACCTAGACAGGACCAGATGCTGGACTCCTCCCAGAAGAGAAAACTTTTACCACAGGAACTGTGCAAACCGGTTAAGATCTGATTCACCGCAGCACAGACCAATGGTTAACACAGAGGCTAATACTGAAGACCTGCAATTAACACCTGAGCAGAAAGAGACCATAAATGATACAAGGTGCTACTATTGGAATCTGGATAGTCAGTCATAGTGAAAACGCTCTCTTGCCTAATTAAATCGTTCCGAGTTGGGCAAGGATTGTGCAAGGAGCGAGCCAGCTCAGTAAAACCACCTGATGTTAGTACTGCACTAGACCTGTCAAATAGTGAAAATACTGACATAAAAGAGCCATATATAAAGCCCAGGACTTATCAGTAGACTGTAATACTTCAAAAGTAACACCACTTTAGCTGGACTGTTTGTTTATTCATAGTGGACATAGGAAATTTTGATGGGCATAAAGTCAACATCTATGTTGTGAAGAATCTCCTTGCTGACATGTTTTCGGAGTTTCCTTTCGATGTGGTTACTAAAGGAAAAGTAGACTTTCAAGTAAATAAGTTAACACTTCAACTATGTGATGCATCCTCCGTCACCGAAAATATTATATGTGATACGAGTGCCAAAGGATAGTATAAATGTGAGCATCGTACCTGTGAAGATAAGTAGACGGCAATTGCATAAAACCTGAAGTGTAAATTATATGAGAGTCCAAATGTATCTCAATTACAATTGGCTTATGAGGTTGAATTTCCCAAAAGGTGAGAAAGATTTAGCGGAGTGGAGAGTGAATTAAATTTAATGAAACAGGTGCCTATGTTTCAAAACTTTTTATTGATGCCAATCACCAAACGCGATGCGCATAAAAAGTTTGTGCCAAGTGGGAAAACAGCTGTTTAGTAAAACTAACTTAATGCTTTTGTACATGTCTTATCTAGTCCTATAATTCTCAAAATCTGCTGTGGCTCGCTTATACCAGAAAACATATGGTTAATGAATGATTCTAATTATGAAAACATCGGTGATGCTATTTTGGAATCTTTAATACAATCCTCCTTGTCCAACGACTCACGACTAGCCGCTTTATGGCCAGATGAAGAGAAATCAGCTGATAGACAATCCTGGAACAATAAATTATTTCTAGTCTCTCAACGTCAAAAATGCAGAAGCAAAGCGCAGCTTAACTCTCCCCATGAAAGATAGTTAAAACCCGGTGATTTAGTATTTCTAAAAACCCATACGCAGAGTTCAGATATAGCCCATAACATTTCAAAGCTTTTCGAAACTTATGTTCGACCGTTTGTTACTACCGAGATAAGGAACAACTAAGCTGTTTTGCTGTACCCAAAAAATCGCGCACGAGCATCGAATGACAACCTGGACCATTTAAAATTCTTTCACTGTTCACCTGAAAGAAGGAAGGAAATATTACCCCAAGAACCAACCAACTTCCAGTGAGATTTTATTCAACAAACATTCTCGTTTTCATGTTCAACAATGATGAAAAATCTAGTACACTGCATTCTTTACCATGCTGCGATAAAAATGAAGCAAAAGAAAAAGATCTTTCTTTTGGAAGCTAAACTAAAATATTTTCTTAAAAGAAAATGCATTGTTATTAAACTGAGTTTTAACTTTGTAACAATCAATTATTTTCTTTTGTGTCTTGTTTATTTTTCTCTGACCGAAGCAAATTAGAGAGTTATGTAACAACAATGGTGCAGATTGTATAAAGAGATATAAATGCCATTGTTGACGAGACAATAAACACTGATTATTGATGAGCTCAAAGATGCAAAACAAGTAGGTCAAAAGAAGATTGTGCTCTTTATAAAGTTTGGTCAAATAACAATGACGGAAACGAACATAAATTCCGAGAAAACACTTGTAAAATGTTAAGTTACAGAATGCTTATATTTACGAAGGTATATCTTATCCAAGTTGATTGTTTATGTACATGCATATTAATTTACATTCATTCAAAGTTTCGACGTTAACATGTAACCTATAAATTACATATGCCAAATATTGTTTTTGAAAGAAAACTTGGATCATTCACGTACTTATGTCCTCAAGTGTAATCTGAGTGTATAATTTTATAACTGTTATATTATTTGTGTTATGCGATAGTAAGTATCTAGTTAAAAAAAAAATTCTTCGATATACTCAGCCTTTTTTTTTATGCCGACAAGGGGGAAATTGTAACTACCGCAATGTTAGGCAGATTTCAGTCGTATATTGGCATTTATCTTATTCGTAAACTTTCAAGTTAAGAACTTGGATTATATTATTTATACTTAATTGTTTTCATAATTCATGTATATATTTACGTTTTATCTTGTTATGATATTATTTGCATATTTTTGCAACATTTATTTAGAATTTATAGGCTAATAATTATCCCAATTAATATATGCAACGTTTTCATTGTTTCATCTTTCACGCAAATTTTGTTGTTTAAGCACAAGTTAAATACATTTCTTCTTAATATCGATTTTTGTTCAACAATATACAAGATTGAAGTAATGTGAAGAAAAAACTACAATAAAAAGAAGTCAAGGTTTAGGAATGTGTTCCTTGGTTTGAATAAAAGGAAAACAACTGTAAAAAGAGGAAAAAAGGGGGTAGCCATCAGCATGATAATGGATGTGAACATTACAAAAAGAAAGAGAAGAGAGAACTGTAGCAAAGAAAAAGACAACGACTAGTGGATAAGATAGAAAAACCGATGGAAACTGAGAAATGGAATATTGTCCGAGATGTGCCTACTTTTAAAGGCTGCATGAAAGTAAATAAAAAGGAAAAACTGAATTTCAACGGATTCTAGGAAATGTTCTTTCGAGATCTACTTTCCCTATCTATTGAGTGCCACTCAATAATTCAGATATAAATAATACAAAAATACTTTGTCAACTAAAGCACACGTTCTTTTTTACAAACACATTATTCTCATTAACTTGTACAATGTGGTGAACAAATAATTGCACTCCATTCTCTTCTGGGAACAGTGTATACAATGAGCACCTCAACCTTCCGCATAAATAAATTTTGGTACTATATCAACATTCCGCCTAAATATATTTTAATTTGTTTCGTTCAGCTTTTCTACTTCACTTTTCTGCCTTAGAAGCACCCCAGACCTGAAGAATTCCACCTCGGAGAGGAACACCACAGACTTGAACGGCACTTCGGAGAGGAGCTCCCCTGACCCGAAGGCCACTTTGGAGAGGAACTCCCCAGACCCGAAGGACATCTCGGAGAGGAGCTCCCCAGACCCGAAGGCCACTTTGGAGAGGAGCTCCCCAGACCCGAAGGCCACTTCGGAGAGGAGCTCCCCAGACCCGAAGGCCACTTCGGAGAGGAGCTCCCCAGACCTGAAGGTCACTTCGGAGAGGAGCTCCCCAGACCCGAAGGACATCTCAGAGAGGAGCTCCCCAGACCCGAAGGCCACTTTGGAGAGGAGCTCCCCCTGACCCGAAGGCCACTTCGGAGAGAAACTCCCCAGACCCGAAGGCCACTTTGGAGAGGAGCTCCCCAGACCCGAAGGCCACTTCGGAGGGGAGCTCCCCAGACCTGAAGGACCTCTCGGAGAGGAGCACCCCAGAGCTGAAGGACATCTGAAAGAGGAGCACCCCAGAACAAAAGGACATCTTGGAGAGGAGCACCCCAGTGCAAATGGCCATTTTGAAGAGGAGCACCCCAAGACCTGAAAGTCATTTCGGAGAGGAACCCTCAAGAGACATCTACGGATACAATAACAATGTACTCAATGTAGTGGAGTCTCCTAGAGGAAGAAGAAGCAAACTACTGTTGCTATGGAATAGTCTGTGCAAACAAGACGGAATGTAGAACGTAATTTGGTTATAATGTAAAGTGTTACATTGTTTATGAGTTTCTTAATAAATGCAGTTTATCTTGTTAATGCATGTGTTTGCATCGCACAACATTATGTTGCAGTCGTTATGAAAGAACTCGTCGCTTCATGGATTGCACGATTTGAAAGAACCTTACATTTCCGTAAATTTATTCATCTCAGATTGACTGTCCGCATGATACAACAGGCTGTTGTAATTGTCATAAACGTGTTGGTTTCACACAATTTGACATATCAAGAGGATACATTGTATAGTCTTACAAAATAGTGTGGTGTGTATATATCTATCAATATTTCATTTAGTGAGGAAACAAGTAATGGTCGCAAGACGTACAGAGCCTTTAATACATTCATGAAATCATTTTGATGAGATGCAGATCACACTTACTTTCCATAGTTATTAGGCTCCAAGCTTTGTTCTACAATGATAAATATGATATTTTCTGCTTTCGATGAAGATTCGGAAGATATTGAGTATTATTTGTTATGTTTTGAGCAGTTGTGCATTGTTCAAAAAAATCACTGATGATCAAAGAGTTCCTATACTCATCGCTTTCATAGGTGGAAGGGCATTTAAAGTCTTGAAGAATGTTGTCGCACCGAATCTATCATTGTGCAGAATCTATCATATTCTCGCAAAAAGGATAACATTTTGTCACACTACAAACCTAAGTTTGTTGAATGTTTTAAGTTTCAACGATGTGCTCAAGAGGAGGGTGAAACAGTTTCTGACTATTTCATAAGACTGAAGCAACAAGCCACAAAATGTAACTACGGCAGTTATCTGGACGAAGCTTTGGTTGAAAATATTGTGTTATTTCTTTGATCTGAAGTTACTAGAAGGAAGTTTTACTAGAAGGAAGTTGCTTTCAGAACATTCAGTGATGTAAAGAACTGACATTACAAAATAAAATTTTACAGAATGAAACCAGATTGTTAGTACAATCAGAAAATGTAAAGCGAGAGTCAACAGTTTCACACTCCTTGATCCAATTTCCAAGTTGAACAGTGCAAGGGGGCAAACAACCACAACAACATACTTTTAGTTTGTCTACTCCGAGGAGTCATGGAATGAAATATACTGCTTACAGTTGTCTGAACTATACATACAGACATGACTCTAAAGACAACTGTCCAGCCAAGAATTCTGTTTGTTCATTCTGTAGAAAAGGTGGTCACTGGCAGAAACACTGTAGAAAGAGAGAGAAGATTAAACAGAAACCCAATAGTAATATTAAAGTAGGACAAACTACTAGACAAAGTTCAGTTGACGAGCAAACAACATGGTTACCTATATGATGTTTGCTTTTGGAAGGAACATGAGTTCAGCCAATATGCAGCCAGTGCTGTTGCACTGTTGCCAAACCAACTGCTATCGGAAGGGAAACTCACGAGAATTCGTTGTCTCCAATATTCAACTTTTTATATATAATGCATGCATGTGATATTTGAGTACAATGATTTGAATAGGGGTTCACCAATTTCTGTGGTAGATACTTTACCCTGTTTTAAAATACGCAACACAGTATGCACACATACACCACATGCTTTAGCTGTAAGTTCTCGACTATGAGAAAATACTGTTTCAGCACACACTTCTTCCGACGCCAATTCCTTGAAGTAAGAATACACTTTAAAAATAAGATTTTTGTCTTGTGAACGTAATATTTTACCCTTGGTGCCTGTACTACTAGTACTAGGTTTCGAGAGCGACATTATTAATTTTATTTTATTTGCTTTACTTTACATCGCTTTTCTGTCACTTTTGGCTAATTGCGAAGATGGGAAAGAGTGATGATATAATGAAATTGATGAATAGACATTCATAAACATCCATGTCCAGGCCGGGATTTGAATCTGAGACCCCTGGCATCGTAGCATGATATGCTAACCACTCCACCATGGGAGGCCGGCGTGACATTATTAAATAACACTCACAGAACACACACTATTGCACAACTATCAAACACAGGGGCTGTATTGCACATCACCCTATGACGACAGGGGTCCCAGGTTTGAATCCCAGCATGGGCATAGGTGTTTGTAAGTGTCCCTTCATCAATTTCATCATATCATCACCCATCCTCATCTTAGCGATTAGCCGTAAATGGCAGAGAAGCTAAGTAAAGTAAATCAAGTCAATCAAAGAATAAGGGCTGTATTGAATCCTCTCACAACTGTTCTTCATGGCGTACGAGTAAAATTATCTTACACCGTCCTTGTTGCGAAAACGCTGAACTCAAACTGACTTAACTGACTCACAATGTTCGTGAACACCCACGACAATGAAGGGTCATTGTGCATATTCAGCCGAATTTAACACCGATAGCTTTACCAAGACACAACAACTCAGCGGGGTCAACACGGTGGCAACAAGTCAGGTTCAAAATGTCATGCCCCATCTTATGATGAACCTTGAAGCGGAGAGTTTTATGAAAACTTCTTGCGTGCAAGAAAAATACAGAACATGGCATTTAACTTGCATGCCGCTTTTCCTAACTGAGCAATGTTGCACTCCTGCCATTGGCTGCTCGCCAAGGACACGCTCTCTGTAGCTCCGCCCGATATCTATTCTAAAACCGTGCATCATAGAGTGTCATCTCATACAGTTGTGACTCACACTCCATCAGGTCACCTACATTCAAACTCGGTGTTTACTTCTTCTAGCACTGGTGGTGATGTATTGAAGCCGATACCATGCACATGTAGTCAAGTGAAGATACTGCACCTGCAACGCATACACTTTCCGGATTACCATTTAACAAGTAAAGACCTATTGATGAGGAAAGTTTTCAATCCTCAAATCCGAAGGTCAAGAAAGGTCCAGAATAGGTTTCCGGAAGCGAGATTCACCAAAGAATACACATGGACCATTTCTTCTTGGCTGGGAGGAAGTTCCTATTACTTGTGGATGATTACAGTCACTGGGTAGATAGATGTCTGGCCAGTATCGTCCTTAGATACACCGCAGACCATACATTTGATTCTTCAGTCATATTCGACTCTTGGAATTCCACAGACGATAGTTCTGACAATGGTCCAACATTCAGCAGCCTCACGTTCCATTCCTTTTGCCAGTAGTTCGGGATTGAGCATATCACAATACCGTTGTACCATAGTCCTAGCAACGGACTTGCAGAGATACATACGCACGGTGAAGTCTGGCATGTTGAAGGTTTTGCACAAATATCCACATCTGACTTCTTTACAGTTCGATGCCAAGTTAGAAGAGTAGCTGCTGTTTTTTGAGGAATTCCCGGTTGGGAGAGGAACGTAGTCTTCCGGCAGCTTTAGTCCTCACCTTGAATCCAAGAACATGGTGGATCTGTATATGTGATCATACCAGAGATGATGAGAAGACAGAGGCTCCTCCATTCTTCAAACCTAGGAGCAACCACAGGAAACCTTACAGGACATTTTCACCTGCTGAAACCGTATGGGTTTAATCGCCGAAGTGCTTGTCACCTAACTTCAAGCAGGCAGAGATTGTAGAAAGGTTGATTGGAACTAACCTTTACGAAGTGCACTTTGCCGATGGAACTCAACAAGTGGTACATTCATGTTGGATACGTCATAGAACACAACAACAACAACACAGTCCAGAAGCCTGGGATGATAGTCCACCCTGACACGAAGGTGCTGCGGGAGATCGAAATTCGGACTCCAAAACTACTCCACCACAACCAGACGTTGGTGGACATCAGACCCAAGATGCTGACGCTGCTCCATGACCAAGATCCACATCGACTCTTCATGTGCCTAGGAGGTCGATCAGGGTTAAAGTACCCCCTGATAGATACGGTTATCTTTATTAATTCTTTATATTTTTTGTAACTCTGGGAGGAATGTAGTGCTGCCTCCTAGAGGAAGAAGAAACAAACCACTGTTGCTATGGAATAGTTTGTGCAAACAAGATGGAATGTAGAACATAATTTTGTTATAATATAAAGTGTTACGTTGTTTATGAGTTTCTTAATAAATGCAGTTTATCTTGTTAATGCATGTGTTTGCATCACAACACTCGTAAGTCATAACATTCTATCTTCACAATTAGCGAAAAGTGGCAGGGTAGTGAAGTAAAATAAACCAAATCATATCAATCAGTCGTAACATCCTGAACACCTATTCAAGTGTTTAGTTGGATCTACAACATAAGATCTTTGAACAAACATTATAATTATATACATCACGATAGTTAACAGAGAGGTCCCAATAACTATATATCTATGTAGGAACAGTAATATTCCAATGGATATAGAGATACGACACATTACCTTCCCCCAGTCAGCGACACGATGGTTAGAGGCCAGCATAGTCTGCCTTTTACCTACCCACTGCCCGCTTGCACGCGATAACAGGTTTACCTGCTCGCCTGCCCACGGCAACGAGTCGACTTGCATCTCTACCCGGGTTCTTGGTCTTCAAGGCGCTCTGCGCTTACAAGGTACCTGTTTGCGTTCCGGACCGTACAGGACCAAAACTGAATGTAGAACCTGTCCGGCTGTGAAGGACCAGAAATGAATGATGATCCGAACCGGTAGGATCTAAATGTAAGTGAAATTGTAGGTACCACTTACATCTCTCTGGTATGGATTGTGTCGCTACAGGGCAAAGTTCACCGCGATCCTCTTGGTAGTTGTAAAGAAAACACAGGCACACACACTGATAACTATAACTATGTATTATAAGGTATATGCACATAACACTTGATTACACTTCCCATGCACTCCTCTCTAGGGAAAACTGTTTACACGAAGTTGCAGCTGGTGTTACAACAACGCGCCACTAATGAAACGTAGCCACGTTGGGCTTACGGTATCCATAATTGTCCGCGACGGTTTCTGGCTGTGTCCCGAGTGGCCTCTCTACGCACACTGGCTGGAAGTAACTACCGCGCTAAAATGGCGGCAACTAGACACCGCGCTAAGATTGAATTAGCCAATGGGAGTGCAGGTTACTTAAGGCATTTGAAATACACAAATAAACAATTGAAGCTATATGCAATATAAAATATATAAAGAAAGAATAAACATGGTTACTTTTATAGATAAATCTCCAACAGTACCTGGGCATTCAACAAGACCCGGGCGCCTGCAAAACCTGCTGGAAGGAAACAGCCCTCCGGCAGCGTGTCGCTCCAGGTGTTTTATCACCACGTGGACGGCTGCAGCCAGTGTTGCCTACTTACGTAGCTACTAAATCCTACGAAGTCCTAGGAGGAGCTTCTTCTCCAAGGAGAATTTATATACTTAGCGATTTCAGTTCAGCGTAAGCAGTTTTTATCTTATTGCCAGGAAATGCACGCAATATTACAGTTTCATTTATCTAAATGAATGATCGAGCAAACAAAAATCTCCTCACTGAAAACTAATTGTTTTTCATTGCATGGTGCCTTAACCAGGCACGCAGTGGCGCAACCAGAGGGGGCAGGGTGCATTGCTCACAACCTTGGACGGAAATTGTCTAGCGGAGGGGTCAGGGTGTGGGTCAAACATTAAAGTACAAGTCTCATCAAGTTCAATGCCGTAGCAAAGGGGTAGCGGGAGTCGGCCCTGAGCGCCGAACGATCTAAGTGAGAAAAGTTTTAAAACAGAGAATGCTATGGCGGCCCGTGATATTATTTGCTATTAATGTTGGTTTGTTACGAGTTGGATGAATTAATTATGTAATACGTCGCTCCATGTGAAAAGAAAATATTGTAGATGGAAATTTTACATGCCATATGTATGTACATTCGGAATGCATTTATCATGCACTTTCTTTCTTTCAAAAATAGTTTGTGTGCTTGTTTTCCATTATTATCTAATGCGAAATTGACGTGTTGAAAAAAATATTTCTAATCCTCTGTTTCAACACAAATGCGTGAGAACCGACTTCTACCCCCTTTTTGCGTGATTTATGAGGATAATAATGCCTTTCATGCTACTTTATTACTATTATTGTGATTGTTGTTGTTGTTACGTTTATCCAAGTACTTGCCCTTCCCCCCCAAACGAGGGTAACGGCAATGCCCCTGGCTGGCTACGGCCCTGGTGTTCGCAGTAGAACAGTGTGTTGTTTGACTCGCGACCTCAGCGTCGAACGTGACATGTTTCAGTCCTGCCCTATATCACTATATATACGTATATTGGTTGTTTACGACATATACTTATGGATCCTGTGCCACGGAAAACCTATTTCAATGTGTGTGTGTGTGGGGGGGGGGGGTAGCAACATTCGTAAATCTCATTTCATTGGTGATGTGGCTTACGAAGCTTTGAGTTCCCTTTTTTAAGTAGTGAAAATCTATTGCAGTTGGCAACACTGCAGAACGGTGTGGGCCCGGTGCAGTTTCTACTCGAAGCAACTACGTCATGCAGAGGGAGGGGTCTGCAGTTGATGGAAAGAACGAACTGAGACCTACTAGGTATCGTAAGACTGCGGGTACCCGGCGGGTCTACAATGCCTGCCAGGAACGATCTGGGCAGGTGGGCATACAAGCTGCTCAAGCGAGGATGTTGCACAGGTTGCATGGCATTTCAGGAGCGATGTCTCGCGAACGGGTCTGCTCCAGGTCTTGTGCAGGCCTCTGACGATGGTCTTCAGTGAACACTTACTCCCTTGTACAGGGAATCTCTATCAGCAGCGTACAATACGAGGAAAATCGGGATGGAATGCCCAGACACAAGAGAACAACAGGATATAAACTGCTTTCACAATGACGAACATTGTACTAGCAGCCAACGAATCGCTTGAATTTCCATTCATGTGCTGCCCAAATGAGAAGAGAACTAATAATGTATGGTCTTTTCTATTCATAAGTGCGTCAAACCACTCTAACAATGGTACAGATGAACTTAGAAAGTTGAAAGTGTCTCCATACGTCATCAATTAAGTTGCCGAAGTTTGTTTTAAGTCCACTGTATGCACCAATAAGCTAATCGGAACTGGACCTATAGTTTAAAAGTGGGATCTGAACAACTATACTCTGTCCTGGATATCTCTGGAGCTAGCGAACGAAAACAAATCTCTGCCCAAGTAGTATCACGAGACGGCGCCATCAATGAACACGTGGGAGGAACAAGATTGCGTAGAGGGGGGAAAGCGACTGTCGTTACCAGCCTTAGCAGCAGTGTGTACTGCTTCGCTCTGCCAACTCGATTTCCCCCTTCTCTGCTGCTACATGCAGCTTTGCTCCACAGATTATGGGGATAGAGTACATACACCTTCACTGGGTATTGGTCTCGGAAACCCTTGATTACCTTAACAATATATTACCATGAAGACCCATATACTCAAATTTTAAATATCCGATTTTACAGGAGTTTTAAACTAACAGTAAACCCAGCATGGTATTTGAAAGGGATATGGAGGAAGACCCCCCCCCCCTTTCCTTTGGTTACTCTGTCTCTCTCTTGTTGTTAATTATTGTTCCTGGGGGTGGGAGGCAGGCAATAATGTGATGTAAAAAGTATAAAATAAATAACCCCTTCCCTCAGTAAAAAAAAAATTCAGGACCACACCAAGTAAACCTTCACTAAACCTAACGAGAGATCTAAAAATATGGGGTCAAATTGCTCCATGACAGTCCATTGATTGGTAGACTCACGAACTAGATATGAACTATTGCTGGTTCGACTGTTGGTCATAAGGATGAACCACTACAGCCTGTAGGGAAAATAAAGAGACAGAACTGTCAAATTAGGTTAGCTACCTCCAACTTTCTCCACATACATAGCTTGTTGGTCGGACTCGCATCGCGGTGAAATAAAATAAATCTCCAAAGTGCTGTCAATGCCGGTTGCTATGGAAACTTTGGTAATACAAATGATTATCACAATTGCTACATTTTAATCTTAAAACACTGGTTCACTGGTAGCATGCCTATTTAACACAAACATTGGACTACAACAGAATTGAGTTTACCAACATGTAGCATTGTACTTGTTTCTCTCTCAATCCTAATGGGTCTTTCCTGATTACACATAATGTGTTAACAGTCTTTCGAGAAAAGAACGTTGTCCTAATACCTAATAGAGGGAAGCAGAATTTGCAACACTCAACACAATAAATGCATGAACTTCATGCAATGTTATTAAATATACATATGTGCTACAATCCAGCCCAAACAACACTGGTCCCTTTCCAAGTCAATAATAGACAATAATTATTTCAGACTTTGAAAACATGTTATATCCACGAGTAAGCTGATACCAATTATAATTGATACTGATGTTCGAAAATTGTAAGAATTATTAAAAATATTGAGTAATACTAACATGTACACTGATAGCAAAATGACTTCGGACCTCATAACAAAAGCACAAAAAATACAGAAAATTCATATGAAAAGCTATTATTAAGCTATTAGATACAGCAAAAAATGCATGTATTAGTACGGAGTCGTATTGCCTTTACTTTTGAGAACCATTTGGATGCACTTCGGAAGTAATTTAAGTTCATGTCAATGCACCACACTTTCTCCAGTTCTGTTTGGAAGGTCTGTAGGTTCCGAATCTTCTTCTTTCCCAGGAATTGCTTCATACGATGCCAACAATTTTCAATTGGGTTGAGATCGGGGCTATTCCCAGGCCACTCTAACATCTTTATCTGTTGTTCCTCAAGCAATTTCCTTACCTTCTTAGCCGTGTGACAAGGAGCGTTATCATGCATGAAAAGATCACACTCGTGGATCTGAAGCATATCCACTAAATGGTCCTTAAAACGTTGATATATCGGTCTGTGTTCATTGTCACATTTTGCAGTAAGAAATATAAACCTGCCCTACCCTTTTCACCTGAAAAACACACCCACACCATTACAGACTGAGATTGTCTAACGGTCGGAACCGTATACTTTGGGTCGTATCGATTTGAAGATGATGGATGTTGAATCTTAGCAGCTCCCACTCGGAACAGTTGAAATGAGCTTTCATCGGAAAATATGACTTTCTTCCACTGTGCTGGTGTCCAGTGTGCATATTTCTTTGTAAAAGCAAGACTATCTTTCTTCATGCAGGCGGTGAGTAGTGGCTTCTCAACGACACATCAAATTAAAGTATTTCTGTAAACGGTGCTGGATCGTGTGAACACTAATGTTTTCCAGCAGACTTGGGTGCATTTCTTTAAGTTCTGATGCTGTCAGTCGAGGGTTTTCCTTTATTTCTATCATTAGGAGAGCGTCTGTAGATTTGGTTGTTTTTCTTTGCCTCCCACCACTGAATTCGTGCTTTGGAATGGCAGTCGGAGGCAGTCAGTCCTGTGGCGGCTGCTAGTACCTTCATTATGGTTGATTTTGCACGACCTGTTTGTTTGCATATCGTCTTTATCAGGACGTTTTCACTTCGCCATGCAATAATGTTGGCTTTCTCCACACTACTACAGTACTTTCCCGGCATATCACAAATACACCTGTACAGTAGTCAAATATCTAACACAAATACAGTAGGAAAATATCCAACACAAAATGCACCACATGAAAACACAGCAATTTATCACACACACTACAGCAGAAAGTCACCCTTCCTGCGTCAACTAACAATATGAAATGAAATGAACTCGCTTATCAGCAGTAATACACTGTTGCCGGATACGTTCATGCAGAAACAATTCAGTGTTCGAAACAAAACAACACTAGATACAAGGCTACAAAGTGATAGACTGCTTGCTAAGGCAGATTTCACATGAGGTCCGAAGTCATTTTGCAGCGGGTGTAAGCATTTTGCTGTCATTGTATGGATCAACTTACAACTTTCTTTTTTCTTTTTTTGTTTACAACATTCAAATAATGACAGCAGAATATTAAAATTGGAGTCATTTAACCACAAAACCTATATTTTCAAATAACACTTGAGCAAAATAAACGAAAATTTCAAATTTTGCATAATTTCCAGGATAATTAGACTCCACAAAAGGGTCACACACCACTGTTGCAAATCCCATGTAATATTGAAACTCTTGAAAAAATATTGGATGGTTTCGGTGTATAAATTCAAATCAATACTTTCTGTTGCCGATACCTCTAGTATCCTCTGATATTCATGTATTGGTATCGGCTGAATCCTAATTATGTCCCATTACTTACCTTACTCTTTGCTTGAGTTCTGATGTAAGCTGATCTTCACCCAGCAATTCGTCATACCACTGTTTGACAACATTGTTTGGATAAATTATATCATATCCAGGTAAAGGCAAAACCAATTTATTTAAATTGGATTCCTCCAGATCATCTTTTGTTAGTATTCGTGGAGCTACTTTCTTCTCTGGAATTTCATCTTCTGGAAAAGAAAAAAGTATGCTAAATGGAATTTATAGTGTTTATATTTGTTACTGATAGCTGCAATCTTTACAATAATATGTATATAATTTCCAAAGAACACAATAAAAACTGAAATAGAAGAAGTTGTAATTACCAATGTGAGATTGTGTGACATTAGGGCACATGAAATAAAAACCTTAACATTAAATAAAAAGTTGTTTTTACATGGTATGATGGTATGACTTGAGCCATGGTGTTCCAGTCGGTAGACTTCCACATCGGAGACTCGGGTTTGATTCCCGAGGTGGGTGATCTAACGTTGGAATTTGTCTCCGCATAAAGCAACTCTGGGGCTCACCCAGCCTCAAATCAATGGGTACCTGGGAGCAACTCTGTGGGATAAAAGTGGCTGGAGCATGGTGCTGATCACATCACCTCCAAAATAGCAGTGATCAAGAATGTATCCCCTACCCTCACAGCCTCTAAATGGGCCTTCATGGCACGGTGCTATATGTACGGGGAAGTTTACCTTGTGACGGTACGACATTAAAAAGTTCTTAAATTATGAAAGCATTGTAGAACAACACCACCACAATTGGCAATGGTGTGTGCAAACTGCCTCAATGGTTCAACACTTAAGTGTTGTTCTCTCCCAACAAGTAGAATTGATTGAGCGTTCTGCCCTACAATAGAACAAGAACAACGTTGCTAAACCTACTGTCACAAAATGCTGCTTTCTCTAGGTGTCGAACACAATATAAGAATTTGACGCAGATGTTTTTGGTCGATTTTCAACCTCTTGCACAAAAATGCTCATGAAGAATATACAACAGGACTCTATCGCTATTCACTTCTTTCCCCATGCTTTTATGGAATCCCCCTAGCAGATGGAGGAACCAGGGGGGGGGGGGATTAAACTTGTTTGTGAAAACTTTTCCTTCCTCCCTGTTAGTGGGTCTGTTGGCTATGGGAGAGAAAAGATTGTGAGAGTTTGCCAACCTCAATTATATGGTACACTCTTCAGCATAAACTGTCTCGCGACTTTCAGGATGTGTGAAATCGACCAATTCCACATTGGTTATCTTAGGTTCGTCTCTGATGATCATCACAGTTATGGTCGGGTAGAGTGTTGCTAGAGGCAAAGACCAGTAAGAAACCTTGATGAACTGAAGTTGCTGCTGAGGATGCAATTAGATATTAGATAAGATTTATGTTTCTTTTTAATGGAAAGTCATTTACATTCCTCAATAAGCTAGGATCTAGAATGTTTTTTACTGTCAATTATTTACAATTCGAAGTATTTTCAGTAAAAATTAGGAGTGAGCCAATACCCCTTTGAACCAATACTGATACTATTGCAGATTTCCATTGATACTGATACTTGAAAATTTCAATAATAAAAGTAGTTCAAAATATTGATCAATAGTAGTGTGTAGAGATATTCTTCTCCAATTCTATGCATCTATTTACCACAAGAGTTGCTTTAGAATATTCAAGAATTACACCAGGAAATTATAATAAATGTTATGTAATCACAAAATCCACATTTTGTGCAAAATTGGTGATAAATAAAATGAAAGTTTGAATTTAGTATAATTTCCAGGATAATTAGACTCTGCGAAAGTGTCATGTGGCATTTTTGCAGAGTTCGTGAAAGACCAAAATGCCGGAAAAGTATTGGTAACTGAATTCCAACCGATACTTTCTGATATTGATACCACTGGTATACAAGCTACAAAAACTTCAAAACAGTTGCATAACATTTATACTGAATGTCAAAAGAAGAGAACATATTTCCCCATACTTACAGGAACTTAATTGGTTAAACGTTAAAAATAGGAGAACATTTTGGCATTGTCGTTATTGTACAGGATGTTGAACAATAAGGAACCTAAATATTTATATGATCAAATTGCCCCATACAAGAAGGGGAAACAAATTAACCTTCGTCAAAAAATACAATTCACAATCCCCACACACAGAACAACAATTCCTTCATAGTCACTGCAATAAAAGAATGGAATGAACTCCCCCCACCACTGACCTCAGGGGAGCTCCACCCTGCAACACACAAAATAAACCTAAAGAAACTTCTACTGTCCAAACAATAATGCCTGGCTTTGTCTTATCTGTAATGAATGGGAATGAGGTATTGGTTTTAGTTTTAGCTGTAATAATTGTATTCTAATTGTGGTTTTAGATTTAACTCTGTACCTTCAGTACATTAATTGTTTACATTATAAGTATTAATGTTTTATTTTTATTTTTCTACTGCAACAGTGATTTTCAAGAAGTGTAAAGTGTCAATTGTAATATGAATTTCACAAGGGTTTGTTGTAAGAACCGAAACATGCCCTCTCAATAAACACGATCTTAATATTATTATTATTATTATTATTATTATTGGCTGATAGTGATACATCGGCACTGCTATCGGCTCAGCCTTGGTAAAAATATATCATTTGGTAATCATAATAAATCTGAAGGTGTACAAGCAGACATTCGGGGGTAACCTTGAAGATGATTGCATGTATTCTTCTTCATGGGGCAGAAGATTTGTCTGTGTAGATCATGGAATTCAGATATGAGGAGAGAGAGGGGTGCCAGAATATCTTTTGGGAGGGCAGTAAAATTTAGTATATTTACATCTAAATACCATTAAATATGCATATTTGGGCTAAAAGAGCATATACAGTATTTATCTAGGTTTCTTGTTTCTGGGGGTGGACTGGTTGACCAGGATGGGGGGCATTCACACCTCACCACCTCCTGCCCCTCTAGTGCCATCTAGGAATTATTACAGAATGCCAAGTGTTTCAACTCTGGCTTTCTCACTTGTGTGTAGTCATGGGCAGCTTAAGGGCATAAGGAACAGTTTCCATGTACAGCCAGACAGGAAGAACTGAAACCGCTCCTCCCTCACCAATCTTTCGAGCTGGAGAAGGAGAGGTCCGTGTGCTGGGTGGTTGCTGACGGAAAGAAAACTTAGCATTACGCTTATGGAAGTATTATTTTACTTGTTCTCTTGGGAATACCAAACTTCTAATGATGTAGAAAAGCACATCAGCGGGAACAGGACAGGTTGAAGATTTTGTTTGTGTTAGGAAAAGTCGAAACTTCCATTTAATAATCGCAGTTGAAGACATGGGAGTCTATATATAATTATTCATCACATATTTTGCAGATTGTATCTAGCTTAATAATAGACTTAAAACCACTTCCACTTTACCACTGAAACACATTCTATGTAACAGGAGGTTGCGTCGCCCCAGTCGAATCTGGTCATGCTTCCATTTGAAAATAGGGAGTTCAACAACTACGTGTGCATAAATTATCTGTGAGTTCACGAGATTCGAATATTTGGGAATTAATCTACATTTCTTAAAGACAACAAAATTAATAATTATGTAAATGTTTTTGGCATTGGAAAAATATTTTAAAAAGGTATGTTAATTACAACTTTGATTATTTTATGTAAATATTGTAAAAGTCTACATTGCATGGTGTAATTATGGAAACGTGTCAATATCGACCAAGTTTCTTTGGTATTTTGTAAACAACCATTTAGTATAAAAAGGAACCAGATTTCTGTATATTTCAGCTATCTTACCCGATTGCTGGTATCACAAGTCTACCTCGTAGGGAGAACTGCCCGGTCCTTTGTGGATGCTGCAATTTGCTTGGGTTAGTTTCTCATAAGCCTGCTGCTTCAGCTCTGGGTTCTTGCGATACCAAAAAAGCAATCGTGAATAATGTTGGAAGGGTTGCCAGTGGATAAGTGTTATTGTATACTGTGCATAAACGATAATAAACCAGATGTTATTGGAAGAAAGTTCCATACCCTTTCATTTCTAACTCATGAAAGGTATAAAATCCGACACCAGTGACCAAGTCAGGGCCTGCAATTTAGTTACCCCAATAGCTAACTGAGAAGTGTGATCAAGGGTAACTTAGCTACCTTTTCTAGGCTCTAGAGGACCAGTGTAGGTACGTGTCAGTGATTATTGGCGACAGTGACAGTACCTGAAGCTACCCACCTGTGGATTCTTCAAGTTCCCGTAGAAGCAGACGATCTGTGGATTCCTATTCCAGAACCAGAGAAAGAGAAGCCATGATGTCAGGACCACAGAAAGCAGTGACCTGTAAGACTACGAAGAACCTGACCTGCTGTACCCAAGAGGAGAAGAAAGATGAAGATCTGGTGCTGTGCACAGATTGCCATAAATACGTCCATGAGAGCTGTGCTCTGAGAGTGACCAATCCTGAGGATCCAGGAGCCGAGATTACGAGGTGTAACCGGTGCATTGCAGAACCAAGTGCTGACATCATCACCAAGGGAAACTTAAAGCAGATGATGCTAGATTTTATGGCAAAGTTGAGCATGCAGACTTCAGAAGGGGAAAAACAGAGGTTGAAGGAGAAAGAAGAATATGAAAAACAGAGACAAAGGGAAAAAGATGAAATTAATCAGATGTTTACAGAGTTTAAAAATCTGCAAATAGAAAACAAAAAACAAAGGCAGTTAGAGAAAGAAGAAAACAGAAAGCAGAGGCAGTTAGAGAAAGAAGAGACCAAGGGTTTACTTCTAGAGTTTAGAGAGAGCTTAAAATAAGAAAATGATAAGCAGAAAGAAGAAACACTTCACCTACTCTCAGAACTCCAGAAAAACTTAAGAGAAGAAAGCACGCAACTAATGAATGAAGAGATGCAGAAAGAGAGGAATAAAAGGCAACAAGAAAGAGAAGAAGATAAATAACTTTTTACTTCTATGATAGGGACCAATAATCAAGAATTAAATAACTTAGTCGAAAAGGTCCGAGAAGAAGGAGAAAGAAGATACAAAGAAGTGAGACAAAGGATAAGAAGCTGGAAAAGATTGAGGTGGTGATTCAGGAAATAAACAAGACCTGTTCCCAACAACCCAGTGGCCTTTCAAAGGATTAGACGAAAGAAATAGTGGAGATGAAACCCAACTCAAGGAAATTCTTTCCCAGACATCTGGTGCAGAAACACCATATGATTCGGACTCCTGAGAGAAGAATGGGAATCAAACCAAGGAAAAGGAGTGCGGAGTCCAGACGGAGGCAGTTCCAGAAACACGTCCTTTGAACCCTGCAGCTGTTTTATGGAACACGTCATCAACTAGCAAAGCATGTTTAAACACAAGCTCGTTTTAGAGGAAGCTCTTACCTCTACAACGCCTCACAATTTAAATTGTTGTGAAAGCAAACCACCAGTTGTACTGAAGATAATTTAGAAGTACTTTATCTTCGCCTAAAACCACTACTAAATTCTGAAAAAGAAGATACATTTGTAGTTTGGACACTAACTGAAAAAGAAGATACATTTGTAGTTTGGACACTAACTGAAAGCTCAAATAATAAACCAGAAATTTTGGTGGAAGTGCTGGGATTAAACATTAGGTGCACATTAGACACTGGAAGTGAATGCACCGTGATGAGTTATGACTAGGTCTAGGATTTTGATGACTTTAAAATTGTCAAAAAATGACCTTTAAAAAATGCATTTATGACCTAATACATCCAAGAAAATGCCCTATAAAGTTAGAAAAATGACCTAAAAATCTTGAAAGATTTGTAAAACAAATTTATAAACTACCAAGATAAATTCAAATTACACATTAACGTTACAGTATCTATCACATGTTCATTGCGTATGGTAGTACAAGTAAGAAAGTTCACTTTTTGTCATCTTTTACACTTGAAGTACTGAGTTGCAGTATGCATATTTTCAAAAGTGAATGATTGTCGATTGTCGGACAAGAGAGCCTTCCTTGTACATGGAAAAACTTCTCTCAACTTCCACCAACACAAGAGGAGCGTACTTCAAATGAACAATATCACTTGCTGTTAAGTCACTTTCAATTCCATGGAGTACAAATTGCTTCCCTGACAAAATGTCTGATACAGAGCACAAAACTTTGTACCCCTTGTTTTTTAACAATAATCCATCTGGCGACAATGTATTTATTGATAGTGGGAAATCAAATTATTTGAGCTGAATCAACAATATCTTTGTTTCTTCAAACATAGTCATTCAGAATTACGCTGAGGACAATGAGACGAGAGTCTGGAACCTTTCTCCTTCAAAGGGTTACATTTGCATGTAAAATGCCCCTTCTTTCACCAGAATGTAGAAAAATGCATAATATGACTTTTAAAAGGCCGAAAAATGACAAATGGTTTATAAAGTTTAAAACATGACTACTCCAAAAAGGGTCAAAAAATTCGAAAAATGCCCTAACAAAGGCATCCCAATTTATTCACTTACGTGTAAAACACGTTCCTATCTACTTATGGAATGTTTCTGCCTTACAAAAAAAATGCAATTGCACCAAAATCCTAGCCCAAGTTATGACATTTGGATGAAATTATGAGAACTGTTATCCGGATTAAAGTTACAGAGATGTCCAGATTGGAAGTTAAGAGATTTTGTAGGACATGAGAGATCACGCATTGTTGGATACAAGAAGCTTCATTTTGAAATTGGAAATGAAACATTTGAGGATCAAGTTTACATTGTGAAGAATCTTGAGGCTGAACTTTTATTTGGATATCCTTTCTTTAAGAAATACAAAGCTCACTTGGATGCAGATGCCAATAAGATATATTTCTGACTACTGAAGGTCGCGTCGTGAAGGAGAAATTGATTTGCAGAAGCCAGGAAGAGGAGAATGAAGCACTGAGGGATAAGACTTCGATTATAAACTCCATTGCGGCAAAGGAAACTCCAGATCCAGATGAATGGGCCGCTGATGAAGGAGATTTTAAGAAGAAAGCATTCGCACCAGAGTTGCTGCAGTTATTGAAGAAGAAGAAGGAAGTACCCATCCAGTTATAGAAGGAAGTACAATGCCTGGTTGGCCAAAATTCGTAAAGAACGCAACCTGAGAGATTCATCTTAGCATCACTAAACTTGTGCTTGCCTCATCCTATCCTGTTCCCATGTCCAGAAAGAATGCAGAGAAGCAGAAAACTTTGAACCCGGTACATCAGTGTAACTCAACGTTTCCGTTGATGGATGGTTACGACCCAGATGATCAAGTGAGAGATGTGCAGTATGGAAGGTGTGATCCATCTTCAGTGAACTTAACACACATGCAGCTTGTGGTGGAAGAAGCGAGAGCAAGAATGACATGATTTTGTAAATACTAAACGTTGACATTTTATTGTTAACAGTTATTAACCGATGAATTTTTGTTATAATTCAAGATTTTAAATACTTTGATTTGTAACGAACCCGTCTCATCACAAATTGTAAGAGTCGCACCTCTATTTTTATGACTCTTCTAAGAATCTAAGAAATTGAGAATTGTATAAATTAAAAAAAAAAAAATGAGTTCCACCTCTATTTTGGAAAACTTACTTTAGGAATATACTTTTATTAGTTTATTTCTTCTCCACCCATTTTCGCTAACATCGCAGACCCTATATGAAGGTAAAAGCTTGGCTGGCAAGTTAGTTAAACTCCGCTACTGCGAGAGACCAAGTACCAGAAAGGGAGGACTCCACTTTCGGGCAAGAGGAGGTGCGCTCCGCTCCGGCAAGAGACCAAGCACCGCAAAGTAGAATCACTCCGCCCTATCCAGCGAGAGTAGTAACGGCTCCATCTTCGGAATGAGAGAAGCTGAGCTCCATCTCCGGACGAGAGATAAGAGGTTGGACTCCATCCACTGGTCAGAGAATCCGCTCCACTTTCAGGTGAGAGATAGCCTCACTCCATCTTCGGATGAGAGAAGTTACGCTCTGTCTTAGGACGACAGAAGTGAACTTGGCACTGCCAAGAACACACTCCACCCTCGGGTGAGAGAAGTGACTAATCAGCTTTCCTTTTACTCCCCCCCCCTGCCCCCCGCCTCCAACCATGAGATAGAAATTTATGCTCTAATAGAAATATTATTTTAGGAGATAGATTAGTAACGGGTTTAATATGTAAACATAGGGTTCCTATGTATCAAGGTAAATTGATAACCTCTCTGTATTAGTCTAAGTTTTCTTTCTGAACTCTGTAGTTTAATATAATTTTATATTTTATATGTTAGTCAATCCTGTGTATCGCTGTGGTCAAGCCTTCAGCTTTTTTTTTTTGAGATGATGTAATAGCGGGAGCCAAACATGATGAGCCTCACCGCTGTCGAAGTTCAGCTTGTGCGGAAAGTGCATAATTGCAACAGTCTCTTTGATTTTGGTGTCGATTAGGGTGTGCGAGTTTGATGTCATATTGTTTCAGGGTCTTGGCTAGGCGGTTGGATGTAGTCTCGTGGTAAGGGAAATTAATAGAACATTTACAAGTACGTTTCGCGGATATATGTTTAGTAATTCGCTTACGTCTTATATTATCAACCATGTTGTTTATTCCCCTTAATATGAATTAATAACTTAATTGTAGCAGTGTTAGCCCATACTAAAGTTCTATATAAAAAATGTTGATAGTTTATTGTAAACTATATATATTTCTTTTGTCATGACAATGTTAATATCATGACCAAATTTTTGAATTTACCTAATGAAAAAAAATGAAAAATTGTAAAAACCCTAAAAATGTTGCTAATAACTTGTTATTGTAAAAAAATTATCTATTTTTTTTATTTTTTCTATTGACAGGGCACCATGTGTCGCCCCAGTCGAATCTGGTCATGCTTCCATTAGAAAATAGGGAGATCAACATCTGCACATGCATAAATTATCTGTGACTTGCACGAGATTCGAATGTTCAGGAATTAATCTACATTTCTTAAAGACAACAAAATTAATAATTATGTAAATGTTTTGGGCATTGGTAAAATATTTTAGAAAGGTGTGTTACTTACAAGTTTGGAAACGTGTAAATATTGGCCAAGTTTCCTTGGTATTTTGTTAACAACCATTTAGTATAAAAAGGAACCAGATTTCTGTATATTTTGGCTATCTTACCCGATTGCTGGTATCACAAGTCTACCTCGTAGGGAGAACTGCCCGGTCCTCTGTGGACGCTGCAATTTGCTTGGGTTAGTTTCTCATAAGCCTGCTGCTTCGGCTCTGGGTTCTTGCGATACCAAACAGCAACCGTGTTTAATCTTGGAAGGGCTACCCGTTACAGATTTGCACTCAGATCTGCATCAGTTAACTTGAATCCAAAATTGCCAATGGATAAGTGTTATTGTATACTGTGCATAAACGATAATAAACCAGATGTTATTGGAAGAAAGTTCCATACCCTTTCATTTCTAACTCATGAAAGGTATAAAATCCGACACCAGTGACCAAGTCAGGGCCTGCAATTTAGTTACCCCAATAGCTAACTGAGAAGTGTGATCAAGGGTAACTTAGCTACCTTTTCTAGGCTCTAGAGGACCAGTGTAGGTGCGTGTCAAGGTGCATGCTCGAATCCTGCCAGAATGGTGTGGCTTTTCTCTCTGTTGCAAAACGTTCTGTTACAAAGTGAAAAATCATTGGAAAATGGCAATTTTCTTTTATAGTGTTTTTTTTTTAATTATTACTAAAGAAATCCACCATGGTAATTTGTACTTGCGCCGATTGACATATAGGTGTTATACGCAGTGACATAATGAAAACATGCGTGGTTTCATGTTGGCTGTCCCAATTGTTCCATGCACAATACACACTACAGTTTTTGGGAGCAAAAATTTTGGAAAAAATTGCGTATTATACACGAGTAAATATGGTATTAGCCTAAAAAATGGGAAATCACTTAATAAAGGAAATGCGTCCATGCACTTAAAATTTCATTTAAGTGGAGAAAACTAGCCACTCAGGATGAAATCTAATCTCTATGTGAATATTTACCTTGATCCTCCCACAATGGTTCGTCAATAACAAAGTCTCCTTCCATTGGCTTCAGACCAAATTCATGTATTTTGCGGGAGACTACTGTATTCCATACATAACTCTGGTAGGCATGAAGGTACATCAAACGAGTATTGCGAGGAATCTAAAAAATAAACTTAAATTAATTTTTGGCCTTAACATAAACACATGAACATAAAACAAAGCACAGTGTGACAACAATATTGCCTGTGTAATTAAACAATAAAAAATGATACTGAGGTTTAGTGAACTGCATGAGATGAGTCTCTTACTAGGGGCGTCAAACATTCCTCTGCAAGTCTGTTATTACTTCTAGTTTCATGTGAAGTTTTAAAAGGATGAGGTGATGTTTGAACAGTCATACATAGAGAATTTGTAAATCAGTTAACAGATGGCAAATTAACAACAGGTTATTTCCAACAAGATGGGGTAATACACCACTCATCTAATGCATATATGAGGGAAATCAAAAGTTTCTTGAAAACCAAGTAATCTTAACCCTCCATCAGTTGCACCTGGAAAAGTACCAAGGTTGGTCATGCTTTATCTGTGAGACACAAGTACAGTTTTACTAATGTAGTCATTATTACTTCTTAATTTTCACCTTATTTACGGTAATTTAGTACTACATACACCTTAAGCACCTTAAAACATTTCTTCAGCACTATGTATACTATTTATTGTCACCTTACAAACATTTATTTATATGCGTCACTCTGTCATTCATCGCAATCACCATCTCCTTCCAATAGTCTCTGAATTAGCTTCTCTTACCTCTTCACTATCACAATCACTGACAGTCCCTTATCACTGATGATATCGTATTCATTGCATTCACTGTCACTGCTGCATAGCACCGAACAATTGACATCAGTGCTTTTTCTGGATTCTGATGGTAAATTCTGCAAGCAGACTGTGCTAGCATTAATCCGAACTAAATCGATCGCTCTGAATCTCACAGATACAAACAGTCTACTAAGCACAGACATCAGGTGGACACTGGTCATCTATTCAGGGAAAGAGAAAATAAGCTACTGTGAAACTTAGAACCGCATGCCTAATCATTTCCGAGAAAACAAACAATTTGTCGCATGTATCTCACAGATACAGTGCGACCGATGCTGCTTGATGCCTTTCATAACTGATGCCCTCAAAGACATGATACAGAGGAAATTTGGTACAGGTCATATTAGCAAATGGACAGCACCATTTGCAAAAGTGCTTGCATGTGGAGACAATCAACCACTTCTGTTTCAGCAGAAACATGTTTCACAAATAAATTTTCATAGAAAACTATGAACGAACAAGAAGTTGATGAATAATGTAACTAATGAAGGGACACTTACAAAGAACACCTATGCTCTTGCTGGGGCTAATAGTCACAGACTTCGGTGATAAGATCACTTCATGCTTGGCCACCAAGCCTGTGATTTTCCCTTCAGTGACTTCAGATTTAAATGTTAATTCTCCATCTAACGTGTGGCCAAGTTTCAGGTCGGGTGAAGGAATATGGTTGCCATCAGGATTGATACACACACACTCCTCACCTCAGTGTTGGTGGGTAGCAAGCATGACCCCAATCCACCAACACCTCTATTTGCAAACGCAAGGGGAGATCTTGTACATTACCCGTGAATGCAACCCTACACCCCATCCTGAGCAAGGATACTCAGTAACTTCCCTAACCAATTGAACATCTGTTCCACTCCATTCACACACATCGATAATCCTGGCCATGTACCGTATTTACTCATGTATAATGCTCACTTTCTTCCAAAATGTTTGCCTCCAAAAACTGTGGTGCATATTATGCACGGAATAATTCGGACAGGCAACATGAAACCATGCATGATTTCACTATGTCACTGCATATAACATGTATATATCAACAGGGGCAAATACAGATTACCAGGTTAGATTTTGTTGTAATAATAATAATAATAATAATAATAATAATAATAATAATAATAATAACACTATAAAAGTGAAATGGTCATTTCCCATGATTATTTCACATTGTATTGGAGCATTTTGAGACATCAAAAAAAAGTGGCACCATTCTTGTAGAATTCGAGCACGTACCTCCCACCACATAAAATTTTGATCTTGCTTTCTTCTACTACAGAATAAACAAGGTGGTTACAGAAGGAAAAGAATTGGGATGCTAAACACAGTGGAAGGATTTATTGATTTAGTGTTTTAAGTCCACTTTATGCACAGTAAGGCTAATCGGGACTGGACCTACAGTTTAAAGTGGGATCCGAACCACTACGTGCCTCCACTGGGAATCGAACCCGGGACCCCTTGATTACAAGGCAACAACGCTACCACTGCGCCATGGGGAGGCCTCACAGGGGAAGGGGCATGTGGCATGGTTTGTGACATATTGAATGCAGAAGATGATATTCTCCTTTTGGTCCACATAGCAAACAGGTGACTCATTGAATAGGAATGATGTCATTCACTCTTGATCGGCATAGCAACAGCTTTACGGCCTACAACTAAGACAGCCATTTCTTGAACCTGAATTGTCCTGCACATCAAAAATCAAGGTGCGCATTATACATGCGTAAATAAAGTAATCACCTTGCTCAGTGTGCACTTTCATCTTCACTCTAGATGTGGCAATCCTGGCAGTTCAACAATCACTTCTGTGACGCTGGTGCCTGGTGTTTGGGAAGGGAAAATGGTGGTCGGGGCAAGAAGGAGGTAACGTAATTGGAAGGCTTTGTGGCAAACAATGAGTAGCTTTTGCAAGTGTTTTTAGTCGAGATCTTGGGACAAAGAACTGAGGAGTGAACTAGAGGGATTCAATTCTCTGGTGGTCATTACATGGGATCAACAGAATGATTTAGTTACGAACTGAGTAGAATTTGACAGTTCCTGGCATGAAAATTGAATTTTGACAATGCTCAAAAATGCAAAATGTGAAAACTGACGTAAGTTCTAGGATTCTCCAAATATCTGCATCTCCAGTGATGCAATACACATGAATGTTAAATGTGAACATTCTTCTGCAAAATATTAACGAATTAGATCAGAAACACACGAACACAGCTATTGAGGCTCTTTCCACTGTTGATTTGACAGAAGATCCAAATGTCGAGTAGCATTTCCTTCACCCATCCTCTTAGATCAAACTGGAGGAGCTGCAGAATGATGTGAGACCTACTCTGCTATTCCTTTTCTGCACGTTGCTCTGACCAAGCCTGGATCTGTTCATGGTCAGTGTTGAGTGTCAGTATTCATAAAAGCCTTGTGCAACTTTGGCTACCTGGCTGCACTCCACCCTGATCTGAATAGTCTGAAATTTGTTCCTGTACGATGCGTGGTTAAAAACTGACACACAAAGACAACATATGCAGATTTAACCAACTATATACACAAATACACGATGCACTGTACAATAACACTATGTACTGCTAATTTGGCTGTAGAATGTGTTCGATGCACAGTGCACTTGAAACCAAGCGCAAGTGTCACGGTTATGAACATGAAGACTTTCTTACGACGACTGCCTGCCAATGTCCATGTGTTTATGCAGGCTCAGCTCTCATGTCATTCCCAAATGTCATATGTGGGTGTAAAAGTTCCTGTTCTAAAAGTCTACAGGAGGTTCCACAGATTTCTATCCCCCATACATTCCATAGATTTCTAATTTCTAACATGCACATAATATATAACATCACTTGGCACTGAATATACACAAGAAAGAGAAAGAAGATTTAAAAATAAACACTAATTATACACATTGTTCACTGAACAATCAGGGTTAGTTTTACAGCAAAGATGTCGCTAATGTTGGGTATTGTGTTAGCAGACATGGCAGAAAAAGGGAGTTTGGAAATCAGACACAGTTCAGTTAGTGCGAGATGTACAATTTAGGTTTGCTGCTTCCAATGGAAGACAAAAATATGGTAAAAGGAAGTGTGTCAGAAGGATGGACACAATGGTAATTTAAATAGGTAACACTTGCAAAGAAAACAAAAGGTTTGATATTTCATGGCCTGGTCACACTTTCATCTCACACCACAAGATGGTGGTGGAAGCAACAGTACAGCAATGGAGCCCATAATAGGTGAGCAGGCATATTTCAAAAGGAGAAGTATCATATTAACCCTCTGTAGGTAACAAGGGTGGTGCATCCCCACTCCCCAGATAGGAATATTTTCTTCTGTACACCAATACACCATCGGGAAGGCCCAAACTGGATTATGGGATTGAATGGTTCTCTTGTGTGAAATTAAGAATATTTTAAAGCAAAACTCGGAGCATGCTATCTGAACTACTTTCAATTGTTACAATTTTCAAGTATTGGTGGGAATCTGTACAAGTATTAGTAGTGGTATTGATATTGGTTCAAAGTGGTATAAGCTCAGTCCTAATAGAACCTGCTCTTTCCAACAGAAGACCTAATGGTTCCTATTAGACATCACTAAAACTAAATTATTTTGAAAATGATAAATTATTAAAATATGACATTTCTCCTACTCAGGGTTGTTACGATTTTTTTGATTATGAAATTCCCTGACATTTCCAGGTTTTCCAGTCCAAAAATGATTTTTTTCTAGACATCTTTATCATCGTGATTTTTGCTTTTGGGCCTTATGTTTCTCAATTAAATATCAGGGTGGCTACAAACAAGCAGAAATTAAATTCCCTGACTTTTCCAGGTTTTCCAGGACAAAATTTACATTTTTCCCTGACAATTACAAACTAAACTAAATAGATGTTTTTGCAAATGGAAATAATAAACTCATACAGATCCACGTATGGTTTTGTTAAGTACCAATATTATCTTCTATGAAATTGACTTAATTTCTCTATTCTCTACGATTTGAATTCAAACTGCAAAATAGTGAATTTGGAAAATTATTACAATTCACAAGCTAGGGAAGGATTACAGAATTTTGTCATATGCAGTAAGTTTAAAATAAAATACTTGATTATTTTTAAAGTTGCGACTAAATGAGATAAGAGTGAAGAGTGATTGATTAAGAAATACAATTTGTAATTTATCAGTCTCCTTATACATTCTCGGTATTATATGTTGATATTCCCACTGAGGTTTGGAACCCTCTGCTTGCAAGAACCATGAGTGCGGTCTCATTTTTCGATGCATGAAGCCACTTCTCTGTAAAGCAAACAACTTAGCTCTTGCATATAAGTGAAAGAAATAAATCGAATAAAATAAAGTGTCATATTTCCTTACATTATCAATGGGATTCCTGCTTCAGTACAGTATATCCAAGCGAAGTACTGTGAAATGAAAACATGCAGTTATACCATTAATGCTGACGAAAAGGGTATGTAGGTATTAGAAACTTAACGCAAGTAATTTATAGAATTGCAATGTATAGGTCCCTGGTCTAGCTAACCACACATTAAAACAGGAACACTCTAATAATAAAAGCTTCTGAAAGTTCATATACGAGGGACATCCTGGAAAAAGCTCCAATGGTGCCTATACGCAGCACTAGTGGTCAGAGATAGACACACACACATGCAGGCAGGAAGAAGTGGCATGTAGCTGTAATCTGGTATAGTTGCAATGCAGCCGTTTTAGAACAGTTCTAGGTTAAAGATTGCAGCTCTCATACAGTCCCACTCTCCCATTGCAGCTCTCATACAGTCTCCCAATGTAGCCTACATTGCATGCTCAGAATTTGGCACAGAGCCACCAGCAATCGTGTGAGGTGTGCAGACCGGACGTCGTGAGTGATAGTATGGTCAGACAATGGTGCAAACAATTCACGGAAGGCCAATTGAATGTGCACAACCCCATACAGCTGAGAACACACGGGCCCTTTGCATCACTTCAGGTGAGAGATCTTGGACCACTCCCTGTACAGCCCTGGCCTTGAATGTACCGACTTTCATCTCTTTGTTTAACTGAAGAGGTTTCTGGCAGGGCAAGGCTTTGACAGCTACACTGTGGTAGAGATAGTTCCAGTCTTTGCCGTCAGACACATATACCATGGGCATACAAAATTTAGTGCCATGATACGACAAATGCCAGAACAACGGTGGTGATTATGCCGAAAATTAGGTTAGGACTCACTGTTACTAATGCAATAAATTACAACTGATATTCAATCTTTATTTATGCCTAATCGGTAGGGACCTTCATATGTTATTTTTTTTCAAATTGGTGTATTTCCATATTTTTTATTTTTTACTATACAGTGTTATTTTTCCCAAAATTCACATTTTCATTTTAGCGCATTTTCTGGCAAATATATTTATACCTTCATGGTGTTTTTAAACTACTGTTTCAAATTGTAAGTCACATGGCTTACGCCTCTTCGTGAGGGTTTGATATCTTAAAAGTTATTTTCCATACCCCTTTTTTAATTTTAAGGTAAGGACTTTAGATAATGGAATTTTCCCCGTATCGAATGAAGGGTGCATAAAGACCATGAGTGGCGACGCACCCAAAAAATTAAAATCAATCAATCTCACGTGACAGAGACAGATATATATTATGGCACCGAAAATTGGCATTATCTTTTTTTAACTTGTTAGTGTTACGTTTCGCAAAATTCACGTTTTTGTTTTTGCGTTTTTGTTTTAGAACATTTATCTGCCAAATATACTGAAATTTAATACTCCATTGTGCTTTTGAACTATTATTTGAAATTGTAGGTGACATGGTCTACGTATTTTCGTGACAGTTTGATATGTTGGAACAGATTTTTGAGGAAGTAAAAGTAAAGTGCTCCCCTGCACGTTTCCATGAAGGTGTATAGGGGTGTGGAGTTAGGGCACGAAACTTACTTTATCACAGCTGAAGGTGGGGGTGATGTGATCAGCACCATGCTCCTGGCTACCTTTATCCCTCAAAGTTACCTCAAGGTACCAGCTTCATATGATGCTGGGTGGGTGCCGGAGCAGTTTGAATAGGTGTAAAACATCCTGGTTCTCCCCCGCAGGGGATCGACCCCGGGTCTCGTGCATAGTAGTTAGACACCCTAACGACTGAGCTCCATTATTACTCGCTCGACAAATGCCGATGGTGCGCACTTAGCTTGGTTATTCAAAACATATCTCGTGACAAATACGAAGATGTGGCTCCCGTGTGACGGTAGATACACACTCGATCTCCTGTTAGAATCCTGCCACTTTGCTCTGTGATGCAAATGGTTTTGATAGAAGTTGAAAAAATCGTGGGAAAGACATGATTTTATGTGGCTGTCGGAATTATTCCATGTACGTATAACTCTATAGTTTACTCTTGAGTAAAATGTTGGAAAACTTGCATGTTCTATGTACACAAACATGGCCTAGAAAAGACAAGAATGTTGGATTTCATGGAATTTTTCATTGTTTTAGGACATTTCTTTAAAAAAAAATCGCTAAAAATGCCAACAATTCACATTTTATGCCAAATTCGTATTATTTCGATATTTCAAACGGGCGAAAAATGTGTCCAGACATCACTGCACATTATTAAACATAACTTGGCAGCAATTACCACTTTTCACGGTTTTGGCGTTTGCGAAAAATCAATGTCCCTACTAATCGGAAATTACTTTCTGGCCACCTCTCATATAAATCAGTAGATGGAAAGTGAAAATTTAGCAGGGCTGGCAGAGAAAAGTCAATTCTTGAAGAAAGTGATTTGCTTTTATGATTGAATGATTCGAGTAAATATGATATTAAAATATTTACGTATTTATTATTAGTATTTTATTTCATAATATTGGACATTAACCTTACTCAGTGAGAGATTAATGACCATCTCTCACGAGTTTAAACAGACAGGACAGAGAGTGGCGTTAATTTCATTGCAATACTAGTGTTGCAGTAAATTTGAGGTTGGAAGCATGCACTTGCCAATTCTTATAACGTTCACCAATGAAGATTTATGTTTCACTTTTTCGTGATAGTATTCAATATATATCCCGTTTGGTTGGATTCTTCTTGATATCTAAGAATAGTGCAATGTCATTGTAAACGTATGTTAACTTGTGCGAAACCAGTAATACGTCAGGATGATGAAAGAAAACCTTCGTAACCACTGCTACATTAAATAAGGTGAAGTGAGCTACAAGAGTAGAGTAATAAAATTCCAGCAGCATGTTTGCAGTCTAAAGCTCTTCTTGTTTATGCATGCGATTTTTGTTGGATGTTGCAGTCCATGCAATTTCTGTTGCATGTTGTAGTGAGATACTTTGTCGGGTGGCGATATTCGACAAAAATCATATGTATCAATGAAACCAATTTGTTTCCATGTTCCTTCAGTTTCTCTAACAAAATGACTTACTACGACGTCCGACAACTATTGGACGGCGCCACCTGCTCCCATCCCCTCCATCTGTTGACAGTTCTGTCCACTTACTACTCCCATACGGACAAGAAAAATGATAATTCAATGCATTTTCCACGTAATATTTAGAGGCTTAACCTTTACTCCCCCGATGATACCACATGGTATCATCAGAGTAAGGTCGTACTGGCCCGATGATACCATATGGTATCATGGTGCTGATTACGATATGAATGTGCTTTTTGGACCTTCATACTCTTATGTTTGGGTGGAAACTCTCACACAGGTCTGGAGCAAGCCTGGGAAATTCATATTGATGACCAACCTCCCCCTCTCTCCCCCCTCCTCAACATATCCATGCCACAGTTCCGAACAGAGTTTCACTTTTTGGCTCATTATTCAACTTGTATGGCACCCAGAAACATGAAACATGTTTCAATCTCTTTGCATACGTCCATTCTTTGAAGAGAATACTAAGATTTGTGCTTTCTCCTTAAAATAGCGGGAGAGGAGGGGGCAAACCCCAGATTTTTATGTTTTTTTCATTGAAATTCGGTGGTCGTGCCCCAAACCCTCCTTCCTCGGTTCGGCATTCTGAATTGTACACGGTTGCATGCTATGATGTTTTAGCTGCAAAACAAAACTTATCCGAAGTAGATTCCTCCCATAGTGCCAGAGTTATAACAATTTTCCTCCAAAAAAAATCACATTTTGGTTTATTATTCAACGTGTATGGCACCCAAGAACATGAAACATGTTTTATTCTCTTGAGAAATGCCCATTCTTTAAAAAGAATACTAAAGCTTGCACCTTCTTCCCAAATAGTGGGAGAAGAGGGGGCAAACTTTAGATTTTTATGGTCTTTTCATTGAAATTCGGGGGTCGCACCCCCCAAACCCCCATTCCTTGGTTCGGCATTCTGAATTGTACATGGTTGCATGCTCTGATGTTTTGGCTGCAAAACAAAACTTATCCCAAGTAGATTCCTCCCATAGTGCCCGGGTTATAACAATGTTCCTCCAAAAATGCAAATTACCTTATTTTTCGTTAAAAAAATTATCACATTTTGGTTTATTATTCAACTTGTATGGCACCTAAGAACATGAAACATGTTTCATTCTCTTGAGAAATGTCCATTCTTTGAAAAGAATACTAAAGTTTGTGCCTTCTCCCCGAAATAGCGGGAGTAGAGGGGGCAAACTCCAGATTTTTATGTTTTTTCCATTGAAATTCGGGGGACGTGCCCCTGCTCCCAAGCCCCCCTTCCTCGGTCCGGTATTCTGAATTGTACACGGTCGCATGCACTGATGTTTTAGCTGCAAAACAAAAGTTATCCGAAGTAGATTGCTACCATAGTGCCCGAGTTATAACAATTTTCCTCCAAAGAGTGTTCGAATTTAAAATTCCCGCCGAGAACCCCGGGCAAGAGAAATTTCTCTCTCTCTCTCTCTCTCTCCTCCTCCCGCCATCACTGGTTTCTGGCGCCGTGGTTGTTGCGCAAAAAAGGGGCCTAAAAGTTGAGGCCGAATCTTACGAACGAGATTTTCTGTTCCTGTGCAGAGTTCCATAACGATATCTTTAAATAAATAAATTTAAAAAAAGACTAAATTCCCTGACATTTCCCTGACTTATTTTGACACCTCAAATTCCCTGACTTTTCCCGGTTTTCCAGGTCTGTCGTAATCCTGAATATATAATCCGTTAATTATTATGAATATTCACTTTCACAACTTCTTTTTAGCAAATTTCATTCTCCACACACACAAGAACACGTGAAAATTTGAAGGGTAAAATGTAAAATTACAATCGGCATCAAATGTATTGGGTGCTATAATCATGTGCCTCTAGCCTTCAGGCTAAGGTAACAAAGGTACATCAATTGACCATAACAGATCTCCACAATATAAAAACAACCAAAAAAGTTCATAAACCATACACAATTTTTCATTTTCTGTTGGATTTATAGTGTCATACAAAATGGTATTTTTTTGCTTACACAGCATCTGGAAAAATTTTCCTTGCATATAGGAATTCTATAGGAAATGGCAACAAGACTAAGATCTATAAAATAATAGATGATGACCTCATCTTCAACAACCTTTCAGATAATTATGATCATATTGTCAATGTACTTATAAATCAGATATCTGGACTACAAGTTTTACTTTGATATTCTTTCTAATATCTAGTATTATAAAAGTGAAAATTTATTACAGAAATTCAAAGGAACCATAATTTTGCAAAAGACTGAGAATCATAAGAACGAAAGAAACAAGTTTCTAAACTGAATCTTTTTTGGGAGTGGAATCAGAAGAACTGAATCCAGAAATGGAAATGAATGTTCATTTTCCTTTGCAGACTTTTTCCCTTGCAGACTTCAAATACACGTAAATTCCAGACAATCTGCATAATTCCATGACATTTCTCTGATTTTTCCCTGACAAGCCAAAATTCCCTGACATTTCCCTGTGTTCCAGGTTTTCCAGATGCGTAGCAACCTTGCTACTACACGAAGCAGTAAGTACATGTTAAGTAGTAACTGTGATAACTTACCGCCTCCAATGCATTTACAAAGTCATTTCTGTTGCACCTTGCAAGTCCACACAACAGCATTCCTTCAATACTTTCTCTTCTGTATCTTAAGCAGCCATAAGCCTTCTGGGGATTGCGAGTCTCCCACCACACGTACCGGGCTTCCGCCAGTTCTCCCTTATCTCCAGGACGAGGTCTTAGGATAAGTTCAACAGCCTGCAGCAAACGTGAATGAAATAAACATCTGTAAATTCATTCATTTAAAAAAAAAACACACACATATATGAAAGGAAGGAGAACCAGAAGGGCTATAGCAAATGAGAAGGAAATAGGAAAAACAAAACACTGAAAAAGGTACATTTTCATAGCCTTCGGCTGCATCTTCAGTTCCAGAAAAGAAATGGCTAAAACAGAAGTAAGCCTTGGAAATAAACAAACTGAATTTTTCTCACCGTTGAGGGTTGCATATTTAACCTTTAGCGTCTGGGTGGTTGATCTGGGAACCACACCTGTATTTCCGTTGAGGAGGGATGGTCAATACATCGACCAGCACCACACAGCAGCGATTAATGCACCATTTCTTGAAAACTATACATGATATTTCAGTTTTGTCTTTCTTGATCTTTAGTATACATACGAAGGTTTGACATACTCAAATTTCAAAACAATATATCTATTGTTACTACTATTAACATGCAAAATTTGAAAAAGTCCTTATTTTTCCATTGTTACCCCATATCATTATGGGATAGGTTTATTAAAGTGGCTATAACTTCTAAACTGCTGCATCTTTTAAAAGAAATTAAATTCTAAATGTAAGAAAGAGTAAAAAGCAACATTTTAATTAACATCGAACAATTAAGGGTCCAGGGGGGGGAAGTGAAGCAAAGGCTCAAAGTTAGAAATTTTTCATAATTATGCAAAATTTCCAAATGCTGTAATTCCAGTTGTTTGTTTTTTTTCACCATGAGCATTACATATTTTCATAGAGTTGTCTTTTGTCATGCTTCTCTCCTAATTTGGTCTATCCAGCATACATAGGGTCGACGCTAGAAGCTAAATTCCAGAATTGTCCTGAAGCTGGCAACACTGTCACTTTATATAATGTTAATATTTTTTATTCAAGAATTATCAGTCCGATTTCAACTAAACTTTGCATGTTTGTAGGAATGTGCCACCATCACATACTACAATATTTTCATTCAGTTCAGTTTATTGAGGGGCGACACGGGCATCATATGCCAATTTTCTTCTTCATCTTAATTTAACACTGATTACACTGGTCAACATGAAATTTGTTACAAGGAATGTGAGTGGTGTTCTAAGATAAGTCGATGATGCTGAATTCGAAAATGAAATCAGTTTTTTCCTATCGGGCTCAGTTTTCTTGTTACACACTAACCTGTACCTAATGCAATTCGTGAAAATTCTGCCTATTGGGCTGTGGCTTAACCTATATTTACTCTACAGATATTGTTGAATAACAGTCTTTATATGACTATAGAATGACCAGCACGTTCCTAAGGCCAAGGATCTTCCTCCAGTTGCAACACACCAAATCATGAATAAGAGAGAGGCATGGCAACACTGTCGATGAGTCATGTCCGAACACGTAGAATCGCCATGTTCTTTGTTGTCACGTGTGTCTCAGCATTGTGAGTTCTGATGGAGTGGGAACCGACTCCCTTTGATTAGGTTGTGATTCGAAGTTCCAGAAGTCGTGTGTAGTGTTAGTGCAGAAGAAAATGCCTCGTACCTAAGTAAATATTCCCAATTCGTTTTGTTATATATGTGGCGAGTTGACAGTTAAGTCACAAAAGGGACGAATTACCCCTCTTGTAAAGAAGTGCTATGAACTTTATTTTGGGTATAAAGTTGCGGACCAGGACAAAACATGGAACCCCCACATATGCTGTTTGACCTGTGTTACACTTCTGACAAGCTGGTTAAAAGGATCACGTCACATGTCGTTTGCTGTTGGAGGGAACCAACAGATCACACAACAGACTGTTATTTCTGCCTGACCAAAATAGCTGTAATCATGTCGAAAACAAGGAATACTGTGCAGTGCCCAAATTTACTATCAGCCATGAAACCTTGTATGTCACAATGAAGAATTGCCGGTACCAAAGCCTCCTGAGAATGTGATTGTGAGTGGAGAGGATTGTGGTGACCAACACGGGGAAGAAAGTGCAAGAGCTGGCATCAATGGAGCCATACTTATTGTCACAAGGGGATCTGAACGATCTTACGAGGGATTTAAATTTGTCTAAGCAACAGTCTGAACTTTTAGTGACTGAAAGGTTGGTATCTCCTCGCTTGCGATACAAAAGTGTTTTTTTTTTTTCGTGACCGCCATACTATTTTCTCAGAAAATTTCTCCCACGAAGGAGACATGGTTTTTTGTAATGACATCTCATCCGTTATGGATTTTCTTGGCCATGAATACAGTTCACACGATTGACATCTTTTCACCAATTCCGGCAAAGTTAGTATGAAAGCTGTACTTATCCATAATGGAAACAAATTCCCATCAGTACCAATTGCTCATGCTGTTAACATGAAGGAGACGTATGAGAATTTGAAACAGCTTCTGACAAATATCCAATATGAGAAATACAAATGGAATATATGCGGAGATCTCAAGGTAATTGCAATTCTGCTTGGCATGCAGCTTGGGTACACAAAGCACTGCTGCTTCTTATGCGAGTGGAACAGCAGAGACAGAAAAAATCACTATTGTGGGAAAAGATGGCATCTTCGCAGTGAATTAGTACCTGCACAGAAGAATGTGGCGAACACTCCTCTTGTTGACCCCAAAAATGTGTCTCTCTCTCCTCTGCACATAAAATTGGGACTAATTAAAAACTTTGTGAAAGCCATGCACAGAACTTCACGTGGATTCAAGTACTTTCAACAGAAATTCCCAAGAATCAGCGATGCCAAAATTAAAGAAGGAATATTTGTAGGGCCTCAAATAAGGGAATTGATGAATGACGAGAATTTCATTCAACAATTAACAGATGTTGAAAGTGTATGTAAAAACTTTCTAGGCAATCATAAAGCAGAGAACTATCGCAATATTGTACATGGACTAATTAGATCATACCAACGTATGGGATGCAACATGTCTCTAAAATTACATTTCTTGAATGATCACCTGGACTTCTTCCAAACTAACCTTGGTGCCGTTAGTGACAAACACGGTGAATGGTTTCACCAAGACGTTGTTCCAATGGAAAACCGGTATCAAGGCCGCAATGCTGTCCGACTACTGCTGGACCTTACGAAGAGATGTTACCGAGACAAAGTTTTGTAGGAAATCGGGAAGGAAACATTTTTAAGTATGTTTATACACTTTCATGTTACTCATTTATTTCATTCCTTTGTATACTGACACAGATATATTACCTCTTACGTTTGTAGTATTTTTATGAAAGTTTGTGTCCTTTCGACCATTACATATAGAACATAGGCTGAGGTAGGAAAATACAAAAAAAAACATTTTTACAGGAAATCTGAGCCCGATGGAGAAATTCTAAAATTACATCTGCATTCAGGGGCTCAGTAACTTCTAGAAACAGCTTGTTTTGTTCTTGTAACATTCACAAATATTTTTTTTTTGTAGACCAGTGTTATTGGAAGGCACAATGTATAAATTTTATCTCTGCTAAAAGCCGTGTCTTTAAGAAAGAAAACAAAACAAATTTCATCTATTTCATCTAGTCAACAATTAGTTCTTGAACTTACTTTTTTATTATTATTATTATTTTTATATATATGTTGCAGCAAGTTTGAAAAGTTCATGCTTGAAAAGTTGCCGTATTCAATGGGAATACAGGTGTGCGAGGCTCCTGGAGATAAAGGTTAACAGTGCCACTGCCTCATTGCCAGAGCCACAAAAACGTTGGTGTCTATAGTGCCTATGCTGAAAGATTTTTGGGCAATTTCTATTCAAATAGCACAATGAGTTAGTCCAGCAAAAAATAAAGATTTGTTAATTGCATTAAAATAACAACTATATTCTATTCTTACACCAAGGGTATGCACTTCAGTTTTCAATAACAGCAGCAAGTCTCAAGTCAATATATAACAATTTGCTAAATTTGTTTTGTCTTACCTTTTCCCACTTTCCTTGCAGTAAGGCCCTTCCTATGTGGTACGTTGGAATAGAAGTGGTGCCAAATCGCTGCAGCCCGTAATAATTTATGAAGCCCTTTTCTTTAAAGGATGTCATTGCCTGATCAATCTGCTCAGAAGTTCCGCTCACATTTCTGTTTTACAATAAAAAATTATAACAGTAACAGTTCCTTGTATTCTTACTATTATACATCTTTTTCTGCCTCAATAGTAAGGGATAGGTTAATATCACTACAAATGCCAAAATATGCATGTAAATATGAATCAAAACCGCAAAAATATGCACTACAATTTTTAAAAAAAATGTACTCTGAAAAGTTTACATTAATGGAAAAGTAGGACATGCCGTCCCAAAATGTAGGGCTTTAAGTCAAAATGTAGGACACACATCATTTGCAGTAAATAATGTACATAATTAGAACATGTTAGCAAATAATGTAAAATTGACATATTTTCAGTTTACATATTCATTTCTCAAATACGAGGGCTGCTGGAAAAGTTTCTGCAATCAATATGAATAGACATGTCAAATTGTTTATCCAAGTATACACTTTTGCATACGCTCAAACCCATTTTGAAAGCATTTTTTCCACTCTGAAGATGATACCTCAGAAACCACTGTTTGGAATGCGTCAACAGCTGCTTCAGGCATCACAAATTTCTCACCACGCATCTTATTTTTCATGTGTGGGAACAAAAAGAAGTCATTAGGTGATAAATTAGGTGAGAACGGACAATGAGTTACTAATTTGACATTTTTACTGGACAAAAAATCAACAGTTTGATGTGCTGAGTGGGAACTGGCGTTGTCGTGGTGAAGAATAATGTGACGATTTGTGTTTGTTTTACGCAATTCATTGATGACCTCTGGCAAACAAATTGTTGTATACCACTCAGCATTTACAGTCCTTCGATCTTCTAAAGCTATTGTTGCAACATGTCTGGTATAACTGAAGAACCGAGCAATCATTTGCTTGTCAGCACTCCTTGAACGTAACAACTTTTGTTGGTTTCGGCTCACTTTGAAACACCCAAACAGTGGATTGCTGTTTAGTTTCGGGTTCGTATGAATAGATCCAAGTTTCATTCCCTGTAACGATGTAGTACACCAGCTTTGACTTGCCTCGGTTGAATTTTTGAGCATTTCTTTACACCAATTTATACGAGCCTGTTATTGAGCTTCGGTCAAATTGTGTGGGATCCAATGGTTTGAAAGTTTCCATACGTTCAGATGACCATGCAAAATCGTATGTATTGCTTTCATGTCAATGTTCAAGGATGCCTGAATCTCACGATATGTCACATGCCGATCTCTCTCAATCATTTCATGCACAACATCAACATTACTGGCAAAACAGATGTGGATGCGTGGATGGACGACCTTCACGAAATTCACCACTGAGAAATGTGCGACCACACTGAAATTCGGAAAACCAATTGTACACAATCTTATTGGATGGTGCTTCATCCCCAAAAGCCAAATGAAGTCGCTCGATGCATTGTTTCGGTGTTAAACTACATTTGAAATCATAAAAAATCATTAATATACTTCTTATAGATCAACCACAAGGAAAAAAAAACCTTGGGACGAAAAGTCCCCGCACAGCTTTCCCTTCTTCCCTCCACCTCGGGCCATAAGGAATCATGGTCCACTGTCCACCTCCCCTACTCGCAGGGGTATGGTGCACAGGAGTCACGGGTATGCGCAAGTTGTTTTGCTCGTGGTTTCACTATACTATGCGTAATTTAAGTTGTGCTTCTCAGAGAAGCCAATTTATCTCAAAATGTCACGTTTATTTTATTTTTATGAAACTCTGAACAGTAGATTGATTGATTGATTTGTTGTTTTAAGTCCACTTTATGCACAGTAAGGCTAATCGAGACTGGACCTACAGTTTATAGTGGGAACCGAACCACTTGTGCCTCCACCGGGTATTGAACTCGGGACCCCTTGATTACAAGGTGACGACGCTAGCACTGCGCCATCGGGGAGGCTCTGAACAGTAGAATTTTTGAAATTATAATGAACCAGTACCAAACCTTTTACAGACACTCATTAGTCCATTGTGCTGACAGAAATGAAAATATTTCTCAATTTGCATTATGGCCTGGAATAGCAAACAAATAACTTGAATTTTTCAAGAAATTTCACTCAGGCATTAAACAGCTGCATCAACTGAATGTGGCCCAAAACTGAGTTGAATAATAACTTCAGTCTAGCTGTTCTAGCACAGGACTTCTATTTTCTTTCCAATGTCAGAATCGAAATAAATTTCACTATTGACTTTACAAGTGCAGTCCATAGACTTCTAACTTGTGTAATGTATTCCTGTGATTGTTCTTTGTTCGACTGAAAAACATATTTTCTTAATTATGTGATGCTCAAAATGTAGGACATATAAGATTTTTCTCAAATTCCTCCTGGATGCCGGACACACGGCTAAAATATACAACATGTCCAGGAAAAATAGGATGTCTGGTAACCCTAGGTCTAGGGGTGGTGAGGGTGGGTATGCACATGGAAGGGGGGGGTCCATGTGTATGCACTTTTTGACTGCACCAATAACTTTGGTGAATGCCACTGCCCATATATATAATGTAAAAAATTTAAGGAGACCCAAATTTCCTGTGTATTTGGCTAATATAATTTTTCAATATGAATAGTGAAAAATAACTGCATTTCTAATTATTTGTATTTGAACCTTTAAGAGCCAGTATTTCTGCCAAGGACAGATGGTAGATATATCAACCAGCACTGCAATGCACCAATTAATGCGGCATTTCTTGAAAACTACACAGTTCTGTCTTTTTGGTTCATTAGTATAGATATGAAGGTATGACATGCATGAATTACGAAACAATATATCTATTGTTACTATTATTAACAAAAGGAGATTAAAAAAGTCATTTATTTCCTTTTGTTGTGGGATAAATTTTAGATAAAGGGCTGTAACTCCTCAACCACCACTTTTTTATTATATAGTTCACTTTTACATGTAATAGAAAGTAAAAAGCAACACTTTAACATTTTGCATCCCGAGCGTCTCGATAAGATCCTACATGTAACCCCTTGCATCCCGAGCATCTCTATCGAAATCCTCTAGCATGCTCATACTTTTTACATTATAATGTCGCTATTTTTGGTTGGATTTGTGATTTTCTTCTTTTACATTATTGTTAACACATATTCTGCACCGTAAAGACTCTTGCACGTCTTGTTCTTCCATAAAATGGAGGGGGGGGATAGACATGTCGTTTGGGGGGTACAAGTCGTGTTCTACTGCTCGTATGATAATAGTGCAATTATTTTCTTGTTCCAGACATGCCAGCGATCATTTCCATGTGTATTTTGACAATGTTCTGTACTTTGTTGTCCAGGGGTGAAGGGGGGAAGGGACACTTTTCTTCAGAAATTTTGGAATTTTCCGGTTCCTCCCCTCCCGCATCCATATATACAATCAATGTGTATAAATTGTATGTAGTCCGAATCTATGGTTCATTCCCCGTATAATGGTAGTTGATTCATTCGTCTAGGGCAATTAGCCTCCACTATACAGGTGTTTCAAGGTAACTCTGCAATCCGAGGCTTGAGTCAATGGCGCACAGACATGTCATTTGGGGGGGGGGGGGGGGATTGCAAGGCGTATTCTATTGATCGTATGATAATAGTGCAATTATTTTCTTGTTCCAGACGTGCCAGCGATCATTTCCATGTGTATTTTGACAATGTCCTGTACATTGTTGTCCAGGGGCGGAGGGGGAAGGGGCATTTTTCTTCAGACATTTTGGAATTTTCTGGTTCCTTTCCTCCCCCCGCATCCATATATACACTCAATGTGTATAAATTGTATGTAGTCCGAATCTACGATTCATTCTGCGTATAACGGTACTTTATTCGTCCATCTAGGGCAATTAGCTTCGGACCTACAGTCCTTTCAAGGTAACTGCGCATTTTGCTGAACAGGTCAGTGGTGTACAGACGTCGTTTTGGGGACACAAGTCGTGTTCTATTGATCATATGATAGTCCAATTATTTTCTTGTTCCTACCACTCCAGCGATTATTTCCATGTGTATTGTTACAATGTCAGGGTGGGGGAAGGCAAAACCCCTATTTTTTTCTTCAAAAATTTTGGAATTTTCAGTTTCCTCCCCCCCCCCTCCCTCCATATATACGCCGAATGTGCATAAATTTTATATAGTCCGAATCTATGGTTCATTCCGAGTAAAACGATATATCATTTGTCTGTCTATGGCAATTAGCATCCAAGCTAAACGTCCAGTCTTTAAGAAAGAAAACAAAACAGACTTCATCTCTCTCTGACAATTAATCCTACAGCTAAGATTTTTCTTTATGTACCTTGCAGCAATTTTGATGAATCTCTTAGTTAAAGCTGGCAGATACTCAACGAGTTTTATTGCATCCAACATGCTCCTGCCCTTGTTTAATGTTATGGGTTGAACTGGTAATTTCTCCAATATTTCCATAAATATCCTGTCGTTTACTGCACAATTCTGCCATTTTGTTATTGTTTTAATGAATGTACCTTGGTTCTTTGGAAAGTAAATATTGAAGGAACAGTTTCTTTTTCTAAGTCAAAATCTATTACAATCACCTGGTTACGTACGTTAATTAAATGCATGAAGTATGGATGGAGCAGATTAATCAGTATTGGCAAATATAGGTATATTCCAGAATTGGTTAATAAAATTATTTGTATTATTACCAATCTGATGTTATCTGTAAATAACCTGTAATTTAGTGAAAACATTCTGCCTTTTATTTAAAGTTTTTTATTTTATATTAGGGATGGGCTGATGTGAAATTTTGGGCAATACCAATAAAGTACTGATATAAAATTTACTGATACCGATAACTGATATTCTACAGATCCGATATAAAATTTCAAATGGTCCTTGAAGAACCTGAATGGTTCACTGCCCTCTTTAATAAAGGTTTCCAGTTAATGCAATGCAAAAGATGTTGCATATTTAGACATTACTTTTTTAAAAAATGTAGGGCATGGAGATTAAAATTATAACAAAATGGCAGAATTTTGCATTAAATAATAAGATACTTATAGAATTAATGGATCGTCAAAATAATCGGTAAATTTACTGATAAAATTGATACACCAATATGTCTATATTGGCCAATGTCAATAGAGTACAAATTAAACTATCTCATCACTATTTTATATACATATAATTCAGATGAATTCATAACATGAATACTAAATATGCAATTTCTATTTCAAAGCAAAATACTTTGCAGTTGCATGGTTACATGCTTAAATTAAGGAAGTTAATGAACCATTCATGTTCTTGAATATTATTGGTAGAGGCATGTATATTTCGTTTTTGACGAAAACACGAAATATGAAATAACACATTGTAATGTTAATTTTTCATGTTTCAGAAAAGTGTGAGGTGCATTTTCCTACCCTGTTTTGTTACGAAATGATGCGAAATGAACTGCAAAATGTGAAATAGACTCTTAAAAACGAAATTTATTTACTGATGCAACACTCTGAAGTTTGAATTATCCAGCAAGTTATGCAATTCACAGAAAATTGATAAATTTTGCTGTAAATATTTGAGAAGCAAAAATGGACCCTTTATACAGGAATAAATTTAATACTCTGGTAACTACATAAATGCACTATTAGAAGGGATATGTTTATTTTGTGTAATAAGTGCAGTTTTTAAATCAAATTTAGGATTATATTCGCAATTTTCAAACCCACATCTCATTTTTACATACAGCTTTTGATCTGATTTTTCACTGCTATAACACAAAAATTTTATTTTATTTACTGCTTTTGAACTCAAAATTGACGATGTTTTTGTACGGAAATTTTGCTCTTTTATTTACCAAAAATATGTGCCTCTAATTATTGGTACTGCAGAATTTTTACATTACTAATTTATTGGTAGAGGCAAGAATTTCACATTGGTCCATCCCAAATTTCAATTAAACTGTTAGTAATGTTCATAAACTGACTTGAAATTTCCACTCACCTTAACACTATCTTAAAATGGTTTCCTTTCAATTCACCTAGTTTCATTACATGATTCTCATACGTAAAATTTCCTAATCTGAAGCACCTCAGGTACCTGCCTGCCTCCATCAATCTGCTTGGTGGAGTTTTGAATGCACACATTTTCTGCGTTGTTTTACCCCTTTTGTCTTTAGTTCCTGCAAATGATATCATATTGGGTCTTAACCTGTTGGAAAATAAGAGCAGGATATACTTGACAATACACTCAAAATACATTTTCTAACAAAATAAAAATTCACTTTCTAAAATATAATAAAAAACACCTTGAGGATGGCTGGGGCTATACAACGGTCCCAGTGCCGTTTGGTGGGATTTAACACATTATTTCTTGAAAACTAGCGATAACATTTCAGTTATTTATCTCTCTCATTGTTCATTTATGTATAGGGTGAGTCATAAATATGGCAACATGTTTGAAGTAAACATAGTGTGTTACTGTACAATGTAGAGGGAAATGGTGAATAGTACATTAAACATGAAACTTCACTTTATCATTCCTGATAAGAGTCACATGCCCAAACTTTCCCGATCCATGGCCACAAGGTTATGTTAAAATCATGTCTCATCAGTCTCATGACCATTCTGGTATTGCCCATGCTGCAACTGTAACTTGCTGCTGCATGTTCAGCACCATCTTGGCTAATGACATAAATTTGGTCACGTGACTCTTATCTGAAATGATAAAATGAAGTTTATACCAATCACCATTTCCCTCTAGATTGTACAGTAACACACTACACTTACTTTAAACGTGTAGTCACATTTATGACACCCTCTATATATGAAAGTTATGACATACTCAAATTTCAAGGCAAAGAATTTCAAATATACAGAAATGTTTTTAAAAATTCATAGAATGAGAACTATCCATCATAGACAGTTGAAGTCTGCTTTATTTTGGATGGAATTGCTAGTAGGAGGTACGATGTTGGCATTTCATCTTGATATATTTTGAATGTACCCTGTCCATACTAGAGTAGTCATGTGCGCTAAGTTCTTACAGTTAGATGTTGTTGGTGGTCTAGTCGATAGTGTCTGATGGCAGGAGGGAGACCCAGGTTTGATTCCCTGGGTAAGCGATTCAAAGTTAGAATTTTTCCAGCCTTGTACAGTAAAAACTGCATATCCCGGAACCACTATAAGAAGGAAACCTGTAAATACAGACAAAAAGTCCCCAGAACGGACCGATTTTATACCTGAAAATGACCTGCTTAAGGCGGAAACCTCCTTAACGCGGAAACGGAACACCATTTAAAGACCAACGAGATGTTTTTATTTTCAGTAAGATGGAAATTTATTCCTTTATTTTTTCACTCGCAAGAAAATAATGCAATACTGTAAGTGGAACACGCCTCTGTTGCCACTCACTTATCGGTAACATTCTCGATATGAAAGAATGCGCTACAATACTCATAGCTGTTACGATTCAGTTTCTTTCTCCACCTTTCTTTGCCTATTTCTCCTCTGTTTTTTCGTCATCTTTCTATTTTTCTTGTTACGTATCTGACTTTGTTTCTTTCTTTTCTTCTTCACTTTTATCTCAATATTTCTTCATCTCTCTTATTCCATCTTTCAATCTTTCTCTTTCCCTCTATGCACATCGATCTACGACGCCAGGGGTCCCGGGTTCGAATCCTGACATGGGCATGGATGTTTGTGAGTGTCGATTTTACTTCGCTTTTTGTGCCACTTTTAGCTAATTTGCAAAGATGGGGATGAGTGATGATATGATGAAATTGATGAATGGATTCAACAAGCAATGAAGAAAGTCACCCCAGAAACAGTAAAGAAATGCTTTGTAAAGTAGGTTTCCCTTGCGAGGACACAACTGTCGAGCATGAACAATTCGAGGAGAACTTAGGTTGCATTGCCGACATTTGTAAACAGGATAATTTATAAATTGCAGCTGAGGACATAATAAATTTCGACAGCGAATTGGCGACAGGACGTAGAGAAAGCTGTCGATTCATTACATCTGCAGCACATTGAAGAAAAAGACGACGATGTTGTAGAAGAGGATGACGGAGGGGAAGAAGAAATGCCACGCGATTGAAGATATCCAGTTACCTGCACTCTTCAATGTCAACGAACTACAAGAATTCGCTGCTTCTCGCAACGACTCTGAATTGATACAACTCTTGCAAGATGTAGAAAACTATGTACTTGGTCGTGTTGTGAGCAAAACATGTCAACCAACTTTGAAGCATCTGTGGGGGGAAAAATACATAAGTACGTACTGTACGTTCTTACAATACTGTACAAATTGTACCAACATGTTGTGTAGTTACATAATTGTAATCTCTGCTACGCTTATTGCGACTCTATTGCATATTTATTCATGTACGTACATGCATTAGTACTCTACATTATAAGTAAAGCGAAATGTAAATCTGTCTTTCCATTATTTCCTGCAGCACTCTATACTGTATTTAAAGTCAACCCTGTATAAGAAGGAAAACTATTAAGATGGAAAATTTTGCTTGGAACCATCATGTTCCGGGATAGACAGGTTTTACTGTACCTGCATAAAGTGTGTCTGGGGCTCAGCAAGCTTCAAATAAATGGTTACAAATAAATGGTTACCTGGGGGTAAAGGCAGCTGGGGTGTGGTGTTGATCACATCACCTCCAAAATGGTCGAGATCACGAATGCCCTACCCTCACATCCTCTAAATGTGCCTTCATGTCACGTGCCAAATGCATCGGGAAATTTATCTTTACCTTACCTAACAAAGTTTTTTTAAGGGTCAGTTTTGCTTCTACAGCGTGTCCCGCTTATACATATAATTAAAAAAAATCACAACTTTTTTATTTACCAATATATTTTGTCCAAACTTTGTACAAACATGTAACAACTCAGAATTTTTTTTACAAATTAAGAAAACAAGCACACTTCCACATGTGAACTGTTAGTGGCACGGCAAATGTCAAACCGGTTTTCAGCCTCAAGCCACACGTTTTGAAGCATGTGTGGGGTAATGTTGCTTACTGCAACCACAATTCTATCACGCAAGTCTTGCAAATCTCTAACCGTTGTACAGTAAACTTTGTCCTTAACACACCCCTACAACAAAAAATCACACACAGTGAGGTCTGGTGACCGTGAGGGCCATTCAATAAAATTCGAACCTCTTCCTATCCATTTTCCATTGAAATGCTCATCCAGGAATTCTAACGAGATTTGAGAAATGAACCGGTTTCGCATAACGTTTTTCCCATTTCTTTATTGAAATGTACGATGGAACTACCTCTTTAGCACCCAAACCATAACGTGCACGAAATTGTCTCTGCACAAGTGTCACATACTTCACTTCAGACGTTATTACACAAAACACCTTTTCTTGTGGTGACCACATGACGAATGGCTACTGAGAAACTGATAATATCAGTTTTCAAGACATTCTGGCTACTGCGCATGCCACTGAATGTGTTGCTAAAAAAAATTTCTGAGTCATTCTTTAAAATGAAACAACAATCACATCATTCTGACAGTTTGTTTAGATGTTATGAATTTTTCTTTTTATTATACGTATAAGCGGGACATGCTGTATTACTTCTTAGGCCCTGAGCAACACACGTGTTTTGGTTGTACTAACTGTTTCAGCTAGCACATGGGCATACCTATTATCCTTCAATTAGCATCATCACTGCCATAAAAGGTTGATGGATTTGATTAATTTTACTCTCACTTTTCTGCCAATTTTGGCTAATCGTGAAGATGAGAATGAATGATGATATGATGAACTCACAAGGAACAACTATGCCTAGGCTTGGATTCAAAACCAGTACTCCTGGTGTAGTAGCGTGATGTGCTAACCACTATGCCATGGAGGCTGGCACCAGACTAGGTGGAAAAGGATGTAGCAAGGTTCTTCAGCAATGTATAAAAAACACGTTAATACGAGGTTCAAGGGACCAAATATGTCAACTTTGAATTAAACACCTTCTAGTTACACAAACTTCACAAGATAGAACCTGTTTTTCAGCTGGAAATAAATTAGATTCGTTAACTGATTTGGTGTTTTAAGTCCACTTTATGCACAGTAAGGCTAATCGGGACTGGACTTACAGTTTAATGTGGGATCTGAACCACAATGTGCCTCCACCAGGTATCAAACCTCGGACCCCTTGATTACAAGGCGTCGATGCTACCATTGCACCATCGGGGAGGCCTCTTTATATAGACTATATAAAAAATTAAGAGTATTAATTACTCTTGTAACAGATTTTTTCAACTTGGTAATAGCTCACAAAATAAGATTTATATGTATCATATACTCTAATATTGTAAGTTTTATAAAGAAACTGCATTGACTCAAGTACACCATGCAATTTTTTAGACTAAAAAATGTGACACAAAATGAGAGGACGTAGGTTTACCCAGGCACAGAGATTCCTAAGAGATGGTAACAACATTTATCTTGAATAGTTATAAACCCTGTTATGCACAGGGCACGTGTTGTGAGAAAGAAAATAGAACATGAAAAACGTTTTCACCAAAAATTATATTTTGTTTTCATTGTACACAGTCGTTGCTCTTCCACGAAATTCTCACAATTCTAATTCCTGAGAAACCTGTTTGTACTCAGACCTACAGAAAATAAAATCTCTCATTTATTACAGCAGTCACACCAAAAGTCTGGAGATAATAGGGCAGAATTAATGTTGAATTTGATGTGGGCCTACTAGAGCATTGTGCAACAGAACCTCTCTTGGCACCAGAAAATCAAAAGCAGGAAGGGAAGAGAGGAGGGGGATTAAGTGGACAATAGAGCTTTGCTTCTTTGTCCCAACTCCACACATTCCTCAGTTGTAAATTACGTTGTGATACGTCTGTCTAAAATTCATTGTAAAAAATGCCATATTTTCATTGCCTGAACCAACTTCATATTCATCCAACTCGTCTTTCCAGTGAGCAGTGCAAGTTAAATGTCTTCCTCGACGCGGTTGACTGGTGGGCAGGGCATCTGACTACCATGCAGGAGACCTGGGTTAAATTCCCAGCGTGGGTGATCTAAGGTTGGAATTTTTCCAGCACTGTCCCCACATAAAGCTGCTCTGTGGCTCACCCAGCCTCAAATCAATGGGTACCTGGGGGCAACCTAGGGGAGTAAAGGTCACCAGAGCATAGTGTTGATCACATCACCTCCAAAATGACAGAGATCGAGAATATGTGCTTTCATGGCAATGTACGTAATGTATGTACCTTACCTTCTTCGACTTTCATTGTAATCCACCTTGAATAAGAAAACAAAACTTGCACCAAATGGGGATCCAAGGACACATTAAACAGTGTGGTACTCGATAATCACTCAATTCAGACTGAAGCTAGCCTAGAGTAAATGAGAAAGAAAATGAACATTCAGTTTTAAAGAAAATGAACATTCAGTCTTTGATACGAAAGAAATGCAGTGGAACTGCCACCACTTCCGAGTGCTTTCCCCACCCACTTGTTTACATTGCAGGCAGCCTTGCAAAGCAGTTAGGATCTTTTATGCCAGATCGCTTATTGAGATGTCAAGGGGGCAATGTACAGCAATCAAAGTGTCTTCAATTCAGTTTTCAATAGCGACATGTAGAATGGTTTGGATTTCACTTTAAACTGTATTAGTCCATCAGCATAAAATGAACTCTAAACAAGCTTTATGAAACTTGCACATTTTTAGATATCAAAAGGAGGTCAAACACCTGCTTCCCTTGAATAAAGTTCCCTTTTTTCTTCATAGGTATCAGCACCCCATTATTCCTACATTGAACATTGTGATTTATTTATTTGTAGCAGAACAGAAAGTTGTTTTAACTCCTGTTCTTGTGTCTGGAGACCATATTTTGTTGTCATCAAACAGCCTTGCGAGACTGCAGATTCAAAACAATGATGTTTTTCTCCTTTGTGTTAGATAAGTCATTGCTGTTACAAGCAGGTATCAGCAAGCTACAGCTTTGTAGATGCTAGACGAAACACTGGTGCCAACAGAAGCATAAAAACAATGAGACCGGCAGAAACTTAAGAGCAACAGGTGGCGGAAGAGAAAATCCTTGGCATTTTAAAGATAATGCAAGTGTCGAAGACAGAACTTTTTTATCAGCAGTGTGAAGAAATAAAAAAAAGATCCCTGCTTGACTTCTTACCATACTGTCAAGGCAACAGACAAATGGGCAATATTGTCTATGCAGACAACTGAATTCAAACTAAAAAAGGTGTACCTGAATTATGCAATTATCGCATTGCCGTGCACATCAGTGGTGGAGAATGAGCCGTTTGTTTGTTTGAATGTGGTTTGAAGCACAGACAGGCCAATCTGGACTGGACCTACAGTTTAGAGTGCAATTCGAATCACTATGTGCCTCCAGTGGGTATCGAAGCCAGGATCCCTTGATTACAAGAGAATGACCTGTTGTAGGGGTAGGTGGGTCACTTTTTTTACTTGTCCGAAGGTATTTGTTCCTTTTGAAGAATGTATCCAGGACTGATTGCTTCATGTTAGATGTCATTGGAAAGGAGACGGGACGATCACTTTTTACCCGTATGCTAATTTTTCAGACATCTTAGGGAAGGGGAATCCACTTCCACCCACACCCGTAATCAGCCAGTGTGCACACACAAGCAACAAAATCTGGGGTGAAAAACAATCTGCTTTGACCCCCCCTGCCTCCCCCCCCTCCCCACGATTGCTAATAATAAAAGAGGAGGCAGTTATGACCAGCGTAAGATCGAGGTAAACATCCTATTATTTAACATAGCAATTTGCTGGAACCAGGATGATAACACATTAAGCAGGAACATAAAAACGGGGTTTCAATGTATTAGCATTTTAATGGCATATTTCCAGCAATTTAGAACACCACCAAATGAAAGAGTATTTAAAGAATGTGACTTATCCCATTTATGCTTCTGAAAAAAATTGTGTTTACAGCATGGAATCTATTTCTCTTGAGGTGACAGACAATGGCTCCCCTGCCCTTTTTTTAGAACTTGAGGGTGAGTTCATAGTGTGGGGCTTCAAAGTTAATTTAGACATCAAGGCAGCCCATTATTCACTATTATGTTAACTTACGGGTTGATGATGTTTAGTTGGCCTACATGGCTTTGGTTATACTTTTTTATACTTTTTTACTCATTTACCATAAGGCTGTGAAACTGCTGAAACCCTAGTTTAGAGCTAGATGGATGGGAGAGACATCCAGGTGCCACGTGTCTGTGTTTGCAACATTACTGCCATCATATCTCGCATACCTCGTGTGGCACTGATGAATATTTCCAAAGTGGTGCCTTCAGCAATGAAAGAGCTTGACCTGAGTGTGTACATTAACAAAAAATGCAAGTCCAGTAAGCTCTTAGGACAAGGAAACAAGTCAAGGTCAATTTAAAATAACATCCAAGCTCTCTCCACATTCTATCTTCTCATCTTGATTTAGCATGTGTCTACTTTGAATTAAGTGAAACCAGATTTGCCAAAGGGTCTTGTAAACAACTTCATATTAAAAACTATCCATATTTTGATTTATCCATACCTAAATACATTAAAAATCCGGCTGGGGAATGGGAATAACTTCAGATTAAAGGGTACTTCATATTAACCAATATCATATTAACGAGGTATTCCTGTATTACTCATCAACTATCTGAGACTTAATTTCAAAACTGGGAAAAGATGACTATACAATGGAGAGGGGGCATATGTCTTCATTCTTAGCTTCAGTGTGCTGTACATTTTTTTTTTTTTGTCATATTTCCAAAAATCTTGACCAAATGAAGGGTTTATAACTTCATCAATTTTCTCTTGTCAAACAAGGTGTGGCTATTAAATAATGGAACTGGCCATCTGCTGCCGATGCTAGTAGGGAAATACAAGTGAGAGATGGAAGACATTTACTTTGAAGTGTGATGACCACGAGAGGTACTGTCGTCAGGTTCTAATCTAACTGTTAGTGTACATATGAGCTCTGTAGGAAGTGGGTGTTGTGTGTGATGGTGGCAGAACCATGCCAAGTGGAAAGATTGAGCAGTATGTGTATCTCAAATTTCTGGTGAAATTGAACAACAAAGTGTCTTCAATAACTGAGGGAGCTGTACGGGGACAATACCATGTCATGTACACGCATCTTTGAGTGACACAAAAGGTTTAAGGAGGTTGAAGAAGTTGAACGTGAGGGGCGACCTGTGACATCAAAAATTGAAGATGATGTTGATTGTTTTTTTTTAACATCTGGGGTGTTGTCCTGATTGATTGGGTGCTGCAGGGTCAGTCAATTATTAATAATACTACATCAAGATTTTGACTTGACTGTGAGAACGCGTGAAGGAAACGGGCAGATCTCTGGAAGAACAATACCTGGATGCAGCATCAGGATAATGCGCCAGTCCACAATGCCTTGTCTGTGAAGTGGTTACTGGCTGATAAATGCATTCCAGTGCTTGAGCATCCCCCGTACTCCTCAGATTTAGCTCCATGTGACTTCTTTTTTTCCCTCAAAGTGAAAACTACCTTGAAAGGAACCCATTTCCAGTCCATGGAAGCAGTGAAGGTGAAAAGGACAGAGTTGCTGAACAATGTGAGCTGCAGTGGTAACACTGCTTCGAACAGTAGCAGACCTGTATCCAGCGGTGTATGGACAGCGAAGGGGTGTACATTGAAGGTGATACCATGAAATATGTACGGGTTTTTCAGTGAAGGAATTTATACCATCAGTCCCGCTTTTTAATAGCCACACCTTATATGGCTGAGCTGATACTGAGTCCCGTAGTATTCTTACTGAAAAGTGTCACCTGGAATGTACTCATAGTGAGTCCTGCTGTTGCACAAAGGGTTCACAAAAATGTAGTAGGACACTTTTGCAATTTAAATATCCTAGAAAATATGCAAAATGCATAAATCATTATTTTTGCAACATCATGGTGAGAAACTGATTATCTGATGTAAAATTATTAATATTTTACTCTGGAACTTTGATATGATATACTTCCAAAAGAAAATATATATATTAAAATTTATTAATACTCTGAACTGCTTTGAATTGTTACAATTTTCACTTATTGGTGGAAACCTGTAAAAGGTTATTGGTTCACTCAGCTCAACCCAATATTATTATTATTTTTAAAAATGCACCATGCCATGAAGGCATATAGGGAGGGTGTGGGGTTAGGGCCCCACACTTTCTTGATCATGGCTGAAGATAGGGGGGGGGGATTTTGTGATTAGCACCATGGCTGCCTTAACCCCCCCCCCTTTCCTCCACATACCAACTTTATACGATGCTGGGTGGAGCCCGAACAGCTTGAACAGGTGGGAAAAAGGCTTGGTATCCCCTGCCAGGGATCAAACCCTGGTCTCTTGCATGGTAGTCACATGCCCTAATGACTGAACTGACAATAGATATTATTACATAAGAAATTGCAAGAATGTCAAAAAAACAAAATCTTCTCGTTTTCCTTAGTCCTTACCTCAGTCTGCCTGCTAGTAAATTTACAGCTTCCATTGTATCAGCATTTTCTTTGTAGAGAACAAAATGAACATATCTGCCTTTGCCACGTGGCCAGTTATCACGTTTTGAACTTCCACCTGAGAAAGATAAATAAATGCTCAGAACTCTTGATGAATAAATATCAATGATAATGTTAATTTAACGTAAATGGTATTGAAAAAAGTAATACTATACACATGCACACTATGGACAACAATCAGTAGAATCCATACAAAGATCTCAATTTTATAAACACGAGGTTCAGAAAGTAAGTTCTCTAGGCTGTTAAGAAAAATGACTACGGCTGAGCCGATACCAATGCTGATGTATCGGTAGTGGTATTGGAAAGTATCGGTTGGAATTTATTTACCAATACCGACCGATACTTTTCCAGCATTTTGGTCTTTCACGGACTCCGAAAAAATGCCTCTCGGCATTTTCATGGAGTCTAATTATCCTGGAAATTATGCAAAATTCGAAATTTCTCTTTACTTGCAGCAGTTTTGTGAGAGAAAAAATAATTTTATGATGACATAACATGTAATTTAATATTTAATATACAGGGTGATCCATTTGAGATGTCAGAAAAGTAAACCTTTATACACAAGAGGTTAATGTACATATCTGTGAAGAGTTTGTTGTAATATAAGCACAAAGGATGTAAGTGTCCAGTGACTGGAGGTTTACTAACAGTAGCATACATGTAATACTCAAAAATTTTGCATACCATACGACATACTGTGCGCTGTTGTGAAGTGACCACCGCCTTTGTTATCATGCACATTAGCGCCACCATGTGGCTGAAATCTGTAAACCTTCACTCATTCGAAACTTACATCCTTTCTGCTCATATTACAACAAGCTGGTCACAGGTACATTAACCTCTTGTGTATAAAGGTTTACTTTTCTGACATCTCAAATGGATCACTCTGTATATGTATTTTTTGCATATTTTAAAACAAAAATATTGGGTGACTTCCAGAACTCACGTGATCAATAACCCAAGAGAATCTATTCATCATTTATTGTCAGGAAAGCTTGAAGACTTTCAACATTGTTTTTCAGTTATCAAACAAATTGAATTTCCATGTATCTTTGTGCTTATTCAATACCTGCCACGACAAGGGTGGAATTTGAATTCCCTCTTGCCAGGGAAAGAGTTAATGAAACAACAGCAACAATATGCAGACCACAAATGGAAATCCACAGTCTTAACTACAATAAAGCCAGGGAACAGGAATACAAAACATCAATATTAAATGTCTAATGAGGTATTAACGAATGGGAATTTCGCATTCCATCATAAGCATTAATGGTAAAAACTAACTACAGTGGAACCCTGATATTATATTTTCCCACTTAATACATTCAGCCATCCAGGTCCTAGAAAAATGCTATGTTAAACAATAGGACGTTCACCTCAACCTTACGTACGCTCCAACACCCATTTCCTGCTTTATACGTTTCCCAAGCAGTGTCAATGTCATAAGGCTGTTCTGTTGACCACACAACTTCTCCTTCCTTTTCCATGCTTTCCCAGCTGTTTCATTCACCACACTACATTGAACTTCGAAAGGTTAGGCTTTTCATGCAAAAGGAGGGAGCGAGGAGGCATGGCTAAGTGGAGGGAGCGGCCCACAAGTTGCATTTGTCACACATCCCTTGACAGATGGCCTCTTCTGGCGCAAGGCTGTTGAATAAAACTTCACTGAGCAGATGTTTATTTGCATGAAGCACGTCAAAGCAAGTGGCTGGTGCCCCTGGCGCTCGTACTGTTTTTGCACTAGAGCAGTGTTTCTCAACCACTGGGGACGGACCTGTACCGGACCCTGGAAATAATTATACCAGGCCATGAAAGGTTCTACTGAAATTTGTCATTTTACTTTATGCAGCAATTTCCATTAACAAATATTTAGTAGTTGAAATATTCTGATCTTGTGTTCAAAAACACAACATGCCAATGAAAACCAGCACTTAGCAAATTAATTTAATGATGTTGACCTGACAAAACTACAAGGTTTTGTTAGATCCAGTAGTTGATGACTAATTTATAGTTAATTTATAGTTAGGGCCCCACACTTCCTTGATCACAGCCATAGGTGGGGGTGATGTGATCAGCACCATGTCCCTGCTTGCCTTTACCCCATTTTCCTCCAGGTACTCTTGAAAAAAAAAAGGTATTCTCCTGCTGGGGAGCGAACCCGGGTCTCTCGCATGGTAGTCAGACACCCTAACGACTGAATTACCGTGGCTCGTTGTTTTATTTATTAATATTTAATTTCAAGGGTACATAGTAATTTATGAGTAAAGAAACTTATTTACTTAAGTGTAAAATTGTTGGGATTGGGTCATCAATTTTTAGAAAAAGGATTTTCTAGGCTGCAGTCTGACAAAGGTTGAGAATCACTGGACTAGAGCACTCCTCTTCTGAAAAACATTTCCTTTTGCCAGAAATCAGGAAGATTACTCCCTCCTCTTTAAATCCTAATTCTTTCAGTCATAAAGTGTCTGCTTTCAGGCAGTCAGCATTGAAAGGCAAAAGATTGGCACATTATCTATTCCCTATTCGCTCCTTCTGAATGAAAAGGGAAGAAAATTCCCACTAACCATGACACACTCTTCTCAATCCTGTCTCAGCCTTGCCTCGAACTTAAAAAAAATGCGATTCAAAAGTCCCCGAACTCTCATTTTAAGAATTCATTGCAGTAAAACTAGAAAATATATCTGAGTATTGTTGCTTATGGTGATACGTGGGCAACCTTGGAAACGTGCTGCACCACTGGATAGCTTTACGGGACAGCTCGCGCACGGGATTCGTCAAGAAGTAAAACAAGAACAGAGAGTTGCTAAGTTGGAAGCTTATTTTGTGATGTTATGAAGCCTGGTTTCATTTGGACGGGCATGAAAACAGTCAGAACACTTGCACTTGGGCTACAGAAAACCTGCACGCATTACATGAAGAGCCACTTCACTCTCAAAAAGTTGGAGTCTGGTGTGCAATTTCTAGGCAACAAATTGTGTGACCATTAAAAAAAATGTTAATTCATCCGTGTACTGAGACATTATCCATAATTTCATGGCAATGCTTTATGCTTTAAGAGAAACTTTATTGTTGGTTCCAACAACAAGGCGGTGCAACCTGCCACACTTTAAACGAGACAATGGAGATCCTCCACGAGTTCTTCCAAGATTGACTGATCTCATAAAAATTGTGGCCTCGTTCACCAGATTTGTTCCAGATTTTTATTTATGTACGATATCTAAAAAAATAGTGTACCACAATAACACCAGGGCATTGCAAGATATGCAGAACAACATAATCAGAGCCGTAAGGGACATTCCAAGCAACATATTGAAAAAAGTCGGTCCAACATGCGTCATCGCGTGAATTTGTGTATTCGAGAAAATGGATGGCTTTTCCAGCATCTTCTGTAAATATTGTTTGGTTATATGTAAGCACGAATTTCAATAAAGCTATGGGTCACAGTATAAAAGTATTTGAATTAAATTGCCCTTCACTAATTCATGAAAAATATTTTTGAAATCAGAGTTCAGGGACTTTTGAATCACACTGTATATACAGTGGAACTCCGAATTTATGTTTCCACATTTTACATTTTCACACATTATACAGTCAACACTGAAGGTCCCAACATTGCTAAATGCTATAAAATTTTCCTAGATATTGTGTCTTCCCACATCTTAAGTTTTTGCAGCTTGGTCCCCTGAAAAAACAATATAAAATCAAGGTTCCATGGTGTGTGAGATGGCGACTTCCCCTGGCATGTTAATTCTAACCTGCATTGTTTTACTTTTATCACTGACAAGGGACTGTTGTAAAAGGGATCCTCAAGGTCGAGACTGCAACTTAACTTTACTATTATGGGGCCCACTCAGGCAGAAAAGTGTGGTGACCAACTGATATAAGTCATATAATTTGGTAATCACAAGTGCAGAGATAATTGAGGGGTTCAGAGCACTTTTCATGAAAATTGCATTACATGTATAACTTAGAACTGTGAAGTATCAACATTTCAGTCCTAGAATAAGTTTCAAATTCTTGCTCATAGAGCCACCACTATGTTTGTGTTCCAATAACTGTGTACTAAGTTATCTAAATATGCCTTTCTCTCCAAAATGTCTTGAATGGAGTTACACCACCTGGGCTCTGAACACCTCAATTCATGAGTGGCAACTGAATTGAACACAGTACCGTTCTTGAGTACTACGACCAAGGAGAAGTCCTACGGATAGAAAAATCCATGATGATTTCTGTCGTAAACTTTTGTGTTTGGCTATTACAAAGGAGGTTCTTTGGGCAGCTGCATCTTTCGTCCGTCAGATTATTTGATGGGGCAGGGGTGCAAGTAGTAAAATTTGGATTTCTAGACTCCTCCTCCTTTACAGGTTGCAAATATTTTTTTTCATCTCAAATCTGGACAGAACATTCTAACTACTACGAAAAAGAGAAGAAACCAAGAATGGACCATATTAGTGTGACGTCATGCTGGAAGATTAAGTACAAACAAAGAAGTCACGTGTTTTTATCCTGTTCAAAGCCAATGATTTTTCCATCAGAAGGGTTACTTTAAGAATTGTGACAGAACTTATGAATCAAAATTGAGATGCATATCATACATCAATATAAAGATGAGATCTCTCATATATATGTCCATATATATAACATACACCTTACAGATGAGAATGTAAAAAAAAATGGAGTAGGGAATTGACTAAAGCGAATGCTCTTAATGGCAGCCAATGTGTGGTGCCGTTGCAGTCACATGAGGCTGCTGGTTTCCCATCATCCATAGCGACAGCGTGACTGCACTTCGAGATCGGCTGAGCTTCGGCTGCCTTCGACTGGAATATCTAGATTTTTTTAAAAATATGCATGATTTTCTTACTCCGGTTATTATTTACCTTACTCTCTGCAAGGTATGTGTGATATATAGACGTATCCTCTGAAATCTCATCTTTACATTGATGTAGGATACGCATCACAATTTTGTTTCATAACTGCTGTCACAATCATTAAAGCTACCCTTCCGATGGAAAATTCAGTGGCTTTCAATAGGAGAAAAACACATTGACACTTTGTTTTAGACTCAAATTGTGCTCTGTCATCTGCTGTCCATTGTCTCGTTCCATAACCATCTCCAATTTCAATAAAATCTCTGTATATAGTTTAAAGTATTTCCAGACACCCTTTAGTAAAATTATGAAAGAAAGAAAAAAACAGAACTCCAGATATCTCTCATAAAAACCAAAGAAATAAGCTGCAGAATACTAAATGTGGCATATATGTTAATTGGAGTCCATCAGTTCATTGTCCTGAGTTTCCAAAGAATTGGATTATAATGAATTTAGAGGCAAACTTTACAGACCATAAAAAAGGAGGTTGCATTTCAACCCTCGCAATTGTTTAACACTAATTAAAATATTTTTTCACTTCTTTAAAAAGTTACCAATTTGTAGTGGCTGAAATTAAGCAGGTAAATTAATGCCATTGCTTTCATAAGTTTTAGTAGCATATTATATTTGTGTTGGTGCGTGTGTGGTGTTTGTTTTATATGTACATGTTATATATAGTTTCTGATAAAGATACACACCCCGGACAAATATTAGTCACCCCCAGGTGACTTTCAATGTCACCGATGTCCTTTCCAGCCCAACAGATCATGTCCTGATAGTACTAAGGTGGGCCAATGAGCAGTGACCTCTGCGGTAAGACTTGAACAGTTACTTCAAAAGATTATGAGCTTCAGTCCTGTGTAAGCAGTTTGTGAAATGGGGCCGTAAGTCAGACGTGACAACAGTTGCAAAAAGGTGCCATTGTGTTTGGGAGTGCACATGGAGACAAAGTGAATGAAGTGGCCAAGTTTGTAGGCGTGTCAGAGCATATAGCCCAGAGGGTGTACCTCACAAGAAACCTCAAATCGGCATCATAACTGTGGCCGAAAAATGCTTATGACCAACAGGAATCGTTGCCTTGTTTGTGTTTGGACAAATACACTGGCATCCATCAATATTGTTGTTTACCATATGAGGCCGATTTAACCTGAAATCACCCGATCCAGGCACTTTCCTCTGGGGAGGGGGGAAGGAGGGTATCAAACTTCACGAGAAGAATGTCATGGGCATCAAATAATACTAATATTTTTAAATAACCCTTTACCTCTGATAGGAACTATCATTTTAATAATGATATTATGAGAATCAATAAAATACGAGGCGTATTTGGAAAGTAAGTACCGAAAGGGTGTAAAATATAAAGTAAAATATTTTTGTATCTTTTTTATTTGCATTGCATTCTACAGACCTTAAACTACTTTTCTACGTAGTTTCCACCATTGTTCAAGCATTTGTCGTAGCGTGGCACTAGGTTTTGTATCCCATCATCATAGAATGTCCCCACCTGTAACGAAAGCCATCCATGCACTGCTGCTTCGACATCATCATCCTCGTTGAAACGCTGACCAGCAAGAAACTTCTTCTTCAGATGAAGACAGAGATGGTAATCACTTGGTGCCAAGTCAGGGCTGTTGGTGGATGAACAAATTGTTCCCAGCCGAATGACGTGATGAAATTTTGAGTTTGTTGGGCAGTATGCGGACAAGCATTGTCGTGAAGCAACACAATGCTTTCGCTAAGCATTCCGCATCTTTTGTTTTGAATTGCACGACTCAGCCGGATTAATGTGTCACAGTAGGCATCTTTGTTGGTGGTCTGTCCTCTAGGCAAGAATTCAACCATTCTTGCATTGAGAAAACAAATCAAAGACCGGACTTCACAGTTGGCGGGCAAATTGATTTTCTTGAACATTTCAAACCTTCAGAAAACTACGAAGAAAAAGCATGACCTGCTCCCATGCGTGCCTGTGGCTAACTAACGGATGAAGGACGTCAGCGAGAACTCACATGGTCGCGACTGCATCGCTACAGCAGCAATAGTTGCAAACGGTACTTACTTTATGAATACGCCTCGTAATATTACAGCATGCAATAACTTGCATTTACAGGAAACTAAAGGGCAAGGCTTTTTTGCAGCATATCTGTGGATGACATCATCAATAAAACTTTCTATGGGTTCCTCACATACCACCTCCCCTCAGTTGACACCTGCGCACTAGCTTGAAGCATATCCTGACCCATCCTATTCCTTAATTTTCTCATCACCCTATTCAAGGGACTGAATGACATGAGTTTTCCTGTGTACCCAGTAGCTTTCTAAATTTAATGATATGTACAGATGTGAACACTCCGCCTGTTTATTTTTAGAGCTTCAATATCATTTTTAAATACATTTCACAAAATTTCAAAAAACCCTCATCCTCGTCACGGTCAAAGTACATTCAATTGTACTTACACTCCCATATCTGCTGGTACTTAATTCAACACTTGTTCAGAATGATTTGAGGATGGGTCTAAGGCTGTGCAATATAGATTTTTCAATATCTATCTATATATTGAATACGGACATATCGAATACTGATATTGAATACGGACATATCGAATACTGATATTGAATATCGACATACGGTATTATCGACATCAACATATTGAATATCGATATCAAATATCAACATTGATATTATCGATATATCAACATCGATATTTTATGATATTGACACTTTGATATTTGAAAAATATCGACTCAATATCGATGTATCGCACAGCCCTCGATGGGTCAGAAGTAATAATCTTCTTTCAAAGAATGTGAAAGATTTGATTGTTTGATTGATTTGGTGTTTTAAGTCCACTTTATGCACAGTAAGGCTAATCGAGACTGGACCTACAGTTTAAAGTGGGATCTAAAACACAATGTGCCTCCACTGGCGACGATGCTACCACTGCACTATCGGGGAGGCCCAAGAATGTGAAAGAGTAACTGAAGATTCACCAAGAAATTCACCATCACTAGCATTTCTTTCAACAGACAAGTCTTCTTCAAGACAGGTTTTCTTAGAAAAGAAAGACTGATTGATTTGGCTTATTTTAATCCACTTCTCTGCCACTTTTGGCTAATCACGAAGATGAGGATGAGTGATGATATGATGAAATTGATGAAGGGACACTCACAAAGAACACCCATTCCAGATTCGAACCCTGATGAGTGATGACGTAACACACTGTGCTAACCACTCCACCACGGAGGTAAGCCGGAAAGAAATAAAATAATATTTGTTGGTTAGACATTGTATTTCGGTAACACTAACACAGTAACATTTCTTCCAATATAACTGCACAAGCACATCACATCACCATCATTCAACTATTGATTGACTAACCATTAGAATAGTTGCAAGAATTCAAAATTCATAGCAACAATAGAAGCTTACATTACACCAGCTGGGCAACTCCAACTCTACATATGTTCAGTGTTGAACTTCAATGATATAGAATTATATTATGTATTACTATAATAGTAGCAGTTATCAAAACAGATCATAATTTAAATTCATTCATTATATTTACCTTTAATTAAAAAGTCACAAAAGTACGTTATATGTGAACGTGAATAAAAGAAAGCGAAAGTCAACATGGTTGCCAAATTTCTCAGCTATTGTCTGAATGCGCTGCCAGGTTTCTTAAATTTCCGGAGGAAATTTCCCCCAGGCCAGCCCTGGATATATTACTAATTTCGACCCCTTATTATGTGATAATTAGAGGCATTTGTTTTTGACGAAAACACGTCGTAATGTTAATCTTTAATGTTTCTGAAAGGTGTGAGGTGCATTTTCCTATCCTTTTTTGTCACAAAATAATGTGAAATGAATTGCAAAATGCGAAATAGACTCTTAAACACGAAATTTAGTTTATTTACCGACGCGACACTTTCTGAAGTCAGAATTCTTTACCGACGAGACACTTTCTGAAATCAGGATTATCCTGTGAGTTATGCTATTCACGAAAAAATTGATTAATTCTGCTGTAAATATTTGAGAAGTAAAAATGGACTCCTTTGTACAAGAATAAACTTAATATGCTATTAACGACATAAATGTGATATTAGAAGGGCTATGTTAATTTTATGTAGTAAGTGCAGTATTTAAATCAAATTTTGGGTTATATTCACATTTTTAAAACCAAAATGTAATTTTATATACCACTTTTTCACCGCCATAACAGCGAAATTTTATTTAATTTACCACTTTTGAGCCCAAAATTGACTCTGTTTCTGTACCGAAATTTTGCTTTTTTGTTTACCAAAAATATGTGCCTCTAGTGTTTACAGGAGATAAAGTACATGTATATACTGTACGAGATAGATTACGTGGAGTGAAGTGTTTCGGTAGCCTTCAAGATTTGCAGTGTCATCGTAAACTTCCAAAATAATGTTCATAGGTGTTCTATAAAAATATATTACAAACTTTGAAAGCTTTATTCCAGATTATAAAGCTTCTAGGTAAATCTCAAATATACAACACAAACAAAATGCACACACAGATATACACCATGTCCGAAAATTATTATCAGGGTTTCAAGGAGTTGGTATGTTGCAACAGACCAAGATGAATGTTTATGTCATACATGTACGATAAGAACAGCTGTGGACAAGGGTGTATCCAGAAATAAAATTTGGAAGGGAGTCCAGCTGGTACACATGATTTCTACTACCAAACTTCCAACCATGTAAGAAAACATTGTTTACTGAGCATACATACACTTTATATACAACCAAAGCACCTTTCAACAAGCATTGTCAACTGATCATACATTCCATATATGCAACAAAAACATATTTCATTACTTATAATAGAACAAAGGATTTCATATTGGTTTCTGCACCATAATATTCAAAACCTCATGTAGAGAGATGCTTAATGTCATTGTGGACTGCTGGTAAGTCTCTTATTTCCAAGTCTATTGCGCAGGAAGGTTTTCACTCTCTTCAATGTTGAAAATGATCTTTCCACACTTGCTCTTGACACTGGCAATGTTGCTAACACTTTTAAGAGGTGATGAATGTTCGGGAAAAATTTTTTGTTGCACTTATCAAGAATGCCAGAAACGCACACATTGGCTGTACACTCTGCACAATCACTTTTCCACTTCTGACACCAAAGGAGATATTCAGCCTTTAATGTTGTACCTAAAGCATCATGTCCATAATTCTCTGAGAGGTTTTCTAATTCATCTACATGTTGTGGAGAAGCATTTTTTGGTAGAACTTAAAATGAAGACAAAATGTAATGTAATGACTAATGACTAATTAAGTCATCCACAGAAGGAATGAAAACAGTCCTACGGAAATATTCCTTTACAGTGGTTCTGAATTGAGCATTATCCTTGGCACATTCCATACATATTCTATCTTGCCCATTTCGTTCCTCACATCCATTTGCTGAAGATTCTATTGTTATTGAGCAGTTTGTCAGTATACAAGAACTGCTTTCCAGCAAAAAAAAAAAAAATAGCTATGAGTTTCTCTTGGATAATAGCTGCTACAATAAAAAGGACAATTTATGTGACTGTTTCTTTCCAGTGTTAATTATTAGTCTGAAGTGCACTGGAGCTCAAATACTTGAATAAGTGTTGCTTGAAGTTCATTATCAGGTATTGCCAAAGGGCTATAACTGATGACTGCACTGTTGCTTCATGTGCCCGCTAATAGACGCAATATGAAGGCGTAGAAAGTCATCCACTCTTAATGGCTTGTCCTGTTTTTTTTTATACAGGGTGTGGTATAAAAATGGGAGAGTTTCTGTAATAGTGTTGGCAACACTTATTGATTGTCATTTGCATTACCAATGTACGCTATTTACAGACATGGATCGCTTGATCGATGCTCAATGTGGTGTAGCTGTGAGGGCATTTTAAAAAAGTGGTAACTCTGTTGCCACTGCAAGACAAGAATATCAACGTTATTTTAATCTTGGAAGACATGATCTTTTATGCAATCGGGATGTGCCTGAAGAACTTTGAAGCTACGGGAAGTGCACTGAAGCAGAAACATTCCTATTCACATGTTGAAATGTGCAATGGACGATTTTGATCACAGATTGACCAAATGTCAATGACAAAATGGTGGTCACCTGCAGGACGTAATTTTCAACACATGAATGTGACTGTTACTGTGTATGTGCATATTTTACAAATGAAAATGTATAATGGTGTAGTTGATGTGTGTGTATTTTTGTGTAATAAAATGTAGTATTAGTTTTGTTGAATTTTAAAAAGCCCATTTTTATGCCACACCCTTTACAACTGTTTCTCAAAGTTTTAAAGTACAATTCTACATCTGCACTTGATGCACGAAGATTTCCATAACCAAAATGGTTCATCACCATCCCTGATCAGAAAGGCTTGCTTGGAAGGATATCCATGAGATTTTTTTCCAATTTTCGCAAGTAAAATGGGGTTATTCTATTCACAGCTTCAACAAAGATTGTCTTCGAGACATCGATTTTTCTCAAACCATCCAATATTCTGAGTTGCTACAGCTCCATTCGTTTGCAAAAGTCAACATTCTCATCCTGTACATTATTCAGTATTTGATGTAACTCATCAGAATCCTGGACCACATGATTCATGCTTCTCTCTTCATGTTAGTTGTTATAACTGATCTTAGAAATTCTTCTGCTCCTTCAGCTGTAACTGGCTCTCATCTTTCATTCCATCCATTTGTTTCATTGTTAGCAAGTATGTATGCTACTTCCATTACACTGGAAATTTCCTGTAAGGAGCATCAAAGTATTATTTGATCCAGGTACCTCACATAAAATTCTTTCACCATTTTTGTTGTTTTTAAACATTTTCAGGGAGAAATAATAAGCAATGTCAATCCTAATAAATGTGCCAGGGTTTTGTGTAGAATTTTGGCTGTGATACCAGTCCAAATAAGAAGACAGGTTAGGGAATTTACTAAAGCTTCGAATACATCCTCCTAATGATGTTAATGAAAAATAAAAAACTTCCTTTGGAAGATGTATTCCAGCTCTTACCCATTGAGTTAGCCACTGGGTAACAACTGATGTGCATTCTCTCTCAGCATTTGTACTACTGAGACGAAACTACAGTTCACTGCTCAGGAGAAGCACCCTGCCGGAAGTCAAGTGACGCAGCGGCAGGCGACTCCACTATTAGGGTTGGGGGAGTGCACCCTGGGTCAGAAACAAGCGCTGTCGTCTCGCTGTAAGGCTTGTATCACTGTCCACGCATGGTCAGGGGGTATTCACATTAGCAGTCAAGGTATGATCATCGCCAATCTGGTGTTGATCTCTTGATAGAGTACTGTTTTTTAATTTTTTTTTATAAAGATCCTGCCGATTGTACCATAGATTGTACTAACTACAAATGTTTAAGATATTTTCAACGACGGAATTAGCTGTTACAGCACTGGCGTTCAAAAAAAAATTGTAAAGGAAAAAAGAATTGCAACAGCGGAGAATGTTTATTTGCACTTACAATGTGCAGAGCTATAAATGCAACAATGGTAAACATTATTTTGTCGGTTTAGATTTGCCATGAAAATTTTCGGGCTGGTTGTTTCATATCGACATTGTTCATCATTTCTTTTATTCGAATGTTTCTGACACAACACGGCTAAATAATGTACAGGATAAGCAATACAAAAATATGCTGTCGCTGAAAAAAAAAACAGCAACCAATGAGAAATAAACAAATTCATAATTCAAAACTTAATAAAGAAAATCAAAATTGGCTAAACTTACTGCATTTATGAAAGAGGTTGTGCCAGATCATCATCATCCCCATCATCCTCTTCATTGCAGCTTGTGGTGCTTTCTGAAGAACTGTCGCTGTCCTCTGCTCCTCCAAAAGAAATAATTTTTCGTTCGACCTAGTCTTCCATCAGCCCATCTTTCTCCTAGTACTCTTTTCCAAGTTTTTCCACGTGCACGCAGTACCCCTTCCAGTCCTCTTGGTTGCAAGATGCAATTCCCTGTATAGTGAGATCATGTAGTTGGGATACCGACAGCGATCCCGATTTATTATGATCCCGCACACATTTTTTAAATTTCACCCAAGCTAATTCTTGTCCATACGGAAGGTTTTCTCTTGTGGCTTATTAGCCTGTATTAGTTTGGGCAATTCAACTTTCCTCATGCTTGCGCCGAACGGGACGTTATGATTTGTCAGCCACGTTACCATGTCTGACTTAAGGCTGTAGCTCGAGGGAACCTTATCCACCTGCACAGTATAATAAGGAGCATTATCTATGATGACAACGAACCGATGGAGTATATTCGGGACCAGCTTCTCTGTCAGCCACTTTTCAAAGTTTGAGCTGTTCATTTGCCCATGGTAGTCCTGTGGAACAGCCTGTTTTATAGATCAGGCTTGCACTGGGAATGAACTCATTACTGCAACCTGTGCGGACAACAATGAATCGATGTACAGAACTTGCATTAGATATCACACCCGAAATATCATTTGACTGACATTTGTTTGATATTAAATTGGTGTCCACAGCCGTTTCGTCAACATACACGAACGTGCGATTCTCTTCCCGAAATCGTTTTATGGACATAAATATCTGCTCCGCCATGTCACAATGTCCGGTCTCTCCATTAAAATTGTCATTTTGTTCCTGCAGGTCTTCCATTGAAAGCCGGCTCTTCTCGACGGAAAGAATCCTCCTTCCATGGAAAATTATTTTTTTGTCGTATGACAGACAAAAGTTTACCACAGGTCGGCACACTTTTTCACTTATGTACATGTCATGAATTGAATTCCGGATTACATTCATGTCAAAATCATAGAGAGTCACATTATGGTAAGGTGGTCTTTTCCTAATCTTTCCTGGGGAAACGAGCTTTCTCATCGGTGAACGATCATTCCGTTCAGCCGATTCTTTCCAAATCCTCTTGTCGGCTCCGACAAACCTGTTGCTGGAGACGCACAGTTGGTGCTCTGTGTAATTGGTGACAGCAAATATTGCTTTTCTTCAGATTCACGATCACAGAAGTCAATTACTTTGCTGACAATTTCACGTGCTTCACTATGCACAGTAGCACCTTTTCTCCTTACACCTGCCATAACAAACACCACGGAAAATCACAATTAAACACCAACACACAAGCACTTCCACAACAACAATGACCGCAGCAGAAGACTTCCTGCTACCCCTAGAATCTGCAAATAGACCAGTTTTCCCCTGACCCACCGCACATCCTCTCCCCTCATTTAGGGATCTTCTCGTGAGCTGTACTTCCACTTATCTATATCACCCCCTGATAAAAGCATATGTGGCCCAATTTGTTGTTAAATGGACAATCTAATTTTCTTACGATGACACCTGTATCATCCAGGTTCAGTTTCATATGTTCTTTTCGATTATGGTTTTAAAAGCGATATCGGACTGGGCCACAAAGAGCCTGTCCTTGGTGAGCACCCTATGGTAGGAGTGCAACCTTGTACAGTTAGGAAACTGCAGCATGCAAGTTAAATGCCATGTTCTGTATTTTCCTTGCATGCAAGAAGTTTTCATAGAATTCGCCACTTTAAGGTTCATCATAAGATGGGGCAAGACATTTTGAACCCGACTGTCCCAAGTCCCATAAATTTCCAAAACCTACAGCTGGAGTTATCGTTTCTTGAAGACAAGAAACACTGGGAAAAACACATCTCAACACACACAGACAATTACCCTTTCAGTTTCCTTTCGTCTGTTTTTCATTGCCAACGTGTTGGCACAACCAAGTTGATGTGACTTGGGAAAACAATGGGTCTCAATTCACACAATGACACTCCATTGTCATGGGCATTCTCGAATATTGCGAGTCTGAGTCAATTTGAGTTCTTATATGCTGCAGTGATATGATATTATAATCCTGTGTAGAAATATTCACTATATTATTTCACTGTACTTATATTACTGTGTGAACTTGACACAAAAACGTTGAATATTGGACACAGCAAATTCTCTGTCTTTTCCTTCCGCTAGCAGTTAGTTTGGCAACAGCGCAATAGCCCTGGCTGCGTATTGGCTGAACTAATGTTCCTTCTAAAAGCATACACAGATTAACACTATTGTAAACTACAATTTGTTCAGGACTCCAGTGACATAAAAAAAAATCTATCAAATGCTAAGTCGTGATCTGTGGAACAATGGTCTGGAGTGTATTTGGCAATTAGAATTAAAGATAAACGTTCGACATGTAGCCTTCGGTTGTTCACATTCTCTAATTTCAATTGCCGCAGGAATTGCATGCTGTATGGATGAGGCAGTTCTACGTCACTAAAAATCATTTCTTGTGCAGCTACTTCATTTTGAAAACCTGACACTGACTTAACAGTTGGGCTGAAAAGTTCGTAGGCTAACATAGTAAAAAATATTTTTTTGACAAAATTCGATTTTATTATTCAATATAGTTGCCTTCGAGGGCGATACAACGATTATAGCGGTCATACAATTTTTCGATGCCATTTTTATAGTACGATTTCTCTTTAGCCTCAAAATAGGCCTCAGTTTCGGCGATTACCTCTTCATCAGTGCTAAATTTCTTGCCAGCGAGCATTCTTTTAAGGTCTGCAAACAGGAAAAAGTCACTGGGGGCCAGATCTGGAGAATATGGTGGATGGGGAAGCAATTTTATTACGGTTGAATATCGCTAAACATTGCTCCGAATCATCAAAACGTTGTTGCTTTTGATCGATTGTGAGCACGCGCGGCACCCATTTTGCACACAGCTTTCGCATGTTCAAATATTCATGCACAATATGTCCAACATGTTCCTTTGATATTTTTAAAGTCTCAGCTATCTCGATCAACTTCACTTTACGATCATTTAAAATTATTTTGTGGACTTTTTTGATGTTTTCGTCGGTAACAGCCTCTTTGGGGCGTCCACTGCGTGCATCGTCTTCGATGCTCATTTCGCCTCGTTTAAATTTAGCAAACCACTTCTCAATGGTTGATTTTTCTGGTGCAGAGTCCGAATAATGTTTATCAAGCCAAGCCTTGGCTTCAACAGTACTTTTTTTCGCCAAAAAGCAATGCTTTATTAACACACGAAATTCTTTTTTTATCCATTTTTTCACAATAACAAAAGCTGCTTCACTCACAATGCTATATCTCACGAACTAATTATCTGGCAGCTGTGAAATTTATACACGTATCTTTTGAAGGTTAGTACTAAGTAAAAATCACATGGATTTAATTCTAGTAACGCCATCTATGAGTCAGCCTACGAACTTTTCAGCCCAACTGTTACAATTTTGTTGCTCAAAAATATTTTTTTTTATGTCTGGCAATAAATTCATTAATATCTTGATTATCATTTGTGTGCTTATTAAAATAAATAGTGTGCTTTCAAGTGCAAATATTTGAGATATAATTTAGTAATTTATTAATATGTATTGCTTATTAACATGTTTGTCAATTTATTAATATTTTTTTTCTTGTTCTGCCTTCTGATAAACAAAATCTTAACTAACACAAGACTAAACATCTTGAACACACAGAGCAGCGCAGGAGAGAAATGCACACAATGCTAAGTATAATATAGGTCTGTCCCACTAACGAGACAATTGTTTTAAGGCCAGTCAGAAGGGTTGGGGAATGGATCTACTGGGCAGGGTGGTTGGTGGGGGATGTCAGGTATACAGTCTGATGCAACTGTTGTTTCCGAGGATTCCAGTGTTCGGAACGCCAGCATAGTGAGAAACTGTTTCAGTGTCACATTATGATTAAAAATGCACCCACAATAAAAGCTTTCATCAAACTCGGTAAATCCACTATTGGCACGCTTGAAATGTTAAGTCAAGCCTATGAAGACCATACTTTGTCGAAAGCACAAACAAGGCATTCAAAGAAGGAAGAGAAGACGTGGAGGACGAACAAACCTCAGGGCGCCCATCAACGTCCAGAACTGTTGGCAATGTGACTCAAGTGAAGTCTGTTTTGGCACTTTGACCGACGTTTGAGTGTGAGGTTAATTGCAGATAAGGTGGACTGCATAAATCAGTTATAATTTCGGAAGATTTGAACATGCAGATGCCTGGTTTCTCCACCATGACAAAATGCCATCTCACTCATCACTGCAAGTGAGGGGATTTCTGGCCAGAAAAAATGTGGAAATACTTCACCAACCACTGTACATCCCAGACCCAACTTCTTTTTATTCCCTAGGCTCAAATTAGACCTGAAAAGAGACAGTTTTGGGGCAATTGAAAATGTCCAAGCAGCAGCAACAAGTGCTCTGAAAGGCATCTCATATCAAGCCTTCCAGCATTGCTGACGATGGACATTCAAGGATCCTGCTTTGAAGAATATTGAGTTTATTTGAACATAGTTTCAATAAAATGATTTTTCCAGAATTAGTCTCATTACTTTTGGGACAGACCTTGTAATTGTTGCTTTACTTCAGAACCATTCACATGCTGAAAATAAATCATGCAATTATTTCCAACATAGGAATGGGCATTTGCAGGAAAACTATTGGTGGAAGGCATGTTTGCCCTCCACAACATTGCTAGATCCAACAATAAATTGTCAATTCACATGAGCGTACATAACAATCCCCCTATCGTGACATCTACAAATGTGCAAGTTCCACAAAACCTGTTTTGAATTCACTTCATGCTTTATTTCTCTTGTAGTTTACGGTTATTACAAGCATAAAAAAAAACAGTTTTTTGTTGGGAAGTTTCAGAACACAAGCTTCCTTCATCAGACATTTATTTTTAGTTTGATTGATCAAACTAATAGGAAACTTGTAAAAAATGCTTGTAAAAACTGTAGACTACAAGAGAAATAATTCTACAATGCAAGCAATGCATACATACAAGAAAAATTATCACTTCATGCAGTTGGGCTAATCGGGACTGGATACATATGTGGTTTAAGGTGAGATCTGAACTATTCTACATGTCTCCACTGTGAACTGAATCCAGGACACTTTGATTACAGTATATACAGATGATTACAATTTGATGTCCAGCTATAAATGATCCCCCCCCCCAAGAAATTACCTAAGACTTCAAAAAGTAGCAACTAATTATCAGTTTACAGGGTAAACTGAGATCCCACACAATCAGATGCATAAATTGAACTTAATAGATGGCAATTAGAAGCAGTCATACACCACCCCTACAGACAACAGTCGATAACATTAATCAGCCACTGATTTTCACAGCATGTTTTGCTTTTTTCCTTAGTAATTCATAATCTTACTTACTTCCCATTGTTAAATTTTTACCCTTAACATGTTACACTCCCGAAAAAGTCATCCACGTTCTTAAAGGATAATGAACCACTTCACCCCTGGGCAATGCAGTAGAGGAATTGAGCACTAGTCTCATACTAAGCTCCTCAAGCATGTCTTGAGTGACGTTTGCTATGGATTTCTGTCTGTGGAATTTCATTGGCAACAATGTTAACTAGGGATGTGCCGAAGCCGATTACAGATGTATGAAAATCGGCCGAAATTGACACATCGGCATCGGTATCGGAATCGGCAAAAATCCGATATTTAAACCGGTACAGGTTATACTAGATTTTTTACCTTCTAAGTTTTATATTCTAGTTTTGTAAGATTTATTGAAAATTTGGTTATGATTCGTCATTATTGTAGAGTTTTTGTAATAAAAGTATTGCAAACTCTCATTCAGAGGATCGACCTAAATATAAATCGGAAATAAAACAGTACATTGCTGAACCAAGATCTGCTGTTTATTGGTAATTCAAAAATGAATATTCAAACCTGAAGCAAGTGCTGAGAAAATACTTGGGCATACCTGCTGCATCAGTATTCAGTGATTGAGTGTTCAGTGTTGTTGAACAGATTTGAGATAAGGGAAGAAGTAGGTTACTTCCTGAAATGCTTCCAAATCTCGTATTTCTGAAGTTGAATCTGGCAGAACAGGAATTCATTTTGCATTTCAAAGAACTGCTTGTGTACTAATGTTTAATCTCTTGAGAATCCATGTTCTTCTTAAAGGTTCACATAACATTTTGTAGATGCAAATGTACATTCACATCTCTTGAGAATATATGTGTATATACATATGATATGTAATAGAAATGTACAAAGCAAATTTATTTTTGTCATGCTGAAAATAACATCCCATTTCTGTTTAATAATCTTATGTATCGGAATCGGTTAAATATCGGCATCGGTATCGGTTACAAAAATTATCGGTGAGTACATCGGCATCGGTAAATTTTCAGCTTCGTCACATCCCTAATGTTTACGTTCCTCCACTTCCATAGACACTGCCAGAATTGCGAAGGTGAATCAACATTGCCATTGGAAATGTCATACAAAACATGCTTGAGAAGGTTTAGCTAGAATGGGCTAGAATGTAGGTGCTATAGACACCTGTCCTGCCACACACATGGGTCAAATGGTTGTAGTATCATGCATTTCTGTACACTATTGGTTAAAATATAGCCTTACAAAATCGACCAATAATTTCTGAACATCGTGTATTATCTTTTATCTGCGGAAGCCTCTGAGCAATCAACATGTATGCCTTTCAGTACACTAAATTACTTGCTTTTAAGACATCAAAGGTTCTACATGTATCAACTGTTGACTTAATAAATGTTTACTCCTGCAGATGGGCAATGTGATCACGAACTTTTTTTTTCTTCATTATGTTAGTATCAGACATACCTTTCAGTGTACAAAATTTGATGTTTCAATTTGTAGCACTTTCTGCATAATTGATAAGTATCAGTCAGTATTGATTGCTCTCTAGAACAGTCTCATGGAAGAAGTAATAGGGGGAAAAATTAACTAAACTGGTAGTCCATAAATATTTTGGTTCACAAAATTTTGATTTTAGAACTTGGTGAGGCCTTCAACATGTTGATTTGTATTAGTGGGTGAGCATTCCACTCCAATTACAAGCATCAACTTACCAGAGTTTTGATTCAAAATCCTTAAGAATTATATCAGAATATTAAAATAACTGTCACGCAATCCCAAAATAGAGATTCTCATACAATATTGGTGCAACATTAACGTAAACTTTGAATTTTACATCATTTCCAGGCTTCACAAAAGTGTTGTGTGGCATTTTTGCAGATCCTGAGAGACTAAAATAACACAAAAGTATCACTAAATAAAATCCAACTTATACTTTCCAATACCAATACATCAACATCAGCATCGATTGATTGATTGATTTGCTTTATTTTACTTCACTTTTTGTGCGTTTTGGATAATTTACAAAGATGGGAATGAGTGATGACATGATGAAATTGATGAATGGATATAACCAACATCCATGCCGAGGCTGAGATACAAACCTGGGACCCCTGGCATCGTAGCGGGATGTGCTAACCACTCTGCCACGGGGATCAGCGTCATCAGTATCGACTCAGCTATAGCAATTACCTAAATTTAAAGGTTCTATCAGCCCACAAAATTTTACCTTTGTGGCTGCAGTAGTTATTGAGATACAAATAGTTGAAATGAAAGACAAATGGTCATGTCTTGAGCACAAGGGTACACTTCTTTAGTCTCTGATTTGTGGTAACTATAGATTATTAAGTGATATTGCTTAAATAAATATTCATTGATTGATTGAATTAGGTTATTTTATGTCACTTTTCCACACTTCTGGCTAATTGCGACAATGAGGACAAGTGATGACATAATGAAATTGATGAAGGGACATTCACAAACAACACCCACACCCAGGGCAGGATTCAAACCTGGGACCCCTGGCATCGAAGTGCACTGTGATTAAATAAAATATATTGATAAAATCTTTAAAATAATTAACATACCATTCTTATTTTCATGCCTTTGTATGATGAGGAATTTCTGATTATCCCTTTCCTTGGTATTACTCACTAGTTTATGTGGGAACTGTTTCTTAACAACATCGTGGATTGCTCTTCGTTGATCTTTGCTCATATCAGTAACCTGAAAATATAATTAAATTGATTGAATGAAATGAAAATTCTGGATGCGTCAACACTTACTGTCTGGTTAAAAATTATGGATACTAGAGTTTGGACTCCAATTAGAAATTAGCTATAGACCTACACAAAAACGAGTTGCATCAAAATTTAGATTATTTGATTCTGTCTTAATCTATGGTCAAGAATTTTTTTTTAGTATGCTTTAGATTTTTTCGTCACGAGAACCAAAAAAAGGGTCAGTTTTTTGGTGTTTTCCAAACGAATGCTCTACTTGAACCGTTATAAATTTTAAAAAAAAGCAATGGTCTGATCATTACGATATTTAAATACAGTGCAGGTAGAAAGATTTTAAATCCCATTCCTAATTTTTTTTAATGTCAAAAAAACAAAAAACAGATTTGTCAATTTTGTGAAACAACTTTTTCTTAGTATTGGGTAGTCCTACAAACATGATCTTGGTCTTGATTTGAATCTCTTTGCAGCTGTTTTTAAAATCTATTATCATTGTCAATTCACATTGCAAAACCAATTTTATTCAGGGAGTAAAGATATTTGTTGAACATGGCAACACTGCATTCAGTGACTGCTTGCAGTTTTCATGGTTCAACGGACATCGCTATAGTGACAGAATGAGTGATGTTGCCATGTTCAATGAACATTTATTCTGCTGAATAAAAATCTACGTAAAATTGGTTTTGCAATGTGAATTGTTAACGATGATGGATTTTTAAAAACAGATGCAAAGAACTTCCAAACAAGACCAAGATCTTATTTATAAGACTAACCAATACTAAGAAAAAGTTGTTTCACAAAATTGATGAATACCTATTCATGGTTAATTTTACAAAATCTGAAAGTCAAGAATTGTAGTTAATACCTTTCTACCTGCACTGATCGGACCAGAAGTTTTTTTTTTTATTTATAGAATTTAAAAGAGAGTGGTTGTTTGGAAAAAAAAAGGCACTTTTTTCTTTGCACAATGATAACAAATTGAAGGTATGCTTGTTTCACGTAGGTCTAATTCGAGTTCAAACTCGAGTATTCACAATTTTTAATCCAACAGTGGGCTATTTGCACCTGTCATATTATACGGGAACAAGCCTTTTAGCATAACTAAAATCTCCTTACCTAGGCTAAAAGCTGAGGCTGTCAAGGGGCACTCAGCTCATAAAAAAAAAAATACAGTCCTACAAAGGATTTCACTAGCTGTAGCTCCAGATGCCAGAGCCCCATTGGCCTACAGAAATGCAGTTTACTGGGGTGTACTACGTGGAAGTGAGGTTGGCGTTTGACCTGTAAGGAGAACATTATTGCTGGTTCGAGTCTTGGTCAAGCCTGCATTTCTTTTCTCAACTTCTACATAATACATCCCCCATGTGTGTGCAAAGTTTAAGAAAAAAATATTTTTCTACTGTGCTAAAACCAAGAACTGAATATATCACAGATACGAGGGTCGTTTTAATAGATCTCAGCCTTAACCATACATGGTGATGATATCATCAAGATTTTCTTTCTAAGTTGGCACATCTGTCAAATGATAGGAGTAAAATTGCAAGTGATTCCTTACCACTTCTTTAATACAGTTGTTTGGGGTAAATGTGTTGTGTCTATTTCTTAAAATGGATAACATTGAATAGAAGTTCACAAATGTGTATGGGGACTTATATTCTTCAACAATATGGGCTGCTGAATTTAAATGAAGCCACACCAGCATTGAAGATGATCCATGTGAAGGACGTGCAACAACAGCATACATATGATATAGTACTAGATGATCGGTGAGTTACAGTGTGTGAAATTTCTGAGCCTATAGGAAGGATCTTGATTTGTTGCAAATGTGATAAACCAAGAAATGTGTTTACGTATGGCAGTAGCATGTCCTAAACACATTGTAACTAACATCAATTTGGCATAAAATGTGAATTTTGGCCTTTTTCCTGAATTTCAACATTTATTCTATTGTGCTTTAAAAAAATACTGCAAATATTCAACATTTTATCTTTAGATGTATGACCAATCAGCATTGGGCATACATGCCCACACACAAATAACCACAGGCCAACCTAAGTACAAGGGCCATTAGGTTGGCATCAGGGAAAGCTTGTGAGAGCTATTTTCCTAGAAACTTATACCCCCCCACCCCCAATTAGAATCATGGGCCATGATTACCAACCAGTTGTCACTCATGGGAGGGGTAGAAATGCTTTATTTATAAAGAACCAACCATTGTTAGGCTAACAGTAGCCATTTTGGAGAACAAAAACCATGTGCTCCAAATCACATGTTTACTAAATCTTTTATTCTTTACTGAAAATCAGAGATAACACTCACCCATAGGTAAAATCATGCCTAATTTATTAAAAGTAAACTCATTTGTAATTATCTGGCATAACTAAGCCAGAAAAGCTGAAAAAACACTTTTGTTTATACTTTTTAAGCAATTGATAACTCTGCCATCTGGTGGGAGAAAGTGGCAACTCTCCCAAAGACAAGGAAAGATCTCAAAGGACTCCAGCTGGCCAATGAGAAGCCGTCAAGGCTGTGACGTCACAGAGGAGACTTTCAGATGGCCTATTGTGTTCTGAGCTTGCTAGTCAAGCTCACTTGTATTACAGACCCACCTGAGAGCAGGTCAGCTTGGAAGTTGCTGGTAAAATCCAGTGTGAGAATGGCCACCTGTGCCAGCAACAAAGGATACATAAAGGGAAAAGGGATCTAAGGTCCTGTTACAGTAAACACACGCCTAAGTGTGTGTGACCAAGTGGGATATTGTGTCCACAAGTGCATTTAAGGATCCCAGTGAAAATTCAGCAAAATAGCGAGTTTTGTGTCCCTCATCCCATGTGGAAATCCAGACCACATGGTCGGCAGAACTGACGCCATAGAAGCATCCATAGGATATCAAAGAATATCCAAGTTGTTCTTAGCCATCCATCCAAGAAAAGCCAGGAAAACTCAAGGAAGCACATAATAGTAATTTTTTAGTGTGGTGTACCACAAATTTGTCCATGTGTCGGGATGTGGCGATAAAGAGTGAAATAGGGTGTGTAAGGCCCCAGGTATGAGTGATATAGTGTGAAAACAGCTGATATGTAAGTACAAAATCTTTTGTATATCTTTTTTGTGTCTTGTACAGTGAAGTGCTCATGTTTGGTGGCAGCTATGCCACAAGCGATGTTCTTTTCAATGAATAAATATGTCGTTTAAAGGTGTCTGACCTTATATCATTTTAGTGAATCATAAGCCTATTAAGCCCTCCTCTAGTTACCGATTATTAAAGTTAGGCTAAAGTTCGTCTGTTGCTTAACAGATATCTCAGGGGATATCTGTTACTATACGGAACACCACACGTGGAATAGGGTCTGCGTGTGGCCGCGTAAAGCGTGGTTCTCTTTTGTTTTTGCTGTTTTTGATATATTATATATTTAAAGTTAACCTTTTGTAAAACCAACTTTAAAGCAACGTAATATAGACAAAGCAAAACCCCCAATAACAAAAACATTCCCCCCTTATACGAGATTATGAGACTCAGAGGTAGCAGATTCACTACAATGGATACAAGGTCAAAGTCACTAGAACGGCCAGCCGGCCATATGTCATCCCCCAGTGGTAGTGGAGACTCCCCAACTAGCCTTAATTAAAGCCATGCTCAAAGACCAAGGGCAAAAGATTGATAGTCAGGGACAAAAGCTTGACAGTCAGGGAAGGGAGATCATTCAGGCATCAGCAGAGATGCATAGGAAACTGGAGGCTGTTCGTATGGAGTTCCAGGCCAGACTGGACTCCATCCACAACGTAACGACAAAAACTTCTGAAGCATTGGTTAGGTCGGTATCTTCAAATACTGACCGGATCAATAACATAGAAATCAGATGTAACGAGCTGGAAAAACAGGTCAATAGGGACTATGTCCAGCTATCTGAACAAGTTAGTGAATTGAGGGAAATAGCGCAAGGGGTAAATGGCACAGACAACCAGACCACCGTAGCACAACTCCTAGGCAGGTTAGATGCCCTGGAGAACACTTGCAGGGAAATTGCCCGCAGTGATAGTGCCATCGCCATAGAAGATAGAATTCTTGAGCGATTGAGGAGGGAGATGCAGAACTGTATGGTTGAAGAACCTAGTTCGCACAATAGCATCTCCGAGGGTCACAGTGTTCCGCAGCCCGCCCTTCCGCTATCAGACAATAGTGGGGAGGATCGGACAACCGAACAGGCTAAAGATAGTGCAGCCCTCACGAAAATTTTGGCGTGCCTAGAGGGGTTGGAGAGGTACATTACTAAATCACCTGCTCCGGTAAACCCATGCACCAAGCCAAGTCCTCACCAAAGTAAAGAGTCTGCCGTCGGAGCCACCAACCACTTGCACAAGGTTCCCGAAGTCACTAGCAGAGGTCCAATGTCAGATCATAGTAGTGGGTATTCCTCCCCCCAAAGGTACCATGTTTCACATAACTTCTCGGAATCCTCATCCAGAGGTTCGGACACAGAATTCCGAAGCCAACGGAAAAGGAAAAACCGAAGAAGGGGTAAAAGTGCACCCAGGGTTAGGTTCTCAGACCTAAAACAACTGCCCACGTTTAGCGGTCAGGGAAATAATCTGGCCTCTGATTTCCTACAAGAATTTGAGAGGGATCTTGATCTTCTAGAAATAGATCTAGAAGATGCCCTTAAAATAGTGTCGTATAGTCTGCGGGACGAGGCACGCCAGTGGTTCGAAAGGAACGAACACAAGTTCCGATCGTATGTGAACTTTAAGAAACAGTTCCTGAAGTATTTTCAAGGTGATGGGTGGAGGGCTTCCTCATTATCAAAAGCCCTTAATGGCAAATATAACCCTAACCTACATAGATCAATGCATAAATATTTTTGGAAACAGGTGAAGATGTTTAGACTGGCCTTACCAGAAATTGCAGATCACCAGATTTTTACACATGTCATCCAACAGCTGCCACGTAGCTTAAGGGATCAGCTGGTCCTAGCCCCCTTTACCTCTTTACAGGCAGTGGCCAATTCCATACTCAGGTATGAAAGTGTACAGGCGCCACAAAACCCTGAGAGAGATAGCACAAGGCATGCACGACTTCCATATGGGAGAACCACCCCTCACGTCAACCAGACGTACGTGAGTCGTGGGAAGGATGACCCAAGTGGTCCATCAGATCCCGATAAAGCATACAGTAACCAGTACAGGCGTAGGGATAAGAATAGGTTTAAGGAACCCATCAGCGGGAAAAAAGGTAAAGGACCAAGAAAGGGTATAGAACCTCAGGGTAGGAGTTCGTTAAGACCTCTCGGGTCCACAGAGCATATAGCTGAGGTGCATTCCGAAAGCCACAGTCAGGGAAACTAGATAGGCAACGTCCTGAAGTGGGGAGGGGCGATGCCGAACCTAGATTAAGCCCACCATGTTCAACCCAGTGTAATCATCATCCAATCATTAAGGCTCATCAAGCCATTGGAGATTCAATGTTGACTAGGCTAGCTCAAAACAAGTTTGGGTACCCAGTCCAAAGGGACTATGACGGTAGATACCATGTAGGGCTATGTAAGTCGGGACAATCCTCTAGCCAGCTGCTCAGTGAACTCAGTCGTACTAAAAGTGTGCACGATAAAGTAGTGTTGATGATTGCAACAAATGAGATGCTCCGAGGGGAAGACAGCGACCGAGTGCTGCGGAACCTCGAGTGCATAGTAGGGGTTCTTAAGAGGAAAGGTGCCAAGAAGATAATCATTCTGACACCTCCACCAATTCCCAGACTAGCTAAGGAAAATAGAGCTAAGTTCTGGGCAGGGTATGATTCTCTCCTAGGTAAAATTACCTCACTGGAGAACAAAGGTAATATAAGAGTGCTTGATGTTTCTTCCAAGTTTACTCACCAGGGTCAAGAATTAAATATGTCCTTATTTGAGGAAACCATGGGGTATGGCAGTTACAAAAGGCCCGACCTGGTTCACCTCAGTCCCAGGGGCATGGACGTGATTCTCAAGGCGTTAGATGAGGTACGGTGGTTTACCCAGCAACAGCCAGAGACCAACAAACGTCAGTCACCTCGACAATGGGAGGATGTAGACGCCATAATGCCATACACCCCATCCACGAGAAACTAGCCAACGCTGCTCTCGTAGGGGGTGATGGTGGCGAAGGTGAAGTAAAACCCTCCAGATTAGTAAATGTATCATTCCTTAACTTAGACGACTACGAGTCTATAGAAAAGGAACTGGTAAGGGATAATTGTAACAGTGTAGTACCCATTAATAAAACAGGTGTTAGCAGATATGGTGCCCTTATAAATGTAACCCTAGTAGACATGCCCACCAGAGCTCTTGTAGACTCGGGTGCGGAGATCTCAGTACTCCATTCCAGAATGTGGAGAAAGATCAATCAAAAAGCGTCACGCCCAAGGTTAATCAAGTGTGACAACATCAAGTTGATAGACTATTCAGGGTCCAAAAAGCAGAAAATCATGGGAATCACATCCGTAGGTGTCACGATTGAAAATGTCACGCTAATGGTAGAGTTCTTAGTCGTAAATGAGCTAAGCATCGACTGCATCCTTGGTCTCGATTGGTTATATGGGGTCAACGCCCAAGTAGATTTTGCATCACACCAATTGCTATTCCAGAGTAGCTCTTGCTCCGCAGTCACCAAGTTCTTACCGGTTGACTTGGCGACGGAACCAGACGGGGCATCTCCTATCCACAAAATTGATATTTTCCCCCTGGATATATTCCAGGAGACAGATTTTGCGTCCCATGCGGATATAAGGAAAGCTGCCACCGAAGCAGCAACCCTAACAATAGAACAGCAAGAGTCGTTGTTTCAAACCCTCTCCCGAAGGAGAAAAGTTTTCAGCGACCGCCCCGGCAAATGTAACATGCATGAACATAAAATAGTCCTCAACAAAACCGAATATATAGCTCGTAAGAACTATCCCATACCGATCAAGTATAAAGAAGGGGTAGCGAGGGAGATTGACCAACTCGTCAGGTGGGACATTATTGAACCCTCCAACTCTGAGTTCGTCTCCCCTGTCTTAGTGGTCCAGAAACCAAATGGGTCTCTGCGGCTTACACTAGACCAGCGCGAGATCAACAAACTGATCCTACCGCTGAAAATGAAGCCCCTCAATATGGAGGAGATCTTCTCACAATTTCAAGGCAAGAAGTATTTCTCCTCCCTGGACATATCCTCAGGATTCTGGCAAATTGGCTTAGAAGAAGGGTCCAGGAGATATACGGCGTTCACGTTCAATGGGAAAATGTACCAGTTCAAGAGGTTGATTTTCGGACATGTCAACAGTATGCAGGTGTTCATCGAAGTAATGAACAAGCTACTAAGTGGGACAGAATCCTTTGCGTTAGCTTATGTCGATGACGTGACAATCTTTTCGGAGACTCTAGAAGAACATCTAGAGCACATTGACAGGATACTTGAGATCTTCCAAAATGCAGGCATGACCCTCAAGTTATCCAAATGTTCCTTTGCTAGGGACCAAATCAGGTTCCTCGGACATAACGTCAACTCACAACACATATCCATGTGTCTCGAGTATGTAGAATCGATTGCGAACCTGCAAGCTCCAACCAACATTAAACAATTGCAAAAGGTCCTCGGTTCGTTTGGTTGGATAAGAAAGTTTATCCCGCAGTACAATACACATACTCAACCACTTTATGATCTGTTGAAGAAGGGTTCTAAATGGCAATGGGATGCGAAGGCACAACATGCTTTCGAGGGGCTGAAAGTAGCTGTCCAACGGGACTGTAAGATCTTCCACCCAGACTTCTCTCAGAAGTTCTATCTTCAAACGGATGCATCCGGATCCGGGGTAGGTGGATTCTGTTTTCAGTATTCAGATGGGGAAAAGCGACCCCTCGGATACGTCAGCCGCTCCCTCAAAAACTATGAATTAGGATACACTTCAACGGAGCTCGAGCTTCTCAGCATTGTGTGGTGCATCGAGAAATTTTCCTTCCTTCTCCAAGGCCAGGTTTTTACCATATTATGCGACCACAAGAGTCTCTCATGGCTCAACTCTGCCTACACCTGGAATGTACGGCTAACCAGGTGGTTCTTGAAGCTGCAGAACTACAGCTTTCACGTAGAGTATGTGGCTGGGAGGGATAATGGCCTCGCGGACATGCTGTCACAAGCACCAGACAAACAGCAGCAGCAGGTGAAACACCTAAACTCTATACATCTGTTGCCCGTATCAGTGGGTAATCTATCCAATGACCAGCTCCAGCGGGAACAGCAGGCTGATCCAAAGAGTAAGACCATCATTGACCATCTGACTAAAGGAAGTCAGAGCAATGACCCCAGAAGTAGGAACTGGGACAATCAGTAACAGATCCAAAACAACATCTTGGTAGTCAGGGATTTCCATTTCAGGGATAATTTTAGAATTTATATCCCCCAGACATTAATACCCCAAGTTATTACCGCCTACCACAATGATGATGGGCACCCTGGTGTCGATAAGACACACAACAAGGTTTTCCGCAGCTATTTTTGGCCAGGAATGAGAGGGACAATTAGCGCCTGGGTCAATGACTGTGTACAATGCCAGCAGGTCAAGCCAAATCTCCATCCTCCTCGCCAAATCCTGCAAACCCACCACATACAAAGGTTGGGGGCAACTCTCTTCTGTGACCTCGTAGGCCCGCTGCCTCCCAGCAAATGGAAAGAGAGATACATCTTAACTGTACTCGAAGGATGTTCAAGGTACATCACTGCATATCCCCTCAGGAATGCCACCACAGCGTCGATAGTAAAGAAAATGAAGGAAGTGTATTTCATGCACTTTTCACCCCCCGAAAGAATAATAGTTGACAATGGTCCACAGTTCAGGGCAAAGAACTTCACCCAAGCATTTGAGAGCATGGGGAACCAGGTTCTTTTCATACCAACGTACCTTCCTTCGGCCAACCTGTTAGAGAGGACTCACCTAGAAATGGGTAAACTCCTCAAACTCATGTGTCACGAAAACCACAAGACTTGGTCTGATAAGTTGCCAGCTGTTGTCAACATTATCAATCATTCGATAAATGACACTACAGGGCATGCGCCAGCTGAACTACGGTTGCATACATCCCTGAGAAATCCGGTTATGGAACATTTCCATATACCGGTCGGAGAACAGACTGAATGGGACCAGCAATTCTTCATGGCTGTGTCCTGGACAGCTGACAAAAGGGCTAAGAATAATAAGAAGTTAAATGATCTGCAACAACACAGGAGGGAAATTCAATTGCATGACCTAGTATTCCTCAAGTCACATTTGCAGAGTAAGGCCCTAGAGGGACAAACTCATAAACTCTTTCATACATTCTTTGGTCCATTTATTTGTATTAGTCAAGTAACATGTAATATTTTTAATGTTATACATTGTGTCAATGGTAGAAATATAAGTAATCAACATGTAAATAACATGAAGCTATGGAGATGTAGTCCCAAAGTATACAACCTGTACATCGACAAGCTCAAACTATTACATCCCGATTTAGCATCCAAAGTGCCTCAAAAATGCTAAGCAAAGTTGTGGATGGGGTTCAGTTCTGTCTGAATACAGAACAGCAGTTGTAAATAGTATATGGGACATATTTTTCATTTTTGTGCATTTTATATACTTTCAATGTTCTAATATATCCTATATTTAGAGTATTTCACATTTATGTTGTCCTATTTGAGGGTATGGTAAGAAATATATCTCAGAGCTAAAAAATGCCAAAACAAAATTAGTAAACATCTCCACTACCACCATGTTTGAGTAGGCCAAAGGTAAATGTCGACACAACCAAGGTACAGCCAAAGCCAAACATGGGAATTCACCACCAACACAGCCAAATTGTGTAAGTAATGGGGCAAGTGATAGTGTGCAGTGACCCATCACAAGTGTGCCACCATCCCAAAACACACAGGCTCAGGGGTGAAGAGCGATACATTGCAAGCAAGATGTTGGGAACTATCCACCATGCCCCCTGAGGCACAGGAAGCATGGGGAGTGTCCGAATAGTGGTTGTCACCCCCCAAGATTACCAAGCGGAAATTAACAACCATGAAAACCAGGACATACCCATAGTGCATATTGTGTAAGTGCGGACAGACAAGTGATATCCGAACCTACGTATAAAGAAAGTCCAATGTGTGTATGCAGACTTAGGTACACAAGTACAGTGTTCAAGGGCTTCTTTTTATAAATGTGTCTCTTTGAACTAAGTGCTGGAAGGGTAGAGTAATCCATTCCCTTCAAGGCAAAGAGAACAAACAGTCTTACAAATTACGTACGGTGACCAAAGTATCTTATATATATATATGTACATCTATATAAATTCTTTATCATAATGGGTAGTCATGACTCAAGACACCCAAGAACTTTCATAGGGATAGGAATGGAACAGGAGGCAGAAACTCTGTCCTCAATGTATTACAAATATTTTGAATATGTATATTTCCAAGAGTGCATCAATGTAGATGTATATTTCAAGTATGGTAATTTTCGACATGTCTATTACAGGATTATATTAATGTCAATATGCAAGACCATTTCAAGTGTTTCTTTTAACAGCATATGTGTAATTTAATTTTATATAGCCGTGAATATTTATTTTTGTGTGTGTTTGCATAATAGTGTTTAAGGTTAGTGAGGGTAAAGAAAAACGAATCGCTTCTCGAATCCTTTTTCTTTTTCCCGAGGGGCCGGGATATGTATGACCAATCAGCATTGGGCATACATGCCCACACACAAATAACCACAGGCCAACCTAAGTACAAGGGCCATTAGGTTGGCATCAGGGAAAGCTTGTGAGAGCTATTTTCCTAGAAACTTATACCCCCCCACCCCCAATTAGAATCATGGGCCATGATTACCAACCAGTTGTCACTCATGGGAGGGGTAGAAATGCTTTATTTATAAAGAACCAACCATTGTTAGGCTAACAGTAGCCATTTTGGAGAACAAAAACCATGTGCTCCAAATCACATGTTTACTAAATCTTTTATTCTTTACTGAAAATCAGAGATAACACTCACCCATAGGTAAAATCATGCCTAATTTATTAAAAGTAAACTCATTTGTAATTATCTGGCATAACTAAGCCAGAAAAGCTGAAAAAACACTTTTGTTTATACTTTTTAAGCAATTGATAACTCAGCCATCTGGTGGGAGAAAGTGGCAACTCTCCCAAAGACAAGGAAAGATCTCAAAGGACTCCAGCTGGCCAATGAGAAGCCGTCAAGGCTGTGACGTCACAGAGGAGACTTTCAGATGGCCTATTGTGTTCTGAGCTTGCTAGTCAAGCTCACTTGTATTACAGACCCATCTGAGAGCAGGTCAGCTTGGAAGTTGCTGGTAAAATCCAGTGTGAGAATGGCCACCTGTGCCAGCAACAAAGGATACATAAAGGGAAAAGGGATCTAAGGTCCTGTTACAGTAAACACACGCCTAAGTGTGTGTGACCAAGTGGGATATTGTGTCCACAAGTGCATTTAAGGATCCCAGTGAAAATTCAGCAAAATAGCGAGTTTTGTGTCCCTCATCCCATGTGGAAATCCAGACCACATGGTCGGCAGAACTGACGCCATAGAAGCATCCATAGGATATCAAAGAATATCCAAGTTGTTCTTAGCCATCCATCCAAGAAAAGCCAGGAAAACTCATTTATCACCCCCCAAAGCCTTTGTTACACCAAGGAAGCACATAATAGTAATTTTTTAGTGTGGTGTACCACAAATTTGTCCATTATGGCTATTGTATTTGATATGTCTAGCAAGACCAAATACAATAGCCATAAAATTCAAAAGGTTCGAGTCAAACACACTGCCCACACGCTCATAGACTCCAAAATCAAGGAAACGCACGCCATAATGCACTTCCCGCACGAACTAAACATCGATAGCGGGCAAGCGCACCACACTTGGATTCCACTACTGCAGCAGTTATCGCCCGGAAATAGCAGACGACACACCAAGACGCACCGCGCACCTAACGGCAGCCAGAGAACTACGAACAAAAGACGCACGCCAAGCAGCAGCACAGCAAGTTCCAACGAGGATGGTGGCAGTGGCCACTGAAATTAATTGAAAAAGAAGAAAAAACAGCTTCGCGGATAAAAGTGAGTACTAGTTTCTCCGTATTTATATACTACCGCGTCTCTCTTTTCCAAATTATGAAAAGTATTATGTTATTCCCTGTCTAAACTTGACGAAGGATTACAAAAATAGTACCATAATGTACACCCGGGTAATTTGCACATGTTGCGTAACGAACTTCCCACTTGCGTAAAAGGTTAACACTACGTGCGTGATTTACAACAGTGTATAGTTTTTTTGCCCAGTGCACCCTGTTCAGGCGGGAGTTGTTTGATGTATGGCTGCAGTCTTCTCCCCGAAACAGAAGCGAAGAACTGTACAGATTTGTTGTGGATAGATTGGGGATACAAGATTGTCCTCCAGAAGTCTAAGAACGCATTGTCAGTGTAATTAAACTGTATTGTGTGAAAATTAGGGCCCGATGGTTGGCGAGTAACAGGCATAAATACAGATTTTTGTGAGGTAACGCACAGTGGCTCAATGATCAAATCAGTTTTCCACCAGAGGTATACGGATGTGTTCCTGGTACGTCCAGTGGATGTGGTCCAGGTCATCCTACGAAGTTGTTCCAGGAGAGTGGCCCAAGGACGAAGAACAAGGCAGTTGCAGATCCAGTGCGGAACTGAAGTCAGGGAGAATTGTCACAGTTCACAAGATTTTAGTACATGGTGCAGACATTATTCGGTCTTGCATCCTGCCTATCGGGCAGCTGTCAGAGGATGTACAAAAGGTAAGACATAAGGACATTAGGAAGTTCAGGGAAGGTCATAGCAACAAATGAAGATTTGTGGCACATTTATTTTGCTTGCATCCTCGGATCCGGTAATATCATCGTGCCAAAAACTCCCATTCAAGAAGTCCGGAGCACTGTCACCAGCAGTTCTAGGTCTGCTTTCATCCGGTCTCCAAAGAAGGGGCAGTTCCACCATACCAGCATCTGACAGTTCTGGGAGCAGCAGCGTGAGCTCATTTCCAGCTCATTTCAACCACACAAATATTTTTTTTTATTCTAAAGTACTTCAGTTATAAGGACTATCCGAAATTCAGAAAGTAGTCTGATTAGTATAACTTTCTATGTCACTCTCGGTAGCAAAATTAGTGCGCAGGAGTAACAGCAATACCAAGCATGGCTAAATATTATGAAACGAGGTTAATAAGATCAATGGAGGACAAGACAACTAGTCTTAGGAATCTTTTCCAGCTAGATTGTGAGAATTGAACACTGTGCAGAGGCAGGAAATGGCAAAGGATGATGATGATTCAACATTTCTTGCCGCCTTGCTTAACTAAATAATAAATTGTACCATGGGTATTCATGCACATATTCCACACTTTTATCCCCCACAAAAAACCATGGTGCATGTTATACATGGAATAATTCCGACAGCTACATAAACCAAGTGTAAATGGATGTTTCCCACGATTTTTCATCTTCTATTGGAACATTTTGAATCAACAATCAAAGCAACGGGTTGTGGAAGAACATCGAGTGTGCACCTACCACAACATGGGAGACATAACATTGGTAGTTGTCACATGAGAAATGGAAAGTAATAGGGGTGTCGATTTAAGATGTATAAATATCAGCAAAAATTGATATATCAGCAAAAACAAGATATTTAAACCGGTACTGATAATACTAACCTAATGTAACCTTTTACCTTCTCATAAGTTTTATATTATTAGGTTATGGATCTTTATAACTGTGAAGTTTCTGTGATAAAATTATTGCAAACTCTCATTCAGAGGATCAACCTATCTCAAAATCGGAAACACAACAATATATTGCTGAATCGACTATTCCATGTGACCACTGACCAGGATCCAATGTTGTATTGGAAATTCAAAAATGATTATCCACACCTGAAGCTAGTGCTGAGAAAATACAGGGTTATTACAAATGATTGGAACAGTTTCATGAGTTTGCTGTAGCTATAATATTTCACATATTGCCATGAAATTTTACAGTAATGTAGAAAAAGTAAAAAGTTTTCTTCTCTTGCAGGTGTGTTTCGGATTTCTGTCAGAAAAGCCCAGCACACAGCAGTGAGTAGAGATGGCGACAGGCACTGAAAAAGTTTATGCTGTGCTTGAATTTCATGCATATCAGTCGGTCAAAACAGTGCAACGACACTTTAGACCAAAGTTCAAGAAAGATGCACAGAGTGCCAACTCCATTCGGCGATGGTATGAACAGTTTACTGTTGAGCACATGCTTAACTCAGCGAGAGGATAAGACACCATCATACCTTGAATTGCTGATACTTCAGTAACATGTTGAGATAAATTCATGGCAATTTCAGTCAGTAATGTCTAAGGTTACACAATAAGAAGGAACTTCAACCTCGAAGTAATACTCACATCAATTTCTACTTTTTCATCGGAATCTTCTGATTCTGATATCTGCCTTAGTTTCTCTAATGTTTCTGCTGGTAAAATAGTACAATCTATCTCTTGTGTGTTTTGATGTTCCTCTGTAAAATACAAAAAAATGTTCCATGTTCAAAAACATTCGTCTAACAGCAACTTGAAAATTGTCTTGAAAGACAGAGCAAAAAGAAATTCAAAAAAAGGTCAGATGAAATATACAAGAATGGCAGTCTAAGGAATGAAGAAGCAAGGAACTTACACAATTATGGCTTGAATTCTATTGGCCTATTACATATAACAAGAAAAATCAATAAAAAATAAAAACTGGAAAGGAAGAGGAGGAAGGAACGAGACTACTGAGATTGACTCAGATAGGCTGATTAGGACTAGGCTTACAGTTTCATGTGGCATCCAAACAACTGTATGCAGTTCCTTCACAGGGAATCGAATTTGGCACCCCATGTTTGCAAGGCTACAGTAGTACCGCTACACCATCAGGAAGGCTTGATAATGGCATGGTGCATCAGTTGAATACAGATAAATTTCTATGGCTGAGCCAACACATGTTACTGATGTGAACCAATACTGTCGCTATCAGCAGCATTGGTTCAAATTTAATGTCCGATATGAGTTCGTGCTTGCTGCAACACACTTTTGTAGAGTTAAATATTATCAAAATTATAAAAATGTGCATTTGTCATTAATTTTGTGTATAAATGGCAGTAATTTTCATATTATGTTCATCCCATCTGTGAATTTACGAATAACTAAAGGAAAGCTAGTAGACTGATATGATATTTTGAAGAAATTTAGATTACAATGCTCAAACATCTGTATTGATGGGAATTGGTAAAAATATTGGAATTGCTATCAGTTGAAAGAGATACAGGTTCAGCCTCATACATTTCACATTTTTACAAATCTGATGTTTCTAGAAATAGCTTGTGACTTATTTTAAACACTACTATCATACTGCTATATGAAGAAAGAGTCCATTGAGAGCCAAGACCTGCCAAATGGCTTTTCATTGGTTGTTATATGGTCACTCATCTCTGCTGTTTTCTGGCATTCTAGACCAGAGCCATTAAAACTGCTCCCCAATTGTCCTCATGATGTTGGGCCAAAAGCAAAATTGAGAGCTCCTACCAGGGATTGGCCAAGAAACGACTTGTAATTTTGCTATCCGTTGGCCAAGAAACGACTGTAATTTTGCTATCAGTTTAACAATAAATTTAAAAAATCCTACAACCAAACCAAAGTTATCTCCTTACATATCATACTTACGCATGTATAATGTGCACCCTGGTTTATGGTGGTGAAAAGCAACAAACAACTATATCTCATATATAATGCCCAGACAATTCAAGGTTCAAGAAATGTCTTTCTTAGTTGTAGATCATAAAGCTGTTGCTATGATCAAGCATTAATGACATCATACCTATTCAATGAGTTACCTGTTGCTATATGGAGCAAGAGGATAATATTGTCTTGTGTATACAATGAGTCACCTACCCACGCCACCTCCCTCCCTCTCCCTCCACTGTGTTTACCATCCCAAAGCTTTCACTTTTGTAAGGGAGATCAAAATTATGTTATGGATTTGCAGCACTCGTGAAGTTAGTTTTCATTAATCCTCGCCAGATAAATACCGCTGATACACATCCCTTGTGATGGAAGATGCAAGCTTGAATTCTGCCAGAACAGAGCAGCACTGCTTTTCTCGGTGTCGCAAAACGTTCCATTACAAAGTGAAAAATCATGGGTAATGGCAATTTTACATTTATACTACTCTGTGAAATAAATACCAGGAATTGCAAAATATTAGTTTAATCATCCAAATTTATTTTGTCACCTTCAAAATAAGCCCCACTTGATGTGATACAGTTATGTCAACGAATAATCCAGTTGCTGAAATACTTCTTATAGGCACTTTTCGGTATGGCCTTCAGCTCCTTCTGCGAATTTTGTTTTGTGGCTTCAATCGACTCAAAACATCTGAAGTAGTAATTTGAGTTTCAGGAACAAAAATGTCACACTGGGCCATATTTGGTGAATATGGTGCTTGATCGATGACATTCGTTGAGTTTTTGGTCAAACATTCGCATACAAGGATCAATGTGTGGGATGGAGCATTATCATGGTGCAAAATCCAGAACTGTTCTTCCACAAATCTGGCCTTTTCCGGCGAACATTCCCTCCCAAATGCTGATTGATTGATTTAGTTTATTTTACTTCGCGTTTTGTGCCTCTTGGCTAATGTGCGAAGATGGGGATGAGTGATGAAATGATGAATGGACATTCACAAACAACCAAGCCCAACCGGGATCCGAACCCGGGACCTCTCAAATGCCTCACAACTCTTAGATAATATTGCTTGTTGACTGTTTGCCCTATGGAAGACATTCCGAGAGGATAATACAACAATAGTAAAAAAAAAAAAAAAGTCAACATGACTATGATTTTTGATTGACTTTGACGTGTTTTTTTAGTTTTGGCTTGTTATTGAAGTGACATTTTGAAGCTTGTTGACTGGTTTGCATGTCAAAAACATAAACCCACGTCTCATCAGCTGTTATGATTGGCTCTTTGAAGCATGTCTTCAGCAACCCGTTTGCGGTGCTTTCTTTGAAGAAAAATGAGCTCGTTCGAAACAACGTGTTTCAGATGCCAAAACGCTACGTGACAATTAGGTACCAACTTACACCAAATTTTTTTCTTTCATACCTTTTACAAGGGCTTTTAAAATGAACAATTCCTGGTATTTATTTGACAGAAAAATATTACTAAAGAAATTCAACCTGGTAATTTGTATTTGTGCCTGTTGATATATATGTGTTATAAAGTGACGTAGTGAAAACATGCATGGTTTTAATGTTGGCTTCCTGAATTATTCCGTGCATAATGCGAACCACTTTTTGGGGGCAATTTTTTTGGAATTATACATGAGTAAAAACAGTACATCAATTAAGGTAAGGAATAAATCACTCAGATTCTGAACTAAATACTTAATACTTTGCATAAGATAAATGCAGAATTTGTTTTTGTTGTCAACAAACTTCATAAAGTGCTTTTATTTGTGTTGCTTACCTACATCTTCATGAACAGGACACGAGAGGTCTGTTAAATGGACAATTTTACCATCAGGGTCTATTTCGTTAACATGGAAGTCAGAATACCTGCAAAATATCATAAGTACATGTAAACATAAATTTAAGCTACTGTAAAATTTACAATAATTATAATTCATATTAAATTATCAGATATATTCAAAATTGAATGATCAAAGTTACTCCTTAGAATCTAGTAAAAGTAATGCGTTTAAATGTAAACACAGCCCACAAGAAATACAAGTAGAAATGTTTCATATCTCCTAAAAAATATGATCATTTTTTATGTCGCAGGGAACCTTCCAATGCTTTCTCTATTATAAGCAGGGAATGTATTTTTATGTAAATACATATTTATGTATGAAGCTGAAATCAGTTCTATTTTGTATTATCTTTGCGGATCATGGCATGTCGACTCGAAAATTCAGTTTCTATTTTCCATATTTGTACATATATTAGATTTTTGCTCACATTTTAGTTAATTTTACATATTATTTCCATATTTCAGAACATTTCTCAACATATACTCCATATTTGCACAATAACTATATGTCCTCGTGTGACCAAAAGAGTTGGGTGAATTTCTTGTGAATAACTGAAGTGCAAAGAGACATTAAACAAACGAAAGTTTACGACCTCCTTTACACCCTCCAATTGCATTAATTACAAGTTTTCTGTCATCCGAACAATAATGCTTTTTTTTTCTTAACCCATTCCAACTGATTCCTTTTGCTATTGTAAACCACTTGAAATTCCTGTATATTTACAATTGTTGTCAAGCAGAGAAAATGAGGGCTCAAGCATTGGCTCCTGGTTGTTACAAATGTTCTTTATAAGAACCCAGAATATGAAAAAAAAATTGTAAGGCTAGTCAAGTGTGAAGATAAACTTGGACTTAACTTCAGCAGACATTGAGATTTTGAAATATACTCATAGTACTCCTTGCGATATTGATCACAGTTTTAGTCAAAATAAATCCATCTTAAGAGATGACAGAACGAAATTCACGTTCGAACACTTACAACAAAATTTTGTTATTCATGGTTTTGGAAACAGAAAATGAAAACACATTTTGTGTTGTTTTACAATTAATGCCAATGTAAGAGTACTGTATTACATGTAGTGTCTTACATTATTAAAAAGGTAAATTTTTACAATTCTAAGTCCATATTTAACTCCATATTCTGGTGAAAATAACTAAATATGTATTTACATATTTAGCACATTTTTACTACATATAAATTCGTTATGATTTCTCTTAGAAAACTTTTTAAAAATTGGAGAATTCATGAATAAAATCATGTCAATTGAAGGACTTTAATTGTCCACATTATCATGTTTTATACACACACTATTCTATGTCTGAACTTCAATAATAATGATAAATATGGCACTGCTGTCTGAAGAAAAAAATCCTTGAGTAGATGTCAAATAATGCCACAAAAAATTGCAAGCATTTTTCAAAATGTACAATGTAACACATAATATTTACCGTTCTTTTATTACACCATTGAACCCCTCATGATTACCAACAAATTCTGTAATTCCAACATCTTTCTCTGTCACCCTAAACTGGGAATTTGCTGGTAGAATAATTGGTAATACTTTATCTCGCAAAGGAGTTTCATTTCTCTTTTGGAATTTTTCGATTTTCCTGTTCTTCCATCTTCTTCGGAACTCATCTCTCTTATCATCATCATCACTCTTCGTATCTTGTTCCAAGTTCTCAACTTCATTTGCAGGACCAGATTTCTGTTCCTCTGTGGAATTAAGGGAGTCAGGATTTATACATTCTGCATTGTCCTCTTTGGTATCCTCTGACTCCATCTTAGCAAGAATATGTGCACTGAAAAAAAAATAATCAGTGTAAGTGTGATTCCGATATGAAACAATTATAGCATCCAAAGTTGAATTAGTACTAGGGCTGGTACACTTGACCCTCTGTACTAGGGTTCCCAGACGTCCCATAAAATATGAGAATGTCCCTTTTTTGTAAGGGTGTGCCATTGTTCCGACAAAAGTCCTTGGGACAGCTTTCTGTCCTGTACTTCAACAATAGAAATTATTAAGTCAACCAGGCCTCACTATTTTACATTTTCACTCGTACTAGAGAAGTTTAAGCCACTGTGCTACGGTTGTACATAGTCCATAATAATAAGACACTCTTAGGAGCATTGCAGAGAATCTAATTATGAGGGTGACTAAACTCCACTGACTTTGTGTTCTGCACAAAATTATAAAAATTAATGTCATTTAGTGTGAAAAGCATCATAAACACAAGTTTCCTTATCCTAATTTTTTCATAGCAGATACATTCAGTAGTCAAGCTTTAAAACAAGATATAACACATTTTGTTAGAAGAAGGACATATTGTGCATCGTAGCTTCGAAAAATAAGTGTCCCGTATCTTTTTTCTGAAATATCTGTGAACCCTACTTTGTACCCCTTCAGAAAGTGAAATTTTTTGCATGGTTGATAAAGATTATGTTGTTTATGAACATTTTGAGTTGTTTTTAGCTCGCAGAAATGTGCTATTGTGAAGTAAAGTAAGTTTTGTTAACTTAGAATCGAGCAGAAGAGGCCAATGGCTTCACAAGTGAATGTAGCACCCAACGGCAGCTGATGGGACATTGCCTACAGTTTCATAAATGTATTACAAAATAAAGTAAATCAAACACGGAGGACTGAAAACATGAAACCAAAATAAAAGGGAAACTATCGTCAGGGGTGTTAGGTTTATTGGTGTTTATAAGTTTACGTCGTTAGGTTAGGTTTAGTGTTGTTGATAGCAATTTTTGACGTTTAAGTTAGGAGTGATAAGTTTGATCGTGTGATCTTCTGCAGTGTTCTTTAACTATTTGAGAGTGCCTACAAGCGGTTTTTACTTACGCGAGCCATACTTTGGGATCAAATATCTCCATTATTTGTGTTCTCGAATCAATTTTATATCATGTAAACATCAAAATCTGTTGATTAAAAAATATTCGATGTAATTATCAAGGGGGTACAGTGGGTGAACAGTCCCCTACGGCTAAAGTGGAAAATTATTAGTGATGTTGCAAAGCCAATTTCCAAGATATTAATTTCAGATGAAGATGACATATCAGGACTGACATTGCAATCAGTAAAAAAAAAAAAATCTGAAACTTAAAGCAATTCCAGTGCACAATTACTTGCCTTCCAAAGTTTTATATAAAACCGGACATACAGGGCTACTATAAATGTTTCATTTGATTTCAAAACACTGCATTTTTTAAAGTATCTGTATGTGCAATACTTTGGATAATAGTGTTTTCAAACCAAATGATTCATTTATAGTAGCCCTATATTACAAATAATGTTATAAATAAAAGCTTTCATTTCTTTTTAGTGACTAATTCTTTAAAATTTCCTCAACCCTCCGATGTACAGCTTTCTTAAGAGCTAAGAACACAATAACGTTAATACTTGTATGAACATTATCTTCTTAGTTCTTGAAAAATGTATATGTAATGCATCGAAACATTAAGTCTAAGGAACATTCACACTAGCAATGATCACTTATGACGACCTCTACTTCCTCCTAGCTTTCACCATCCCATATGACTTCATCATATGAATAATGAACATTGTAAAAGGTTGAAAACAAGAAAACGTTATCCTGTCATGATGTGGTAAAAGTTACAGGGAAACAAAAATGTGTGTCAAAAGAGACCATTTCTTGCGTGATAATATTGGTAGAGTAACACTGCAAGAAACATAGTTTTGAACTTTTGCTTTCTAATATTACTTTCGCACTTTACATACAACTGTTATCCAGAAAAAATGAACGTTTTGGTGTAAAAAATTTATGACAATCATCTGGCATCAGCGTTAACTGCTCCTTCAACATCACTTAAATAAACCTATGAAACCGTGTCCATTGTTTTAGAAAAAATTAAATACAATTAACATAAGTGGTACATGTGCAGTGATCTGAAGATGTTTGGGATTTTATTGTGACGGAAAGGAGGGTACACTAAATTCAAATGTTATTTGTATGAATGGGGAAAGTAGAGCCCACGACAAACACTGGGTAGTTTCCAATTGGCCCAAAAGGAAAAACTAGTGACAGGTACAAAAAATGTAGCCAAGTTCCCATTAATTAACCGACAGAACGTTTTGTTACCTGCTTTACACATTAGGTTAGGGATAATGAAGCAGTTAATCAAAGCCTAGGACAAAAATAGTCCTGGTTTCCAATACCTTTTTGAAAAATTTCCATTGTTGTCCCAGGCAAAGATGGCCGATACGAAGAGTTTGTGAAAAGCCTGCTTCAAAAGCTGCAGATGCTCGGCTGTGACATGGATTTGAAGTTACATTTTCTGCACTCGGACCTTGACTACTTCCCCCGAAAACTTAGGGACACCACGTGAAGAACAGGGAGACATTCCATCAGGACATTAAGGAGATGGAAATGAGATATCAGGGTCGGTGGGACGTCTTCATGATGGCTGACTGACGTCGGTTTTTAATAAGAGAAAATCGTCAAGACTACAACCGCAAATGAACATTGCAAACATTTGCAACATCGTGGGGGAGAATACAATTTAATTTAAAGAGTCTACAATTTATTTTCATGTTACATACTTGTTTTATTAAAATTTTATCATTCTTGCTAGTGTTTCATGCATTTGACAGTGTTGTTGATGCTCACACATGATCTAGGTAGGAGGGGCAGTTCGTAATTAAGACAATAGTAAACAAATGGCTGTGCCCAAATACAGGATTAAATAAAAGTATATGGAAGTGAAAAACCAATGTCAAAGAAACACACAGTAAGTAATCGCTAAAACTCTGCAGTATGTGTTAACAGACGTAAATTATAATCGAATCATGTATGTATCATGTACGAATCATACGTAGCATGATAAAATCATGGTAAAACAAAAGAAACTTAGGCCTATTTGTTTACTATTTGTTTTATTATGCTTAATATTTTGAAGACTCAAATCTTCAATATTTTATCACCAAGTGTAACAGGCCTGAGTAAAGTTTTATTTGTGCAATATGCCTCAAAAGGGGATCGAACCAGAGATCCTTTGATTTCATTATCTTTGTTTACTTACTTCACTCCTCATATCCCATAGTTCAGTTTATAGTGCAAAGGGGAGAATTGTGATATGACAACAACATACAATAAAAACAACCTATTTCATCCCTGGACAGTTATTTTTGTAAAACAATACTTTAATTTCTAGAGCATAAAAGTTAGCTTGGTTCCTATCTACAGCACGATATATTGCTTATATATAAAATAGTGCAATTGTAGTTTGGAACTGATTCTCGGTGAAGTGAGGTACCCGGCTGAAATTCGCCCCTCCCAACTGTAATTTCTGGATCCGCCACTGCCGGCTGATGATAGTATGAATGGACACTTACAAACATCCAGGCCAGGATTGAAACCCGGAAACCCTGACGTCGTAGGGTTTCAAAAAATCATTGAACATTCGGAACCGTTACCAATTTCACTTTCATTTACTAAATGCCCAGATGATGCAACATACATTATCATATCCTCCACAATCCTCATGGAAGATCAAAGTTCCTTTTGACTCTAATACAACTCCTTTCAAATACATGAGTTATTCTCTCATCACTAGGGGGCAGATTTTTGCATATTTTCTTTTCCTTAAGAAAAATTCACATGCTTTCAACGAATTTATCCATTTCACTTGATGTGGATTACTCTGGTAAAAGTTTTATAGTGCATACAAATGCATATTTGAGACATTAGTCCATATTTCTCACAAGCAAATTAACGCTCCATCCAATGGGTTTCAATTAATGCACAACACTTGAGCAACGTTGTGTAATGACTACGGTAGCAAGTCCGTTGTGCGGATAGGAAGACGTCTTCATATCAGAAACATGGTTTAAACGTTATTGCATAGCAGTAATTGGCAAGCTTATTTTGCTATTTCTAGACGTGAACGCTAATTTTTAACTGCAGATTCGTGATTACAAAGCCAAAATTAGTGAGTATGCCGAATTTGAAAGTAATCTGAGATACTTCCGGTATTCTTAATATATACCTTTTTTTCCACTTCCAATAGTTTCGTCACCTTAAATTTTACATTCTGTAATCCTTGATTCATACCCTTTTCAACGATGTATCGTACATATTTCATTAATACTTTCATCTAGTCAAAACACATATAACTCCTTTAATTTCATCCTTTTTAACATTGCTACTTACTTATTCTGCATTGCGGAACATTCTATAAGGTGTAATTATGAATTTCTCACAAAATTATCTCCATTTTTCACATTACGAGTAATTATTGTTGTTCCTTTTTTTTGCTTGCGTGACACCCAATTTGGATCATCGCACGTCGTGCTTGTGTTTTGTCGATTTGGAGTGGGTATGCAGTGTTTTCAACCTTCTAAACAAAAAAAATACCTACCTCCGTGTTATTATTTTTCTATTTTTCCCCAGGTTTGAAATTATGCTAATGCCTAAAATTTGGGGTCGTATAACGATTCACGGTAAGGTTAGGTTAGGCAAGCATAGTTAAAATTTGGGGTCACGTCATCTACTTGAAAAAACACGGGGTGGTTGGAAACAGTGACAGGGGGTTACGTCATCAAACGCACGGAACATCAGGTTCTCGTAGAGGAAGTACATGGAAGCAACGGCAATTGAGATATTTTTATACGTATAAACATGAATTATCGCTAAAAAAAGATAAAACAATAAGAGAAAATACATTCGGGAACTTCAACAATGCTACAGAAAGTGATTTGTGTAAGTAGTTTCTTCTGTAAAAATGAAGAAATCCATTTTGACTAGATGAAAGTGTTACCCATATTTCTATTAAGAAAGGTCGATTAGACATCCTTACAAAAGAAATTTGTGTAATACAGTATTATAATCATTTCGTTACATGAAACTAAAAACATTTGTAAATTAGTATTTTTTGGTGGTTATAAATAGCTCAATTGCTTACATTTTTATCTCCATGAAAAGTATTTCTTCAAATTTACATTACGGAACTGAGTTTTTGTAGACTTTAGGAAGGTCATGGAAGTGTTTTCTCCCTTCATTCAATTTATCCGGTCAGTATATCATGTATTTTCAACGTTAATGTCTCTCCGATGCACAAAAGCTCTTGCATCCATTACCTTCCACTACGTGAATCAGATGTTCCGTGCATTTCGTGACGTAACCCCCGGTTAGTGTTTCCAACCACACAGTTATGTAACTGTGAGAATGTACGTAAATATGCATGTTAATGTGCATCATTTTTTGAGTACGAACTTCCGAAAACATGACGTGTACAGGATGCGTCGTGAAATTGCACGGTGAAAAACCAGAATATATGTTATCCTCACATAAAATATCTAGAATTTTTCTGATGTTCAACAACAATTATAACTATGTTTGGAGCAAATTTACAATATAGAGAAAGTCTCCAATTTTGTTAATTATTGGTATACTAACTAATTTTGACCTCCTAATCACGAATCTGTTGAAAAAAACCGGGGCTCACGTCTGAAAATTTGAAAAAAAAGCCGATTGATTTATTTTATATATAGGTGATTAAGCGTAGTTTTACGAACAAAAATGTAATCTCCTGTCATTGTGGCCAACCATGCCATTGTTTTACAAGAAAATGATTTATGATGTTCAATTCTAGTACGATCCCTATTTTTTCGATGAATTTAGGGGTGAAATGAGTGCTAATGGAACCTAACCTAACAGGCCTAACCTAAGCTCGTGTGAATGGTTCGTGGATGGTTTTGGGGCTAACAAACAATTTTTCATTAAAATGTACAATTTCCAGACGTGACCCCGGGTTTTTTACAACAGATTCGTGATTAGGAGGCCAAAATTAGTTAGTATACCGATAATTAACGAAATTGGAGACTTTCTCTATATTGTAAATTCTTACCCTATGTTTGCCTTACCTAAGCTAATCTAACCTAAACTTGCCATGCATGGTTTGTGGGGTTATTGAATAGTTTTTGAGGCTATCTGTGCATGGTTCATGTTACTAGGTATTTTCTGGTCAACAAGGTTCAAAAAACTGCATCGACAATGATAGTCAACCTGTTACCGCCATACTGTGTGTTACCGAAGCAAAGAAACAACGAACAATAATTACTTGATATGTCGAAAGTGGGTAATATTTTCATTTAAAAAGCAAAACTCCATGTAAAACAAACTTTCGCAATGCAGAATCGGTAAGTACGAATATTAAAAATCAACGAGTTAGAAATGTTTCGCGGAGATTGAAATTTTAATGCACAATTTATTACACTTTCATTTCTATAATTGCGTTCAGTGAGTTACTGATACATTTATTTCCCCTGCTAAGGTGTACAGAACCTAAAAATAGGTTGTTTTGAAGATCTTTAGCGCATATTTTGGCTTTATTTAGTGCATATAAATCCAGCCCTTACTCATCACATTTTCAGCAAAGAAAAATAATTTTGTGGGTAACAGTTTAGTATATCGGAGACACATTTCTTCATTTTTACAGAAGAAACTACTTACGGAAATTAGTTTCTCCAAGGTTTCCAACGTTCGTCGAGGTATTTTCCTTCACCGTGGAATATATTTGGCCGGGAAATCATGTATTTTTCAAGAGAAAGATCTCTCCAATGCACAAAAGCTCTTACCTCCATTACTTTAGACTACGTGAACCAAATGTTCCGTACGTTTGATGATGTAAGCCCCTGTCAGTGTTTCCCAACCCCCTTTTCTTTTAAACTATGCTTGCCTAACCTAACCTTATTGGAAATGGTTCATGGAGCAATTAGTCAGCTACCGTGCATAATGGTTCGTGGGGCTATCTGTCAGCTAGCCGTGCATAAGGTACAATTTGCACACGTGACGAACACGATAGTAGATATTTTTCGGTGAACAAGGTTGGAAACACTGCATACCCACAACTTGAGTCAAGATGTGCCCGCCACATTGTGTGTTACGGAAGCGAAGAAAGGAATAAAAAAAATCACTATGTATGTGAAAAATTTTGTTTCGTGTAAAAAGCATAATGGCACCTTGAACTATGTTCCGCAATACACAATTGGTAAGTACGAACCATGTGAAACACAAAATATTCGATTTAAATGTGTCTCCGATATACTAAACTGTTACCATTTCGTGTAAGCTTCATACGTACATTCGTGAATATGCCTATGCAGTATTTTCCCCCTTTTATTTTCTGGGAATACGCCGTGCCGGCACCTTTTTATAGGATGAACTCCAGAACAAAACAATTTGAAGAGTACCGAACCTTTCTTCAAAGAAAAAAAAACACTGAATATATAAAACATCTTTGGAAGGCCAACATGTTTGTTTTTAAAGCAAGGTAAACCGCCAGGTTTCTATCAAAGAACGGGTGTATCAAGTGTGATGGAAAGATGTAGAACGTAGAAAAAAATATATATTCTTACGATTTCGTATAGATCAGGTCACTATTCACAATTATAACATATTTCGCCTAAGTAACAGGTCCCAACACGTGTTTTACTGATTACGAATGCCAACATTAAACGCAGACATTAAATACGCACACTGTCCTGCCACATGTAATCAAAACAGACAGATCACAGAATACAGCGGAAGCACAGCATTCATTCATTCATCTTCTTATTATTATTATTCTGGCCCTGTCAAACAAAAGATTGTCGACTTTGGCCAATATTTCTGTTCTTTCAGTTGTCAGTTCCTGGCAAAAAAAAAAGTAAAGTAAAGTGTTCCCCTGTGCATAGCACCACGCCATGAAGGCGTATAGGGGTATAGGGGGTGTGGGGGTAACGCCCCACACTTTCTTGATCCGGTCGTGAGTGGGGTCGATGTGATCAGCATCACGCCCCTGACCGCCTTTACCCCCCCAGGGTTTCCCCCAGGGTTTCCCCCAGGTACCCATGTTATTCGACGCCTGGCAAGTTTATTAGAATTATATAAGGTTAGGGCGTAAGCTTGTTTACTCAAAATGTATACGATCTGATGACGAACTGTGTTAAAGGCGGAGCTACTGCGGAGCATGCGCACTCGTTTGGTTCCCCTCGAACATCTGGTTACGCTTAAGGTGCTATGGACGTTAATATGAGGGCAAAGTAAAGATTCTTTTACAAGGAAATAGAGTGTAAGCTGTGTAGCATATGGTTGCACAGTTCGATCGGGAACAAATTTATTGAGTTAAGTATCACTTCGTAGGTTTCCGAAGGACGTAGAGACCTGTGGATACATGCAGAACGAAGAAAGGATTTGTACGACTTGCATTTTGTTACAAGCATGTTGATCTTTTATCTGCGTATTGTGTTGTGGTGTAAAGTACGTCTCTTAGTGAAGTTTCAAACCGAAGCGACACGCGACAGCAGTGATTCATACCGTAGTGACAAGCGACACAGGCCTATTTAGTCTATAAATAAGCATTTACCTAGGGTGACCAGATGTCCTCTTGTATCCGGACATGTCCTCCTCTTTAGGTGTCTGTCCGGCGTCCGGGCGGATTTTTTAGAAATATGTAAATGTCCTCCTTTTCTGGAAAGAGCAGAGCATCAAGCATGCCAAGTGTGATGCTTAGAGAATGCTTCCACACATAACGATCATCATATCACTTGGGGCACATTAAGTATTCGAGCAATGCTCACCTAGCATCTGGGAGCTGAACACTATTACTTTCCCGACTGAGTCATTAGTAGGGGTGAGCTGGATCCTGAAAAGTCAGTACCAGGATCGGTAAAAAAAGAAAGAGAGAAAAAAATCCCGTCCCGAAATTATTTGCAGACTTTTCTGGATCCCGAGTCCGGAACCTCTAATTGGTCATTTTTAAAAGTGGTTAATTCTTGATGTTTTCTGCATTAAAAGTGTCTTGACAATTCTCGGAAATTTTTAGCTTTTATTTAAAAAGTTTCAGGGGGCAAAAACTTAAGGAAAAATTACATGTAAAATTTGTGATTTCCACAGCTGAAAATTTCTCGGCTTTGTCTGGAAATTGCAACACAAGACTATTGCAGGAAGTATATGAACGAAGGTGGAGAGGGATATGTGAAATTTGACTTACCTGCGGGTGAATTAGTTTATTCTAATATTCTTAAGGTTGATATATATTTTTTTTAAGTCCACTTGATTCGCAAATAGGCTAAATCGCGAACCGACCTACAGTTTAAAGTGCGATCCGATCCACTTTGTGACTCTAATTGAGTATCGACGCAAGGACCCTTCATTACAAGACCTCGACGTTATTACTACGCCATCGGGGAGGCACCCAATTTACTGTTGATTCCAATAACACGTTATATGCATAATCTGATAATGATGCACTTTGGGTGCATCTAAACATAGTTTTTTCAACTATAGCATGTCTAAAAGAATCATTGAAGTTGGGATTTTTATAACTTCAGGAGGCACGGCTCTGTAAACGTGCGATATAAAATTAATGCAGGTTTGCCTTCCATACGTGGTGGTTTTGTCACGTTTCTTCGCTTCGTAAAACATACACTTTTGCAGGAAAGGCTTCTTGCATCCTCCTGGGGCCTTGCTCTAGCTAAACAAAAAATATATTTGTTTAGCATAATCAAGGGTTACATATTCCTGCCGAACTTACTAGAAAACAAGGATTCTATTGGGATCATACTGCTTTGAATGACAGTATCAATGAAGTTTCATGTACGCTACTACTTATAATAATGAGCATAAAATATTAATCAGGAACTGTATTTTTCGTCAACTGGATGTAACATCTTTTTTTGTTATTCAGAAAATATTCAATTCATCACCTTTTTTTACATTAATTTTCTTGCCACGACAGCTGTATTTATGCAGATTTTGACGATCTGAACTACACGTAAGCTAGATATTAGCTAATATTTGTGCTGTTATATTTCTATTTACATATTCAAGTGAATAGACCTATGAATTATATTAATGCATTAATTTAAACATTTGCTTAATTGTTGTCGTTAATGTTATTATTATCATTTTTTCTGAAACACTTGGCTCAGACACCCTCCCCCGACATATATTTCTAGATGCGTGCCTGCCGAAGGATAAATTAGATCAAGCGGTGGTGGTATCGGACTTAGAGGCTAAAGGGAAAACAAAGAAGTATGTGCGTCATAAGCTGAGCATAAGAAACAGCACAATATCACAAAGAAACACTTTTTGAAAGTTATGTCATAGAAGATGTTTAACAATATTAAGAACAATAAATGCTTTCTATTTGTAATATACTAAATATTGAAATTTTAAATAGTCTTTTGTGTTCGTACTACACATTTAAAAACTTTTTTGTTGCTCCCCAGCGCCAAGCTTAGAATTTAAAGAAAAAATGTACATTTTCATAGTGCACGGAAGTTCGACATTCAGAAAGAAAGAAGGTATATTGGAAAACATTTCAAGACTTCCAAAAGGTATAGCAGTAATGAAAAAGAGCAGTCACTTATACAGTGTTTGTTACAACCTGTCCGGCTTCCCGCGGTAGCTGATCGCTGGCTTTTCTAGCATAAACCAAGCGGTGTTGCTGCTGAAGACCGCCTGAACTCCGTGCTGGGGAAAGCCAAAGCCAGGCAGCAAATTAAAATACGCAACGTGGCAACAACGTCTAGGTAAGCGCCTCTCTTCTGGCTTCCATTCGCTCCTCGCTGCCCAGCAGACGACTTTTTTCTCCTTTCTCATTGGCACCAAAACTGTCGTGCGATCGCTAGCGCGGGAAACGGGACAGGTTCTAACAAACTTGGTATAAATGTACGATGGATAGATAGACAGTTGTATGAAGCGAGAAAAACCACAAGGTAGATTTCATAAGATACCTAGCAATCAGTAACCAACAAACTGCATTTTTAATATTAATGTCCTCATGATTAACGAACCTTATTTATTCTCACCACGCAATGGGTAAAATATTTATAGCTTTATCCCATTTTCCGGAAAAATATTTCGTGTTTCTGCTGCTTTTGACTTTTGTTGACATGATATCCCGGATCACTTTTACGAGACGAGACGGGACAAAACGAGACGAGAAAGAACCATTCGAGACGGGACACGAGACGGGACAAACTAATATTTTCGAGACGAGACAGCATTTTCACGAGACGGGACGGGACAGACCAAAGTCTCGTCTCGTCTCGTCTCGTGGGCAGCACTAAATATAGCGCACGAATGCATTTTGCATTCGCTGTAGACGTCTTGCTAGTTCACCGTTGAGGTCTCACTCCAAGTGAGATATTTTTCCACAACGACTCCCAGGTCTTTGACCGAAAGCGACAATGAAATGGGTTTTCCGTCTACAAGAATGTCAGGGATGGAGGACTTCTCTGTTGTGGAAATGAGCTGACGTGAGCCAATTAAAATACATTTCGTTTTCTCAGCATTTACTCGTAGACCGTTTGCCTGAGACCACTTGGAGACAGTAGTTATGGGACCGCGTTTGAGCCGATAAATCAATTGATTGGAAAAGATCGATCAAAGATCAATTGATGATGTAGGTGTGTGGGCAAGCAAGGGTATTGTTTTGAGTGATGACGTCATAAAAGGGGCGTGGTTTATTTTGTATGGATGATTTTTATTCGTGCGTGGGCGGGGTTTTGTTTTGTGTGTAGGATTTTGATTGGTTGTTGGGGAGGAGGAAAAGTAGTGGCTTGTTTTCCGGTGACAGTTGGTTTTCTCGGAATTGGAGTACGTGTTTCCGGAGATGGCGTTGATGATTTTCAAATTCTGAGAATTGGGAGGTGGGGGTGGAGGATTCTGATTGGTTGTTGGGGAGGAGGAAAAGTAGGCGACTGTTTTTCGGTGGCGATTGGTTTTCTCGGAATTGGAGTACGTGTTTCCGGTGTCTGAGGAAAGATGGCGTTGATGAGTTTGAAATTCTGCGAATAGTGATACGTGTTTCCGTTGTTTGAGGAGAGATGGCGTTGATGAGTTATTATGGGGAGGAGGGAACTGTTTATATCGGAATAGGGATTTTCCCTGATTAGCTGAGAGAATTGTGACGTCATAAATTGGGCGTGCGCGCCGTTTTTCTTCGAATTGTGATATGTGTTTCCTGTTTTTGAGGTGGCGTTGATGATTTTGAAATTCTGAGAATTGGGAGGGGGAATGAGATAAGAGTGTGCGTTTAATTAGGGAAATAGGATGGTAATTGACGTTGATGAAATTGTGGTGGGGGAAGTAGGAAATTCGGCGACGGTTGGTTGCTTGGAATTGTGATTTTTGTCGGTCGTTAATTGGAAAGGACGGGAAGGAGTGTTGTGGTGGAGATAGGGGTTTCCGATTGTTATGGTATTCTTGGAACGGTTGAGTGATATGTGCGGCGTGTTTGTCGGGCTGAAGATATGGGTTTCCGGCTGTTAATGGGTCTATGACGGTTGAAGAAGAGAAGGGAAACGGTTGGGCGTAATCTTCCAGGAATTGTGCCTGTTTGAAATATGTTTAACGGAAAACGTGATATTGGAAAAAAAGGTACAAATAGAAGGGATAAAAGATAATAGGATCTGGTAACGGTTCTTGTGTGGGGAAATGTTTGTTAGTTTTTTGTAGGTAAGAAATGTGGTATCTGTTGAAAATAAGGAGGATAAAAAGAGGAATAGGCGAAGATGGGGTTCGATAAGAGAGGAAAATAATATATTCAAAAATATGAATTATTTGTAGGAATCTCGAATGGGTTATGTAACACTCAGGATAAAAAGAATTGGAGGAATATTTACCATTACGGTTATATAAATTTTGGGATAAAAGATAAGATGAATAAATGCGGGTGCGACAAGAAAATAATATATGAGGGTTGTTTACAAATGGGGGAATTGCTGTCAATATTATTATATAGTTGTGGAAGTAATTATTGAGGGACATACTACATTTTCGGAAACGAGTTAAAGTTCAGGGGTATACCAAAAATATTGGAAAAGGGCAAGGGTGTTATTGGTGGATTTAAAATATTGTGTGGCGGCGGAGATGTTTGAGAATGTTATGTGATATTGAGAGGTGTGTGGATATTAAACACCACCAAGTTTGAATTTGATGTTTTCCATGTGCACACACGATTTCGTAAGAATTATGCAATTCAGTTAAGGATACAGCTATTTGACATATAAAAGGTGTCATAATAAATGTTTAAAGAGTCCCTGTTATATCCATAAAATGGTACGAAAATTTCCATAATGTGTTCCAAACAGGAAACATCTTTTGTACATTCCAATAACACCCAGAAAATGTTAAAAAAAAACAAGTTTTATTCATATCTAAATCGTGTCCAGATAAGATCCAAATGTAGTCTAAAAATGTATTTTTTGTATCCACACAATATCCAAAGTACGTACAAAAATGTCTAACTAAAGTTTATTGTCAAGATAAAGTCCACTTGGTGTACAAAACATTCCAAATATGATCTCGAATTGCCCATAACACATCCAATTCTGGATATCCCCTAGGCCTGTCCCAATTACCCTATATGTGCATAAAACTGAAATTAAACAGCAATCGGTCGTAAAATAGACCCCGGTCCCAATCACCCTAAATATGCATGACGTGAAGGTGGACACATTGGTCAACATATTCAGCTTTATTATTGAAAGGAAAAGAAATGCGTCAGTATTCGGTGATTTTGTAGAAAACATACAGAGAGCGCAATATGTACGTTCGCATTTGTTGTTAAGAATTTGTTTCACCTACCCACCTGTTGTTATTTGTGGCCCCGCACTATGCTAAACCTCACCTGCAAGGGAAAAGTAAACTGTCTTTGCCCCTTAGTTTGGCACTTTGCCCCTCTAGTTTGGATGCCCTCCAGTTTTGGAACCTATTCGTCGCCACTGCGAAAAACCTATACTAAAGTACCCGTATTTTAACAAAGAATGTGTAAAGTAATAAAAGAGTTTGTACATACAAGTAAATGTTATTATTGTATCGAAATAAATAGATGTAATATACGTACAAAATTATCTCCCTCCATCAATACAACACTGTACCAGTAAAGACGTTACGGAAGAATGAAAGCTTTGCAGTGATGGTCACAACACATACATATCAGTTCTGTGTAGGGTTTGGTTATTAACAGAACTGATGCAACTTCCTTGCTGATTATGCATGCCAGAGATAACCAACCACAACTTCCTTTTTGAGTCTGCGGGCAAGAGATAATTTTAATTTCGGTGTAGGATTTAGACATTATCGGAACGGATGCAACTTCCTTGCTGGCCATGTACTGTTGAAGCGTCGCCAGAGAAGGAAAACTTTGTAATGGTTACAACACATATGTTCGATGTAGACTAATTAGCAGCGGTTATCGTTATCATATAACGATTTCCGTCTGGAATGCGAATTCGATAGAGGTCTATTCATAGAAGCACGACTTCCTTGTTACATCCTGCCACAGATTCACTGGTGTTAAAAATTAAACATTCACAACCGAAAAATGGAGAACGTGCCTGTGAAAAAAATTTAGCTAACCTGGGGCTTTTAGTACAGGGCCTACAGTTTTAAAATGTGGTACCGAACACGCCCAAATCTGTAATTAGTTTTAGGATAGACAGGACCGGGATCCCTTATCTGCAATTAGTTTTACTCGGGGACAAACAGTCGGAACAGGGGTTGTTTGAAACTTGAGTACGGGACCTACAGTTTTAGAAAGGTGTTCCAAACGCACAGATTCCGAATGTATAATTACTTTTGAGGCAAAGAGGATTGGAGCTAGGGCTTTATCTGCAGTAAGTTTTACTGTGGGCCAAACAAGGTCGAAAATGGGGGTTCTTTGAAACATGAGTACAGGGCCTACAGTCTTAAAAGTGGGGTATGTGTAGATTCCGAATGTACAATTACTTTTACTCTGGGGCAGACAGGACCCTAACTGAGGGCCCTTTGAAACTTGAGGTCTGGGGAAAATAGGGCCGTAACTAAGGTTCCCTTTGAAACTTGAGGTCTAGGGCAAACAGGGCCGTAACTAAGGGACCCTTCTAAACTTGAGGTCCAGGGCAAACAGGGCCGTAACTGAGGGAACTCTTATTTCACTTTTTTAAAAATGTCGACTTTTTCCAAAAAAAATTCGACTTTTTTTTAAAAAATTTCAACCTTTTTCAAAAAAAAAATTTCAACTTTTTCAAAAAAAATTCAACTTTTTTCAAAAAAAAATTCTACTTTTTTCAGGATTTTTTAAAACTTTTTTCAAAAAAATTTCAACTTTTTTCAAAATGTTTAAACTTTTTTTTTAAAAAATAACTTTTTTAGATATTCAACTTTTTGTCAAAAAAATTTAAACTTTTTTCAAAAATCTGGAGGCTTTGCCGATTCCGGTCACGACGAACCGCGATCGATTGTAACTTGCTCCTCCAGCTACCTCGGAACAGACCTGGTGAGCTCTGCGAAATTTTCTGCGTCTTCAACGCCTAGCTCATAGTGATGGTAAGCATTTCGCAAAGCCTCCCATGTCGTATCACATGTTTATGTGTGAATTAATATATGACAGTGATTACAGTCTGTAAAATATAACTAACATATTAATCTATCTATTTTCAGATGGCAACACCCCCGCTAAAGTTCAGTTTATTTTACGGTGATGTAAAAGAGGAGAAAACATAAGTGAAACGGGAATTGTTTATAAACATACGAGGGTATAATAGAAAAGGTGGTACCTTCTCGGGGTCCGATCGATTGATCAAGTGACGGATTGAACCGATATTGCAAATCCGTTTTATGCACTACGGCTAATCGAAACATAAATATATGAGGGCGTGGTAGAAAATGTGGTATTTTCTTGAAGGTCCGATCGAATGACAAATTGAACCGATGTTTCAAATTTGTGTTATGCACAGAGACTAATCTGAACAGAAATATAGGAGAGCATTGTAAAAATGTGGTATTTTTGAGGGGCCGACCGAATAACGGATTGAACCGTTGTTTCAAATCCGTTTTACACACTGAGGCTAAATGTAACAGAAATATACGAGGACATGGTAGAAAATATGGTACCTTCTAGAGTTATTTTGACCGTAGACCCCTTCCATATACTCTATGGAAAGGTTTTGATGTGCAGATTCCGAATCTACAATTGCCTTCACTCTAGTTCAATTAGGACCGGCTGGACAGCCCTTTAAAAGTTTCCGGACAGGTTTTTCAACTTTTCAAATTTACCTACAACAACGAGCTGACAATATACATCACCCACGATTACTAGGTAATATTATACAATTAATTGTCATCTCAGCTCTTTATGACAATGGGGGCCGCCATCTTGGCCGCCATGTTGGTTTTTGTTATTTTTACCGTAGACCACCGTCCATATACTCTATGGAAAGGTCTTGACGTACAGATTCCGAATCTACAATTGCCTTTCACTCTAGTTCAATTAGGGCCGGCTGGACAGCCCTTTAAAATTTTCCGGACAGGTTTTTCAACTTTTCAAATTTACCTATCTTATGTCTCTCAAAACACTACTTCGATAAAAGTTGGAAACAACCGCCTACGCGCATAAAACATTCGCTTTCTCTTATCGCCTCGAACGCGTTTTGAGAGGCATAAGATAGAAGCTATTAGCGCTGTTGGGTGTCACCATCGGGTATCGAAGAAGGGACCACCTTGATCATAACGTGACGAAAGTAACATTACCTATACTTATGTTCTTCGCCACTATTGGCCTCCCCGATTGCGTAGTGGCAACAGCTTCGTCGTCTTGTAATAAAAGGGTCCCGGTTTCGATACCCGGTGGAAGCACATACTGGTTCGGATTCCACTTTAAACTGTAAGTCCAGTCCCAATTAGCTTTACTGTGCATAAAGTGGACTTAAAACACCAAGTCAATCAATCTTTACCACTATTCCTTTACCTTCGCGATAATATAAAAGTGGTAAAACATAGATCACATGACATCACAAACTATACCTTATCTAAAAAATTCATATGCGTCCTTTTGCAATTTCTTTCCCAGTATGGCGTGCCAACACTCCATATTTCACCAAATATCACTTAAGTGATAACAAATCCGTCTTGACACATTTTTCAATTACCAATCATCCGATTTGTAACAATATATCACATGACGTGTAGAAACTGTTCAATTTCCAAAAACGTAATTCGCCCTGGAACGTTTTCGGATAATAATTCATGCTCAATATTATAAAAAGTTTGTTCTCTGATCAAATTCAACACACGCCCATTTCTTACTTCCATTCATTCCCAACTGTTTTCCCTATTCACTATTAAGTCCTCCAGATTGTTCCAACGGTTTTTCTTATCAAGGTACGAAAAATACATATAAGGGGAATATGAGATGTCCGTAGGCGAATGTCATCGATTATCGAACCAGGGATCCCTTTAATATTTTCAAACTTGTAGTCAAAAGTTATTTTACTGTTCAGTTTTCTGCTAATCAAAGGTTTTGCGTTGTGTTTAATTGCTTTATCGCAGATCTGTGTGAATCGAATGGAAAAGAAAACGCAAAAGTGCAGTAAAAAATATAATCTCTTTCATTCTCAACATTTTCCCACTACCACCATTAAACCCCCCCCAAATTGTTACAACGGTTTTTTCTTATCAAAATATGAAATAGGTATATGAGGCGAATTGAGATGTTCGCATGCGAATGCTCCATCGAGTCTCGAAATAGGGACACCGTGACCTTTTCAAATTTGTCTTCGAGAGTCAGTTTATTGTTCAGTTATCTGCTCGACAAATGATTCGTGTTGTCTTTTGTTGCTTTGTCGCAGCTCTGGTGGCTGCGATAGGAACATCTATTTTCCTTTAAATTAGGCGCACACAGGAGTTGTACTATGTAGATTTTCAGCGAAAAATGCAGGCTCGACCAGGACTCGAACCCGGGTCTCTGGCAATCCGTGCCATTGCTCTACCACTGTGTTTTACCTGTGTGAAATCGTCTCTGCAAGTGCTACTGCAACGGGATCTGTTGCCTTTGAAACACTATAGACGTCGACGTTGCCTGGTTCCTCCCAGCGTAGAGATGTCAATCCATTAAATTAGGCGCACACAGGAGTTGTACTATGTAGATTTTCAGCGAAAAATGCAGGCTCGACCAGGACTCGAACCCGGGTCTCTGGCAATCCGTGCCATTGCTCTACCAGTGGTAGAGTAATGGCACGGATTGCCAGAAACCCGGGTTCGAGTCCTGGTCGAGCCTGCATTTTTCGCTGAAAATCTACATCTATTTTCCTGTTCAGACTAACAGCCTCTTCAACATATTTCCAGTTCACTAAAACGGTGTCCTGATTGATGAATACCACTCCTCCGATCATTATATTTGGGTCAGTCATTTTATCAAGAAAATCTTTCAATTCCTTGATGATGGCTGTCTGAGAAAGGTTGTCCCGTTAGCAGAACTTGCCCCATAAAATATTAAGGCAGAGTTTAGCCAGAGTACGTTTTCCAGGATTGACTTCGATACTGTTTTCTTCCAATAGAATAACCTTCTTATGGAAATATTTCGGTATGTACTTCTTCTTATCCTCGTCGTTCTGACACCATGAAGGCCAGCCGTTCGCTTCCTGTTTTATTTTCAAGAAGCTGTTGACATAACCAGCAAAAAGTCCTCCAGTTTTATGACAGGGTCGTATATGGATGTTTTATACTTTCACACATCCGACAACACTTTGTAGCCTAAACTGCAAGCTTTACGCACTTCGGCGATGACCCAAGTCGCCGAAAGTGCACGTTGTTCATCGGAATGCTGGCACGTACCTTCACATTTTAATCTGATAGCACATTCCTTACGCAATATAAACATTTAAAAGTTGGAAACAACCGCCTACGCGCCTTAAAAATTCGTCTCTTATGCCTCGAACGCGTTATCCTTTTGTCGCAATAAATTATACAATTCTCCCCTTTTTTACATTTGATGCTCCCACTACTTTAATTTGATATTGTGCCACCCTAATATTAATTATTTCAACATTTAAGAATTCGCGACGATGGATGGGAATTGTCACGCGTACGCCTCGCTAAATTTCAATGTTACGCGAACGTCGCAAGTTCCATCATTTTCATTGTCGTATCACAATATATTCAACAAGTCGTGTCACATTAATTAGCCAACATGCGTTAGTTGCAATTTAGAATAGTTTAAACTTTCGTCGCCCGTTCTTACTTCGTTTACTCCTTTAAGTTTTTGACTCAATCGTGATAAAGACACGGGATTCTAACCCAGTTCACGACTTGGACTTCGCAGAACTAAGAGAACGTATCGGCACTGTACATACCTCCATTAAATTCCTCCAAAATGTTCCAACCTCCAATTCGACACTGCAAAGGGCGGTCAGTCAAACGGAACTCTGTCTTCCTTCTCGTTCTGGCGTCAGAACATTGGGGTAACGTCTGGAAACGTCCATCAAATTCGTCCCTCGGCTATAGCTCTGGATACAGGTCCGCGTTGCTGGAAACTGACGAAATCTAACAGGGCGTCGTTAAACTTCTCACTCCAATCAAATGCAACTTCCTTGCAAGCGTATAAGGTCCGTCCCAAAAAGGTAGTTCTGTCTCGCGTTGACGTGCCGAATTTCAGAGAGAGTAGCGGTAACAGAGCGTGCAAACACAATCAGAAAAAAAGTTGAAGTCTCGCGTTAACGTGCCGAATTTCAGAGAGAGAGTAGCGGTAACAGAGCGTGCAAACACAATCAGAAAAAAGTTTAAGTCTCGCCCGCGAGACGACTTGCATACTTATACCAGCACCATACTCTCTGCCTGCCTTCCTCTCGTGACCCAAGTCACGCTGACAGCTTCGCGAAGGTCTGCCAAGTCGGAACTGATACTGCCGTTTTTTTTTTGTGTCTGCTCGAGAAGCGAGCGCCGAGCGAGAGGTCAGTGGAGGCCTCTAGCGGGGACTAGTATAATCAACCAAAGACAAACGAGACGCAAGGCGTACGAAGAATGAGGAAGTGTGACGCTTTTCCACGCGGAATTATTACGTAATACTTTATGTACGCAAAGCGTAGGAAAAACGTCACAACCTCCTCTCTCTCTCAATATTATTCTTCGTAATTGCAGTGGATTAATGAAGTGATTATTTCTAATCTTGTCGAATTCACATTTTCAAGACCATTGTCTCTCTTGGCAGTTTTATACTGATGGAACCATGCAGGCACGTATCCAGGAATTCCTTTCGGGGGGGGGGGCTCAACACCATTTTTTAAGGGGTATACTAAGAACCTCACAATTGTATGTTTAAGACCAGTGGTGACAATTTGGTTCCAAAAAAGGGGGAGCGGACGGCGGTGCAAGGAAAGTTTACTTTCTCTTGGTAGACAAGGCTTAACATTAAGAGGTCATAATGTTGAGGCAAGAAAATGGGGAACAACTATCCTTTAATTAAATCGTCGCCACTTTAAGGCTGTCATTTTAATCTGAACGTGAAATCGGAACATTTTTTACCACTCGACTCCTCTGTTTCCATGCATTAACATTGTGTGCCGGAACCATCTCAGTATGTGTGTTTGTCCATTTCTTCTCATCAGGCATAAAAACATCTACAGTGTCTTTGAGTGTTTTTACGAAGCTGTTACACATGCACGGGATGGAAAATCCACTCGACAACTCGAGATTCAAATTGTGGGCTGCGAACTGGACGCAGACAGTTCTCGAATATTTCTCTCTGATTCGAGCCTGAACACCACAAACGTGTCTTGTCCTCCCATGTTTGCAGCTCTTATAAAATCCGAAACCCACCATATTGTTCAGATTCAGGCCTTAGCACTCACAAGTGTTCAAAAATGCCTGTCACAACTTCCGCTGTCTTGTCATATATCGCCACGAAACAAAGGAAGTCTTCTCGAATACAGCTGGATCACGAAACGATTAATGCACAGTGAAAACCCTTCCGTTCCCAACCCCTCTAATGTCTTGTCTCCCAGTATGATCAAATGCTTACTCATTTATCTCCAGTAACGTGCCCAAGTGAGGGTTGGTGAGGTCATAACCCCATTTGACCCAGTATTCCTTTTTTTTTTTTAAAAAAAATAGGAAAAAAGAAGATCGTCAAAGACAGGGGAAAAATGGCAAAATCAGGACTGACCACCAAAATAGTATGCGTAACCCCTCTCCCTTCCGAAAATCCTGGGCATGCCACTCTTTATCTCGGACACATTTTTTAAAAGCAACTTACCAGAAGTTTTATCATTTCGTATTGGAGATTGAAGTAAGATGCGTTCTTCCTGCAGGTTTGGATATGATCCTTTAGGGAGCTGTCGTCTGCCTGCCTTCACACCTAACCTTAACAAGGCCCTAACATGTCGATTGTAATGGGCCAATCAACAGCAACGTTTCACACCGTAGCGACACAAAAGGCTGCACAAAACTAATTTCGACTTGTGAAATCCTCAGGCGACACGGTGTGAAATCTCCCTTACTAGGCCACTGTCATTGTCACCTCGAAGTAGTAGCTCTTGTAGACGCAGAAGAAAAAAATTCTCCTCAACCGGTGGGAATGCTCCTCAGTTTTCTTCTCTCTCCTATATTTTCTGTGCTTGTTCGCTGTACAGGCAACACCTTGCGATTTGATATACACAGGACGTGTACTGTGTAGACATTTTAACGAAAAATCGGTTGAAGTCAAGGATAGCTTGGTGGCTCAGTTGGTAGAGTCCTGATTTGGGTCCTGGTAGAACCTGCAATTTTCACCTAAAATATATACATATGCAACATCTTCTTGCTTTCTCTTCTCGACATTCATAAAATTTTCGGCTGTCTCTTTATGGTAGTTAAGTGTTTGAATGTGTTTCGAACCCAGTAGGCTTAAACAAAAGTATTTTTTTATACCATGAAATTCTCGGACTGCTTATACGAAATTTAGTTCTGGCAAAACTAAATCATCACTCAAAACATTGAATTTCAGTTGATCTATGCAGCTTATTTCTCTTTAAAAAAAACCACTCTAATATCCGGTACTTCTGAAATATTCACTTGAGAGAGAGAGAGAGAGAGAGAGTTAGAGGGGGGAGAGGGGGGGGCTTGATCTCTTTGGCCCTCGACCCGAACTAGCACTACATTGAGGCCCCGGAAGTTCTGCTGTCGTCAATGTCTTAATTTTCGAATCACTATATCTTATAAAGCAACCGGAGGACACTGACTGATCACTAATCGACTGTATGGATTGTCACACTTACTTCTGAAATCTCATTAACCGATTCTTTGCACAGATCAACCGAAAAATTGAATCCGCGTATTTATATCCTCATTATATTCTAGAACGTTCCGCAGAAAAAAACGATTCGTTAATATTGCCAGTATTTGACTCCTCACCTCATTCAAGAACGTACCCTCTCCCGCCTTCCAGAGATTAGAAATTACAACGAATCGCCCTACGTGTGGCGCTACCTTTGTTGTGCAGCTTCCAAATGCTGACAAGTCTCTACATAGTGCTCAAGTGTGCTGCGACAACACCGAAAGCGCAATATTATCAACAACAGGGTTATAGAACATTCTCCGTCTTGCCTCGATAATTGTCTATCTCCTTAAATTATCGTCACATTATTCAAGAAACCAAAAACCTAATTTTATTTTGTGTAAAATAAAAAAATGTTGGGGGAGGGGCCTCGAGCTACCTCAACCCCCTACCTTGGATACGTGCTATTAAAAATAACACGGTTGTAGAACATAATCCGTCTTGTCTCGATAAATATTTCTCCCAAATTATCATCACATTATTCAAGAAGCCAAAATCCTAATTTTATCTAGTGTAAACAGAAAAATTTCCTGAAGGGGGTTCGAGCCTCCTGATTCCCACCTTGGATACGTGCTATTGACAATAATAGGGTTATAGAACACTCTCCGTCTTGTCTCGATAATTATTTCTCTCATATTTATAAATTTATTATCTTCACATTATTCAAGACGCCAAAAATCTAATCTTACCTAGTGTAAACTGAAATATTTCCTGGGGAGAGGGTCGAGCCCCTTGTGCCCCATCTTGGATACGTGCTATTATCAATAACAGGGTTACGGAACATTCTCCGTCTTGCCTCGATAATTATTTCTCTCAAATTATCATCACATTATTCAAGAAGCCGAAATCCTAATTTTATCTAATGTAAACAGAAAAAAATCTCGAAAGTGGAGGGGCTCGAGCCCCCTGATTTCCATCTTGGATACGTAGAAAATTCTCCGTGTTGCCTCGATAATTATTTCTCTCCTTAATAGTCGCATTATTCCAGAAGCCGAAAACCTAATTTTATCTCATGTAAACTGAAAAAATCCCTGGACGGAGAGGGGCTCAAGCCTTCTGTACCCCACCTGGATTACTATTATCAATAACAGGGTTACAGAACATTATCCGTCTTGTCTCGATAATTATTTCTCTCCTTAAATTATTTTCACATTATTCAAGAAGCCAAAAACCTAATTTTATCTAATGTAAACTGAAATATTTCCTGGGGATAGGATCGAGCCACCTGTGCCCCATCTTGGATACGTGCTATTATCAATAACAGGGTTACGGAACATTCTCCGTCTTGCCTCGATAATTATTTCCCTCCTTAAATTATTGTCACATTATTTTATTTCACACTACAAGAAACCAACAACCTCATTTTATCTAGTGTAAACCTAGAACTTTCGGGGGGGCTCGAGCCCCCTAAGCCCGCCCCCTCTGGATACGTGCCTGGAACCATGGGTGTTTTTGAGCCACTTGTGCGAACCATTTATAAGTTGTAGTATTCATTAATTTGTGTGTATACCAATTATTCCATCCTTTTTATTACGTTCATCACTAATAATAAATGGTATATATTGTTTCTTCATTCGTCCACCCTAGCCTTAACAGCTACAATGATGGCTTACAACAATGTACCAGTACGTACAACAATGCTCACGTCTAAACAGTTTCCGTAGAGCTTGTATTTCAAAAGTAGCTATGAAACATTTTGTAACTAAATTGAAAGCGTGGAAGAATGAATTGGCATTTCACTATTAGTTAGAAGGAAGGCCAGAAATTATCCACATAGAAAAAATAAAGTAAGTGTTACTTATATACTAATAAAATGTAGTAGTGTATTGTCCTCTGATTAAAACTCAATTCCACTGGAATCAGGTTTTCAATAGTCAGTATACGTTTTTGTTTACAATTATATTGAAAGACATTTGTGTAAAGGAACAGGAGATCATTACTATTTTTACAAAGATAAGTACTAAAACGTTCATTACTGGGATATCAGCAATCAACTAATGCTCTCAAGTATTTGTGTGTAGAAAAATGTTCATTTAAATTATATTAACAGTTAATCCTTTATTATCACACAATAAATTGCATTTAAGACTACGATAGGTACAAAATATAAAGTATAATATTAGATGATGAACACAAAATAATGAGCTCAAGTTAATATTTTCAGTATCACATACAGAAACAGAAAATAAGATTAATTACCTAAATATAGTAATATATAATAATAATTAAACATATTACGAGAATAATATTGAACCAATTTCCTGAGTAGAGACGAGAAATGTCGGTCGTATATAGTTTAGGTTTCTAACATTCTATTTTGGAATGTTATGTTGGTTAAAATAGTTATGTTAGCATTGGATTAACTCGTTAAAATCTTCTTTGTAAAAGTAGCATAAGTTTTAATCTGTTCCTTTAGTTTTTAAGAAAAATATTTGTTCAATTGGTTCTCATAACCCTAAACACATTATCCTATTAGAAATGATTCTTATAGTGGCGAATATGTCTGAATATGCATTAACAACAAAAAAGTGACACTTTCGCATCACGACTGCATTTCGAAAAAGTCGAAACCCACCAAGGAATGTTCCGTAGATGAAGTAAACAGTACAATTATACATTTGTACATTTCTTTATGTTATTTTAGAGAAGTTGAATTGTTTAAAGGAATATATTTTTCTTTACTTCTCAGAAGATGCCTGAACGCTGGTGGAAAGATTCTCTCGATCTATCGACCAGATGATCTGGCAAAATTTCCAAGCTTTCAAGAGCTTACGTCGCTCTCATCTTCAAGGTAGAAGTGGGCTTCAACGACTAGGGACACATTTGATTTGTGTTAGACAAGTTGAAAGAAGTGCCATTCAGCCTGGAGAAACCGCAACGTTCGACTTCCAGCTTTGATGTCATCAGTTTGGTGTCTTCTGATAATCCATGGAAGTAGAACTGAAGAAGGACCTCCTAGCAAGAGGAGAACTGCATAAACAGTAGGTGAGAATTGTTTATATATACATTCCTAATAAAAATAAACTTAATTTTTTGAGCTCTGAGGCGCCAAAATGCAAAAATCTGTTGTTTTTTTAAAAAAGGTTAGGTTGCATTTAAGTTTCTATTTACATTTTGTTAATATGACTGATGATGCCACTGCTATAAGACACACATGAAAACAAAATGGATATTAATTGATACAGTAGGGTCTCCCCGATGGCGCAGTGGTAGCGACCTCGCCTTGTAATCAAGGGGTCCCGGGTTCGATACCTGATGGAGTCACATAGTAGTTCGGATTCCACTTTAAACTGTAGGTCCAGTCCTGATTTGCCTTACTGTGCACAAAAGTGGACTTAAAACACCAACTCAAAATAATGATACAGTTAATGGTACGTAAAGCTTAAGGAAATTATGGTCTGTGAAATAGCAATTTAGAACATTGTTTACAATTGAAAACTTTGAAGCCCGTCTATATATATCCTTCAGATGTAGCAAAACTGTACAATTATATTTTGCACATTTTTTTTAGTGTCGTTGTAGAGAAAGTTATGCTACGAATTGAATGGTAAAAATTATGTATTTCTATTTCTCAGAAGATCCCTGAACGCTGATGAAAAGATTCTCTCGGACTATTGACCAGGTGAGATCTGGCAACACTTTCGACAATTTGAAAGAAGCACAATTCAACCTGGAGTTACAGCAACATTCAACTTCCACCTTGACTTCATCAGTTCAATGTCTTCTAGAAAGCCAAGGAAGTGGAACTGAAGGAGCACCTAGCAAGGGGGGAACTGCACAAACAGCAGGTGAGATTTGATTTTATATTTTCACTTATTGTTAAATTTGCAAGTCAAATTTTGAAAATGATACCATGTGGTAAGAAAGTAAAATATACCTTCTAAGGCAACAAGATGCGCTTTCGGCAAAACAAAAGTGGTTCTATCGCCGAATATCAATGAATATGAAAGAAAGAAAAATGAAAGAAACAAAGAAGCGACAGAGAGAGAGAGGGGAAATAATATAAATGAAGAAGCGGCACATACAATCAATCACACAGAGCAAGAGAGAGAGAGAGAAGTAAAGAAGGACAAACAGGGAGAGAAGACAAGAAAGAGTTAGACAGAAAACGTAAGAGAAATATGATTGCTAAGTCTTAAAGATAGAGATGGACGAGAAATAAAGGCGTGACAGGAAGACAGAAAATGAAAGAGAAATGAAGTAGAGACAGGAGAAGCGAGTGGGAAAAGAGGCAGAACGAAGGGGTATCACAGAAGAGAATAAGGGGACAAAAATTGGCTGACCATTAAGAATTAAACATCAATGGAAACTTAGAAGCTGCCTTTGATTTAAACGCTTCTCTTATCTTTTGGATAAGCCTCAATGAATCTGAAAAGAGGGATGGAGCGCTGGAGAGAACAAATATAAAGTCAAATACATTAAAAAATTGAAGAAGAAAGACGATTATTCCATGACTGTTGTTTAGCGCCATAAAAATCATTGTTCTATATAGGTAGTAACTATATGGAAACTAACTAACTAACTCCCTAGCCTTCTTAAACCCGAAGGTTCATGGCTGCAGCAACACAGGCCTTCCATCTTTCCCTATCTTGAGCAAGTTCTATATACTCTTTTCCATCCCTACCGATTTCCCTTAGATCCATCTCAACGTTGTCCCTCCATCTTCGTCTTGGCCTTCCTACAGGTCTCTTACCATCAGGTTTCGCAACAAGAATCCTGTAAACTCCTCTTTCCTCTCCCATTCGTGCCACATGGCCTGCCCACCTAAGTCTCCTTGATTTAATTATTCTAATAATATCTAGACATGAATACAAATTATGTAGTTCTAAATTATGTAACCTTCTCCACTCACCTGTCTCCTCATCCCTTTTAGGTCCAAATATTTTCCTAAGGATCTTATTTTCAAATACTCTCAATTTATGTTCCTCTTTCAATGTAAGGGACCAAGTTTCACATCCATATAATACTACAGGCAAAATTACGGTTTTGTATATTTTAACTTTTAGTTTCTTAGATATTAAACGAGAAGACAAAAGTTTATGAAGAGAGAAGTAACATGCATTTCCTGAATTAAGCCTACTTTTTATTTCCTCTTTAATATAATTTTCATTTCATTTCATTCATTACTCCTAAGTATTTGAATTTGGAAACTGGTTCAAACGAGTTGTTATCAATAATTAGATTTTGATTATTACCTAACACTTGGTTTCGGCCTGTAAGCATATATTTAGTTTTCTCTTTGTTAATTTCCAAACCTATCTCTCTAGCAGTTTTGAAAAATATTTTCGCATTATTTTTAATTGTATTCACATCATCCCCCAGTAAGTCTACATCATCTGCATATGCTAACAACTGAGTCACACCATTTAATTTTAGTCCTTCTTTAGTTTCTTTTACCTCCCTAACAGCATATTCTAAGGCAAAATTAAAGAGCAATGGAGATAATGCATCTCCTTGTTTTAACCCATCATGAATTGTAAATTTGTCAGACATATTAATACCAACACGAATTTTACTTTCTGTTTCACTGGTGCATATTTTTATCATACTAACAAGCTTCTTAGGTATTCCAAACTCTACTAATATATTATATAATTTATCTCTTTTTACCGAATCATATGCTTTTTTGAAATCAATGAATAGCTGATGGACATTTAGATTATATTCCCACTATATGGAAAGTTTTCCAAATTCTTACCAATCTCTAACAATTACCAAAACGTTAGTTAAAACTACACTTTTAGCAATTTGAGAACAAAAATGTCAAGATTTTTATGGCATAGATATTGGTCTGAAATATGTTCGTAAAAGGAAGCGTCCAATTTTCTGGCCACTAGAACTAGAATAAATGCACAATTTTTGAGCTCAAATTTTCATGCTAATTTAGATACCTGGTAGGCAAGGGCATATTTGGGGGGGGGGATCCAGAGGGTCTGGACCCCAGAAAGACTTACAAACTACAACAATTAAATAATGAATAAAATAAAATAACTGATATGAAATAATGAAAATACGTATACTTCTTGTTTAACCGAGAGTTATTTACTTCCTCCAAACTTATTGGAAGTCGAGGATTATATTGGGATAATACTACTCTGAATGACAGTGCCAAAGTAGATTTATGAAATATTTATTCCTACTTATAAAGTAACATTCATAAAATCTCAACATAATCTTTACTTTTTGCAACTGGATCTAAGATATATTTTTATGTATCTCTATCTATTTGACATTAATTTCCTTTCCAGGGCAGTTTTCTTGTACAAATTTTGCCCACCTAAACTACACGTAAGCTAGATAATGAATACGTATTGTTATATCACTATTCTTATACCGTCTTTTTACCTATTCATATAATATTAATTAATTTGATTATTTTAAGTAATAATATTTTAATTAATTAAATATATTTTAATTACTTTAGTTTAAAAATTATTATTATTTTGAGACACATAGTTCGGACCCCCACCCTCTAACTAACTAACTAACTAACTCTCTAGCCTTCTTAAACCTGAAGTTTCATGGCTGCAGCAACACAGGCTTCCATCTTTCCCTATCTTGAGCAAGATCTATATACTCTTTTCCATCCCTACCGATTTCCCTTAGGTCCATTTCAACGTTGTTCCTCCATCTTCGTCTTGGCCTTCCTACAGGTCTCTTACCATCAGGTTTCGCAACAAGAATCCTGTAAACTCCTCTTTCCTCTCCCATTCGTGCCACATGGCCTGCCCACCTAAGTCTCCTTGATTTAATTATTCTAATAATATCTAGACATGAATACAAATTATGTAGTTCTAAATTATGTAACCTTCTCCACTCACCTGTCTCCTCATCCCTTTTAGGTCCAAATATTTTCCTAAGGATCTTATTTTCAAATACTCTCAATTTATGTTCCTCTTTCAATGTAAGGGACCAAGTTTCACATCCATATAATACTACAGGCAAAATTACTGTTTTGTATATTTTAACTTTTAGTTTCTTAGATACTAAACGAGAAGACAAAAGTTTATGAAGAGAGAAGTAACATGCATTTCCTGAATTAAGCCTACTTTTTATTTCCTCTTTAATATAATTTTCATTTCATTTCATTCATTACTCCTAAGTATTTGAATTTGGAAACTGGTTCAAACGAGTTATCAATAATTAGATTTTGATTATTACCTAACACTTGGTTTCGGCCTGTAAGCATATATTTAGTTTTCTCGTTGTTAACTTCCAAACCTATCTCTTTAACAGTTTTGAAAAATATTTTCGCATTATTTTTAATTGTATTCACATCATCCCCCAGTAAGTCTACATCATCTGCATATGCTAACAACTGAGTCACACCATTTAATTTTAGTCCTTCTTTAGTTTCTTTTACCTTCCTAACAGCATATTCTAAGGCAAAATTAAAGAGCAATGGAGATAATGCATCTTCTTGTTTTAAACCATCATGAATTGTAAATTTGTCAGACATATTAATACCCACACGAATTTTACTTTCGGTTTCACTGGTGCATATTTTTATCATACTAACAAGCTTATTAGGTATTCCAAACTCTACTAATATATTATATAATTTATATATAATATATATATAATTTACCCCCCCCCCCCCGACCCTCCGGAAACATATTTGTAGATACGTGCCTGCTGGTAGCACAGAACAATTTAGCTTAAGTTTCTATTTTAGTATACTGAATCAGACTTTCATTTGAGGGAAATGAATTGAGTTTCAAGATGCCCGACCTCACCCTGCCGTAAATAACTTGGGGTTGCCCTTGCACTTGGCTCAGATGATGTTTACAACGAGAAGGTTGACCCATGTCCTAAAATAAAATGTCTTACCGTGCTTAGTACGTAACACGGGATAACAAGTAGGGGTCTTTTGTACCTTTGTTCATTAAGCCTCGGTTACACGTAGCTTTAGTTGTTAATCAATAATAGGCATTACCTACACTTGGGTTTATGTGTGTCTTACTCGTATCTTTCAGAGGCAACAGAGTGACACAGGGACTGAATGTAAATGCTGCATCCTGAAAGAACGACCGCCACGGCTTGGTAAGTACAGATTACTCCATATTCTCCGTTTTAATTTAATTTCATTTGTGTTATTTAGCGTCGCTTCTCTGCCACTGTTGGTTAATTGCGGCGATGAAGATGAGTGTGATGATATGATGAACTTAATGAAGTGACACTTACAAAGAACACCCATGCCCGGGCCGGAATTCGAACCCCGGATCACTGGATTCGTAGTGTACTGAGCTAAACAGTCTGCCACGAAGGTTGGCCTGCGTTGTTTATGGTTAAATGAAAATGCACAGGAATTGCTGACTCAGAACATTACAAACCTTCTCTTGGTGTGTCGCCATTTTAGTCAGCTCCTATGAAAGAGGAAAAGGACCGTTGAAAAGTATTGAATTTGTGCGAATTAATTATCTATGGATATAGTACCGGGACTTTACGTACGTAATTAATTGCATCGCTTTGAAACTTCGTAGCCCAGTGGTAAATTCTCAGACAGATAGAGCAGACAGGTCTATCCAAATCTTCTGCTTGCAGTATTACCTAGGAGCAGAAATGTCGATGACACTAGATAAATCATTTGATCTTTGGAAGTTCCTTTATTAACAAGACATTCGGAAACTTGTAAAGTTTTCGTTTTTTAGATAATTTCCAATAAATGTGACTAAAGTTACACTGTCTTTTTCAGGTTCTGTTAAAAATTTGAAGTAACCAAAAAAAAAAGAGATCTTTTCCCTTAGCTCAAAAGAAAAAAACCTCCCCCTCGATACAACGCCTGTTTGGCCAAGGGAAAACTAGGGTTCCATTTTCAAAGGGTTCCTCAGCCTTGAGGGAAAGGGAAGGGCAGGGGAGGGGTAGGGTTAGGCCTGGGTTCCATGGAAGACGTTTTGGCTCGAGCTCGGCTGGATCCTCGACGGGCGCCAGAGAAGCACTTTTCGATTTTCGAAAAACCGCTAGGATATTCCTAAATCTGAAAATTTACACCTGCTTGTAATTGATTGAAAACCCCCCAATTATGAGAATTTGCATAAAGCATCCCCGTCTGACGTATTGTCTCCATGTTGATATCTACAAGCATTCCTACCCTACCATCCCGAATATAACCAAAAATCTCCCTGCTAGGATGTTCTACTTCGAGCATGCAGAGGGGGCAAGTGGGCGGATTATCCCGATCGACCTGTTTGCCCTAAACAAAACTTGAAGACTAAAACAAACTTTGCTCAAATATGCATTCCTTGCATGGCATTTGGTTTTATATTAAATCTGATTCTTCCAAAAAAAAATCCGGCTCACTGTGCCCCCCCCCCACCATATTCTTCTGGCGCCTTTAGATTTGGCCCAAGACTTAGGCCGTGTTCGAATCTTCAACGCCCCCCCCCTCCCCCTCCTGTTCAAGGTTTTCGGATTGAACGACTCCAGCACTGGAGCACTCCAGCACTGCTACCGCTTTCTTCCGCCAGTGGTCAGTTGGAAACAGTGGTTTATCTATGCTTGGAATATCACCCAAGTCGCCTTCCTAACGTGGAGGTACAACGAGTCAAACACTTATCGCACCTTCCAACTCTTCCAACTATGACAGAGATACAGATTCAGAAGAGAACCGCTTAGGGATTAGGGGGAGGAGCACTGGCGTACGAAGAGGGGTACTTGATAGGGCTACAGCCTCCCGAAATTTTGAGAAAATCAAAATTTTCAAACTAAGGCAGTAAATGAACTCGGGAAAAACTGAAGTGGTAAATACAAACGCAATTAACCCGATCAAAGTTATTGTCATTAAACAACTTTCAAAATGAAGGTTGAAAATGAAAATTACGAAATGTTTACAATTCCAGCCCCCTCCGAAAAATAAAAATCCTGCGTACGCCAGTGCTTTGGAGGGTAGGAAGCGCGGATTCGGACACGGCCATAAGGCCAAAACGGACTCCGTGGAGGCCAGGCCTAAAGGGGGGAGAGCCAGCACTGCAGAGGGGCGAATGGACAGCGGGGGACGAGACCAGGCCGGGAAGGACGTAGGCACCAGCGGCTGCTGAGAAGCACTCGTTGGTGACAACTCCATACTTCCACCCCTCGTGCGCCGCGTGGGGATAAATCTTCTGTAGTTTTGACGTTGTGTCGGCGTGGTGTAGTGGTTGAGTGTTGCTACGGGGGAAGGCTTCGTCGTCGTGGGTGTCGTGAGAGACGGGAGAGTCGAGGGAGGCCAAACCCCCAACCTCCTCTCTTCTTAGTTGTATTAGAAAACATTCCGCCTCTTGATCCGTAGGGGAAGGGTTGCAGGGGATGTAGTAGTTGCATGGATGCAGTTCGTTCTTCTCTCCGTCTTTACCAGCTCCCGATGTTTATCCAGTGACTCATGGTACAACTCTCAGAAGAGTCTATTCAAAGTAAACAACATTCTATTGCCACAGTTTTAGGTTATTATGCGTTATTCTTCCTCTCCAGGCAGCGCTTGAAGTGGAAAAAGTTTAGAGGAGTGTTTGGTCGAGCCTTGAGGTTAGTCTAAGGCTCCTATGCTCCTGTCGTTTAGCATGGTGACTGAGACAGCTGGGGAAATGATTTGGTTGAATTTGGATCTGCATCGCCCCCTCATTTGGAACACTGTCTCTAGGTTAATAGATGTAATGAGGTAAACAGACAGAATCAGATATCCATGGCCTTACCCAGGATTCGAACATAGAACTTTTAACCTCGTAGCTCGTTTCCATAGTCACTCGTTCCACCCCACTGATAGAGAGAGGAACCTTTACAATTATCTAATAAGAATTTTTAAATTTGACTGATTGATTTGGTTCTTTTACATCGTTTCCCTGCCACTTTTGACTAATCGCCAAGATGATGATGAAATTGATGAAGAGACACGCACAAAGAACACCCAAGCTTATGCCGGGAATCAAACCTGGGATACTGGCGTCGTAGGATCATTTTCCAATTTTCAGTATTTTCAGGGAAGTGTAACACGGATTATTTCATAGGTTCTTGCTTCAATCTGTCACAAAGATCTGGCAGTGTAGCATTCATCTAACCTTGCTTCGAAACACTGATTATGTCCATCCTCAAATTTCTCGCCATTCAATCACAAAGTCCTTGTTCTTATTTGACAAATATTCTTAACTTGGAAGCATTTGCATCTGTAGTAATGTGCATAACATTACGAGGGTCACTATTTATATTTTGAGCCTAACAATGAAAAAACAGGAATTTGGCATTGAAAACTGCTTTATTGTTTTTCGAAGTATTCTCCTTTATGGTCAATACACTTTTGCATTCGTTCGAACCATTTGTCAAAGCAGTTTTTCCAATCTTCTTGAGACACCTCCATAATATGGTTTTTGAACGCATCAACGGCGTCTTCCGCCGAAGAAAATCGTTGTCCACGCAATTTATTCTTGACATTCGGGAACAAGAAGTAGTCATTGGGTGCCAAATCAGGACTGTACGGCGGATGACCCATCAATTTGATTTTTTGACTGTTCATAAAGTCGGTTGTTAGACGAGATGTGTGACAACTGGCATTGTCTTGATGAAGAATGATCCGACGGCGTTTGTTTGTTTTCCGTATTTGACCTAAGACCTCTGGCAAACAAATTGTTGTGTATCATTCAGAGTTGACCGTTCTACGTTCCTCTAAAGGCACAGTTTCCACATGACCAGTTTTCCCGAAAAAACAGGCGACCATTTGTTTCGATGTGCTTCGAGCGCAAACAACTTTTGTTGGATTGGGTTCATCTTGAAACACCCATACAGTCGACTGCTGTTTACGTTCCGGCTCATATGCATATATCCATGATTCGTCACCTGTTACAATCTTATATACGTCTTTTGAAGCACCACGATTGTATTTATTGAGCATTTGTTTGCACCAATTGACGCGAGCGTCTTTTTGAGTTTATGTCAAATTGTGTGGGATCCAACGAGAACATACCTTTCTCACAGCTAAATGATCATGTAATATTTTATATATGCTGGTGGAACTAATGCCTATGGTTGCCTCAGTCTCGCAGTATGTCACATGACGATCTTGCAGTATTAGGTTTTGCGCATCATCAATGTTTTCTTGAACAACAACTGATTTTGGACGACCTTCGCGAATCTCGTCGGTGAGCGAATGGCGGCCACGATTAAATTCGATATACCAGCGTTTCACAGTGGCAAAGGATGGGGCTTCATCGCCAAATGTGGAAGTAAGTTCATCGATGCACTCTTGTCTTGATAATCCACGTCGAAAATTGTAACAAATCATCGCACGAAAATGTTCACGATTTAATTCCATTTTATTGTTGTCGTGCAATCTCCAAGGCAACATAAACAACACAAATGAAGCTATTGACAAAACATTTGAAGTACGTTATGGTCAATAGTGCCAGACGATTCCGTGCAAACGTCAAATCGCGCCTAACTTCAATCAGTGTTGCCAAGGCTCAAAATATAAATAGTGACCCTCGTACAATCTCTATATTTTGTTGGAACACCTGTGCTCGCAAAACACACTGTACATCGAACCGCAAATCTTATTTAATGAAGATGTTACATACTAACATTAATACCAAAATGGTCTTTAATGAAAACCACTTCTATGTTAATGTCTTATGCAGTGCAATATTTTAATACTTCTGAAGTACGTCTCTCAAGTTCTGATTGCGTTACTTTCTCTAACCAGGAACAGTTAATATTGTAGAGGCTTCCTAATACATAAATACATTTACAAATCTTCGGTATGAAGTTCAGGCTACTAGGAACCGCCACTCATATAAAGCCTCACCGAATGTGTTCAATTTCTCTTCTCAAGAACACTTTCAGTAAGACAGACGGACGTTTAGGATTGTTTACACTATTACGTATGGGCGTACTTGCAATAGAGCAAACGACGTTCCTCTTTTCTTCTTTTATTTGGATATTTTGATTATTTATGTCATTTCTTATAGCTCCAAGTTAATATATTCTGTAATGATTGTTGAATTAATGAAATGCGGGGAAAACAAACTCAAGACCTATGCCTAACCCAGGATTTGAACCTAGGACATAGACAATCACAATCAACTGACAGGTGAATGTGACCCACCATGAGCCACTGGATTACACACTATTTTCTTTTCTATTCCGTCTCTTTCTTATTCTCCATTCTCTTCTATTATTCATTCACTCATTCTTCTCTGCCCAATCAAGATTCTTCATTGAAATCTCCCTCTCCGATCTCGTACCTTATGCTTTATAACAGGAGCGAAGGTTCTACTTAACTAAATATCACATATCAGCTGTTGTCTTCTTCAACAAACTTAGGTAGTTTCTTCTTAGAATGTCCAGCCATTTCTGCCTTATTGATATTCTCTTCACACTGGTTTCCTGACAGCGACATACATGCACATACTTCTCACGTATCTGATGCTGTCAACTTGCTCCAATCTTTATTCTATTAGTATCCGCTCATTACTTAATTAGATCTTTCTGTTCTTTATTTTACTAGTCCTTTCTGTCTATTACTCTATTAGTACTTTCCGTTCTTTACTCTATTAGTTCTTCCCATTATTTATTATATTAGCTCTTTCCGTTCTTTATTCTATTAGTCTCGTAATCTGGGCCTCTCTCGCAGCGGAGACTGGACGCTCTGAATGCTGAGGGTCAGTCAGTGGAAAACAGACCACCTCGTATACCCCGACGTGTAGATTCCGTGGTTCCACGAAACTCCTGCCACTGGAAGATGGTTCCGTTGTCACATGGTAGATGGCAGTCTCGTCGCATGCTTGTGTGAAGCAGTGCGAGTGTGTGCCGGGTAAAGTGCAGACGTGCAGTGACTTACCTTCCGGCCATGTAGGCCAGTAAGGAAGAGCAGCGAGCAGTCGTGCGTTTGCTGGTGGCGGAAGGTGCTAGTACGCGAGACATTCACCGTCGAATGACAGCAGTGTTTTTTGGGAACATTGCTTATCTCTGTCGCGGGTAAAGGAGTGGAGTCGTAGGTTTGGCGAAGGAAGAACGTCACTGCAGGACGATCCACGAACTGGACCATCTGGCACTGTCGCAAGTGGTGACCTCATCCAACGTGTGAATGACATCATTCAGCACGATCCACGGTGTTCAGTGAGGCAAGTTGCACAGACCACAAGAGCAGGTCACGGCACGGTGTTCAACATTACGAAACGCCGTCTCCAGTATCGGAAGGTGTGCGCACAGTGGTTCCCCACAATCTGACAGCAGAACAAAAGCTGTTTCGCATGGGAATGACACTAGAGAGGCTCCTCCGATACAACCAGGAAGGTAGTGATTTTTTCTGTCGAACTGTCACGGAGGATGAATCCGTATGTCATCTGTATGAACCGGAAACCAAGCACCAAAGTCAGCAGTGGAAGCACCCCCACTCGCCAGCACCGAAGAAATCGAAAGCTATGCAGAGTTCCCGAGGCCACGTGTGCCTCACATTGTTCTTCGACCACAAGGAGCCTCTGCATCGAATTTTGTGAGAAAGGTACAATCATTACTGTCGTGCGGTATACAGAAACTTGGACTCGCGTGCATCAGGCAATCAAATCCAAGAGACCAGGTTTGCTGTCGTCCGGGGTGGTGGTGTTGCATGATAATGCACGTCCGCATAAGGCCAATGTTGTCCGAAACTTATTACACATACTTCGGTGGGAAACACTGCAGCATCCACGTTATGCTCCAGACATGTCCCCGTGCGATTATGTCATCTTTGGTGAACTGAAACGCTCACTGCGTGGTCGCCGGTTCAACTCGGACCTTGAGGCGAAGGATGCAGTGAGTGATTGGTTGTTGCAGCAACCGCTCACTTTCTACAGGGCTGCCATTGACCTACTGCCAGGCCGGTGGGGCAAATGCCTCAACGCCAACGGGGATTACTTTTGAGGTGCGTACATACTTTCATAGTTATACAGGGTTGCCTCTTTTCCACTGGCTGACCTAATCTCGCAATCTGTTCCGTCTGTCAGATAGGTTATTCTGGGAACGACACTATCAAAATAAACGGCTTGAGAGAATTCTGATTTATTTTATACGCAACTTTCTTTTCTTCCCTCTTTTAGTATCGTATACAGAATAATCTATCTGACAGAGGGAAGAAATTGTAAGATTACATAAGGGTCAGCCAGTGGAAAACAGGCCACTCTGTGAAACTATGTGCTCACCTCAAAAGTAATCTCCGTAAGCCAGACCCGTACCCAGAATATTTTTGAGAGAGAGGCAAGCCCGAAACTGATTATATATATATAAACATAAGTCTGCAAACGAGCCGTTTTCGAGATAAGCGCGAATGTGTGATTACAAGCCGCCACTGAATTCATTGTTTCTAAACGTCATCCTAGTTGGTATAATGCTAATATTGTGTGCGAATGTGTGGGTACAAGCCGTTACTGACTTCAGTGTTTGTAAACGTCGTCCTACTTGGTAAAATACCAATAATACAGTATGAAAAATCAGGAGATCTCATTGATTTTATTGAACATTCTACGTACTTCCTTTAACAAGGAATACAGCACTAATTTACTAGAACGTATGTTCTACGTTACAATTACTGTACACTCGTACTTGTTAAAGGAGGTGTTCAAAGTGTCGTCCTTCCATTTGGATGCAATACTGTACGCGATTCCGCATTGAGTTTCGAATTCCTTCGAGCACCGCCGGATCATTTCGGAATTGGTCACAAGCATGTACAATTCTCTGTTCCAGTTCTTCAACCGTGTCAATTCAATGGGAGTGTTGTACACTACACGTTTGAGGTGACCCCAGACACAAATATCCAAAGGATTTAGATCCGATAACCTTGAAGGCTACGGTAGAGGCCCGCCTCGACCTATCCATCTTTGATGATATCTGCGTGTTAGATGTCGTCTCACAGCAGCAGCAAACTGGGCCGATGCTACATCAAGCATGTACGTACCACATACTCTGGCGTGGATCAAGGGGAACATTCTCAAGCAATCCTGGAAGATTATGCCGCAAAAATCGAAGGTACCTCGGTCCATTAAGTCTTCTTGGAAGAATGTGTGGTCCAATGAGACGATCACCTAGTACCCCTAACCACACATTCAATGAGAAACGTTGTTGATGTGGTGCCTCATGAACAAAATGTGGGTTTAGTACACTCCAAACATGAGAATTATGAAAATCAAAAATACCATCGCGTGTGAACCCCGCTTCGTCTGTAAATAAAATGTTACTTGCAAAACGAGGGTTGAGTACAACCTGTTGTTGCATCCACTGACACGTCGTCACTCTAGGAGCACAATCCGTATCACTGAAACACTGAACTCGGTGGAGGTGGTAAGGGTAGAGTGAATTGCGATGTAAAATTCTGCATACACTACTGCGGCTTATTGGCACTTGTGCGGCAATTCTCCTCGTCGAGGTTCCTGGAGAGTGTTCTACTGCTTCCAACACCATATCCTAAACTTCAGGCGTAATGCATGCAGGTCTACCTGCTCTCCTACCATGTTCAAAGCTCCCATGTTCTTTGAGGCGCTGGTGTACCCTAGTAAATGTGCGACTCTCAGGGTACCTTCGAGCAGGGTATTTTTCTTGGTACAAGCGTCCAGCCTCCCGTGCATTGCCGTTAGCCAAACCATACACAAAATGCATATCCGCATACTCTTCGTTGTTGTAAGGTTCAATTTTCACTACGCAGTCCAGCACAACTGACGAGACTCCCACAGTACGATGAGATTGTGTACTGATTGTATCCATACAACGTCACCTCTCGGTAATGTTCTGTTTGATTGCAACGCCACCTCTTGGAAATGTTCTGTTTGATTACAACGCCATCTCTCGGAAATGTTCTGTTTTGTAAACAAAGAGCAAACCTCGGACCGCGCAAGGAGTGAAGCACTCGGTGTTTACAAAATGCAATCAGTGACGGCTTGTAACCACACATTCGCACAAATTATTAGCATTTTACCAGCTAGGACGACGTTTACAAACAATGAAATCAGTGGCGGCTTGTAATCACATATTCGCGATTATCTCGAAAACGGCTAGTTTGCAGAACCATGTTTACTGGGACTTTTTGCTTCTATTATCGTGTAGTTTCACCAGTGTCAGTTTGCGCTATTCCTTATGAGACACCCTGTATATAGGTATAAACACGAGATATATTATTTTCATGAACTAGAAATTATTTAATTTGCTTGCTTATTACTTACTTATTTACTTACATTACTTACTTATAGGGTGACCATAAGTCCCATTTTATCCGGGACACTCCCGTTTATGAGGCGTGTCCCGGTCGTCCCGTCCATATTTTAAAAATCCTCAATATATCCCGGTTTATTTAGAAGTTACCTTAAATCTAAATTTGAGACATTTCATGCTAAAAAGAAGTCGATGGAATTTTTAAACTAGTGTCATGGAAACACTGTTTCAAGTTATCCAAAGTTATCTCGCGTCGCAGATTTTGTTTCGTGTAGGTTCCGTTATTTCTAGAGCAGTGAATAAGTACGTATGACCGGTATGACCAAGGAGCGTACATTGAGGGCCTGCGCGAAGAATTTAAATTTCTTCGTCTCGACAGAAAATGAAAAGACAATTCCTAATGAATTAATGAATTCTAATATATTTTCTAGTTCAGAAGACAAAGCAAAACAGTTCGATCAGTGGCAAGTTGCAATTGGAATCGTAACACAACTTCAAAAAGTCTGGAAGGAATGTAAAATTAAGGTGTGCTTGTCCGATAAATGAATACAGATTTTTTGTTAAGTTAGAAGTTGACTACAAAGTTTGACGTTCTTCTGAATGCGGTGGGAATTGTGTTGCGCTTGCCTAGTACAGTTATGCACACTTATAGGTTGTAACGAATCAATTAAAAGCCAATTGCATACTTACAATCGAGACTGTACATCCACTCCCGTTGAACGTGATGGCTCAACCCTGAAGTCTATCTTGTTAGTACGAGTTAAATTTACATGGAGTTGGAGAGAAAGAATTCTGCCATTCTTCAACTTTAGTGTAGGCATGAAAGGTTGATCAGTGAGCTCACAATTATCCTTTTGATATATAACGGGAGATCATATTTTATTTGTTGTTTATAATGTATCATTTATGTGATCCATACTTTAACCAATAATAATAATAATAATAATAGTATATTGATTGCAGATCAAATTGCACTAGTAAGGAACGAAGCCGTAGCTGTGAAGGGGATTGCTACCGCAAAGTATATAAATATATAAATATCACTTCTTGAATGTTAACTTTTCTTTTCGTCGAATTCAACGGAAGAAAGTGGTTACATAATATGCATTTCTTCAATGTCTAAATATGCCAGCTAGATCTAAGGAGTGCAAAAATCTATTCTCGTGATGGGCGCTGAAATCTCTAGCTACAGCTCTGATAAGGAACTCTATATATATATATATATATATATATTTATATATATATATTTAACCCCATGCTATTGCCAGCTCTAAAGAAGGAAAGAAAGAACAAGATATGCAACATTCACAGACAGACATCATCCTTTATTCTTCCTTCTCTGTGTGTGTTTCTGATATAATTCTTAGTCAAGTATGTTTGAAGTAAATACTAATTGCTTATATGTGTTGTTATAACACAAATTCTTCCCCTCGGAAAATTTTGATGTGGGGGGAGGGGATTTTAGAACAAGATCGTTGATTCCCTCCCTAATGGGATTTCGTACCCTCGATGTTGCCACCAACGCTATGGTAATATTTCAGCTGGGCGCACAATTGTAGAGTTGCCATATTATGGTCCAAAGCAACAGAAAAAAACAACAGAAGAAGATTCAACTCAGCGATAGCCGCCCCTTAACTCTCCCTGACTCGACAATCACCAAGCGTCCTCGAGCTTGCTGCACGTCCTGCAGTACAGATTGGTGCTTATGGCTTACATTCAATTCTCAAAAGTATTCGAATAGTACAGTATTCCAAAATTAAGAGTGTCTTCAATTTTCCTTTAATTGTCTTACACCAGCACCGCTGAACAGCCATGATTTGATTTACAATAATGATAATCTATGTTTAGAAAATAATATATTTATAACTTAAATGAAACGCATTAGGAATGATTAGAAGAACATGTCTCAATGTGAATTAGCCAAAGAAAAGAGGACATTTTCTCATCAATACTGCAGTTCGAAAAAAGTCAAGGCAGAAATTAAAGATAGTGTGAACTGTCCAGACCAATAGCTACTATCTAGTAGCCTTGCATCAATGATTATAAAAACAAAATTACTAAATAATGTATACTGGAGTTTGCCTATCCCCAGAAACAACGCATTCATTTTTGTAAGAAGAAAATCTAAATTCTTTCAAAATCTGAAAAATTGTCGGTTTTTTAAATTCGCATTACAATATTTCATGGCTCGAGGGGGAAACCATGGCCCACTTGCCCGCCGCTCCTTGGGTACGGGCCTGCCGTAAGGATTGAGGCATTTGCTTCACCGGTCTGGCAGTAGGTCAATGGCAGCCCAGTAGAAGGTGAGGGGTTGCTGCAACAACCAATCACTCACCCCATCCTTCGCCTCAGGATCCGAGTTGAACCGGCGACCACGCAGTGAGCGTTTCAGTTCACCAAAGATGACATAATCGCACGGGGACATGTCTGGGTTATAACGTGGGTGCTGGAGTGTTTCCCACCGAAGTCTGTGTAACAGGTTACGGACAACATTGGCCTTATGCGAACGTGCATTATCATGCAACACCACCACCCCGGACGACAGCAAACCTGGTCTCTTGGATTTGATTGCCTGATGCACGAGGGTCAAAGTTTTTGTATACCGCACGCCAGTTACAGTTGCACCTCTCTCACAAAATTCGAAGCGGAGGCTCCCTGTGGTCGAAGAACAATATGGGGCACACGTGGCCTCGAGAACTATGCATAGCTTTCGATTTTTTCGGTGCTGGCGAGTTGGGGTGCTTCCCGTGCTGACTTTGGCGCTTAGTTTCCGGTTCATACAGATGGCACACGGATTCATCCCCCGTGACAGTTCGACAGAGAAAATCACTACCTTCCTGGTTATATCGGAGGGTTCTCTCTAGTGTCATTCCCATGCGAAACAGCTTTTGTTCTGCTGTCTTTTGTGGGGAACCACTGTACGCGCACCTTCCGATACTGGAGACTGTGTTTCGTGATGTTAAACACCGTGCCGTGACCTGCTCTTGTGATCTGTGCAACGTACCTCACTGAACACCGTGGATCGTGCTGAATGATGTCATTCACACGTTGGATGAGGTCACCACTTGCGACAGTGCCAGATGGTCCAGTTCGTGGATCGTCCTGCAGTGACGCTCTTCCTTCGCCAAACCTACGACTCCACTCCTTTACCCGCGACAGAGATAAGAAATGTTTCCCATACATTGCCGTCATTCGACGGTGAATGTCTCGCGTACTAGCACCTTCCGCCACCAGCAAACGCACGACTGCTCGCTGCTCTTCCTTACTGGCCTACATGGCCGAAAGGCAAGTCCCTGCACGTCTGCACTTCACCCGGCACACACTCGCACTGCTTCACACAAGCATGCGATGGGACTGCTATCTACCAGGTGACAACGGAACCATCTTCCAGTGACAGGAGTTTCGAGGAACCGCGGCATCTACACGTCGGGATAGACGAGGTGGCCTGTTTTCCACCGACTGACCCTCATAGGTGAAGAGCTGCCCGGAAGAATTTTCTTATTTTCTTCCTGATGGCTCTTCATCCATTCGGAGGCACCAGCCGCCGCTGATCTCTCGTCCCTTACGTCATTCGCTACGGCGGGTCGTCCTCCAGGCACACTCCTCCGCTACACCACCCAACACAACGTCTAACTCCGGGGGATTCATCCTCAAGCGGAGGGAGGGATCCGGCTGGAAGGAGGGGTGGAAGGCGGAGGTACCCCACGTCTCTCTCGACTTGGAAGTCCCCCAACGTCCAGGATCTCCTCATCAGTGTTGGGTTTCCCCCCTTCCTGGGGAATCGGGGGCCTCTTAAGGGTCCCGGGGCCTTCGAAGGAAGGCCAGGGTGCCCAGCTGTAGCGTATCCTGAAAATTTGACCTGGTTTACTGCAATAACTTTTATTAATTGCATATATAAAGAAAACCCCAATGCAAGCATGCAAGTAATGCAAAAAAAAAAAAAAGTCCAGAAACTTCAAATTTTGCTGCAATTTCTATGCACATGAGAAGAGTTAGTTTACCGGCGGTAAACCAGGTAACATGGGAGAATACGCCATTGGTGCCCAGGCCTTCCCAAGGGGCTGAGTTGGGCTTGCAGGAGCCCACGAGGCCCTCAAGGGGACATAGGGTGGGGGGTGGTATGGGTGAGCTTGAACTCACCAAAAGGTCTAAGGCTGAGGAGCCTCTAAGAGGGTGGAACTCCAGTCCGCGGCATCATGGTAAGGGAAAAAGGTATAGAGATCAAACGGCAAGGGCAGGGATCTGCGTCAAATTATATTCAGCTACCAAGGCCTCCACATCAAGGAATGCAGCATGTGCAAGTAAGTTTTACTTTTGTAGTGGAGTAATAATATCCACACCTTTAGAGGAACTAAAAGTTCGAATATAGTACATAGTCTCGTGGTTGCTAATGTAGGTTGAGTGTTCCAAAACACAGACACGTTTCAGTTACTTTGTAGAGTAACATTAGTAAAAAGTTTAATACTTTGTACAGTGAGGAGAAACTCGCCGTTGTTAAGCACGCTTAAATTGATTGATTGATTTGGTGTTTTAAGTTCACTTTATGCACATAAAGGCTAATCGGGACTGGACCTACAGTTTAAAGTGGGATCCGAACCACTATGTGCCTCCACCAGGTATCGAACCCGGGTTAAGCACGCTTAAAGTCCTGCAGCTTACAAACCTATCCTGAAATGCAAGCTTGCATCTTTTATTGTCCCCTTGAATGATTACCATTTTCTGAACTGTATGCCAAATGGGAATATCAATTATAGAATTTTAAAGAGTATATTTTAGTGAATCACAACAGCGGCAATTTACTTCCGACTGTACGTGTGCCAGTGGCACAGAAAGGAGGGTAAGGAGGTACTTTGTATCCAGTGGCGTGCCTGGATTTTCGAAAGGGAATTTCGAAACGTGTGAAAAACTATTTTCAAATTGGTAAAACAAAATTTAAAATTAGCCATAAAATTTTTAAAGAAATGAAAGAAATCAATATTATTTTGTGAATAGTTTTTTTTAATTGCGGTGTGCAATTTTAAATTTAATAATTGAAAGCTGCGTGATCTGTTATTAAATCTGTATGTACACACACATTCATATGCATGAAGGATCAAGTTGAACTTTATCCCTCTCAAATCAAAACCTTTCCTGTGCCGCTGCGTGCAGGGGTCGAATCACTGGAATGAAAATCCCAGGTCTTGTTAAATCTAAAAAAAAAAAAGGTAAAGTGCTCCCCTGTGCTTAGCACCACGCCATGAAGGCGTATAGGGGGTGTGGGGGTAACGCCCCACACTTTCTTGATCCGGTCGTGAGTGGGGGTGATGTGATCAGCATCACGCCCCTGACCGCCTTTACCCCCCAGGGTTTCCCCCAGGTACCCATGTTGTTCGACGCTGGGTGGGCGCCGGGGCCGCTTCCATCGTTAGAAAAGTTCCCGGATTTGAACCGGCCGGGGATCGAACCCGGGAGGTCTTGTTAAATCTACTCACTAAATTTCCGATCTTCATTGTCACAGTCCAGGTTCCGCATCTGGAGACGACCAGTTTCATCTTGTTCCGCTGTGTAAAGAGCACAGAACTAGATGTCATTTGGCTAGGAATATCAAACGTTCTGACTACTACACAAGGGCAAGATTGCTGATTAGATGTAGGTATTATGTACGTGATTATAATGTGTTTACTTTTGCTTACATTTGCCGCTAAAGTTTGTCTTTGAAAATAATTCGAATGCTCTTCTTTCAGAATCGAAATCGAGTTACTGAAAAAAAAAAATCACCTATGTTTTGTCACACGCCTCTTTGAACCTCAGGATATACTGCTAATAACATTGACCTCAGGTGCAGCTGTGAACACTTTCCGGAAGCAATAAACTTTAAACAATTTCAAGTGTGTGTGCTTTACAATGTATATTACTTTCTATATTTACAATCTTTACAGTTTTGTTATTCTTGTGGGATAAGATGGAAGAGATAGAGGTGGATCCGTCAGGTGCTTCGGCTGTGCTGATTGTGACGTGGATATGACGAATTTCTAATATAACGAGCTATTTAGCATACAATAGTAAAAGGGCTCCTGCGCACCCAAGTGGAGAGCGCTCTCGCCTTTGGTACGAGCCGTCCAGGGTTCGATTCTCGGGAGGAGCCCCCAAAATTTCGGTGTCGACCCAGCATTGTGAGGATAATTGGGAGCCATTTGATTAGAATAAGTACCGGGCTTCGATCTCGAAAACCAGAAAAAAGAGCGGCGACCAGCATTCGATGCGCCGATCACGCATCACGCAATGAAAAAGACACTTGGCAGGAGACGACAATTATTCCATGGAGTTTATTTTAGATTAGTAAACATTTTAAAATGCAACTTTTAATCTTTCCAACTGTTTATTATCAATGTTGGAATGTACTGACAGTGTCTTAACAAATATTTTTAGCTTTTTGAGAAGAGCCGGCTCCTATTATTTATTTATTTATTATTTGAAGTAGGGTTACACTTAAGCTTACAGTATTTTTAGACGGATTTACACTGTTTTTGAGTGCTTGCCTTTTTAATGTGCCGGCTTCCGTGCTGCAGTGGTTAGCCCAGCGCGCTACGACGCCAGGGGTCTCGGGTTCGAATCCCGGCCTGGGCATGGATGTTCTGTGTGGCTATCCCTTCATCAATTTCATCACTCATCCTCATCTATGCGATTAGCCAAAAGAGGCAGGAGAAGTTAAATAAACCAAATCAATCAACATTTTTAATGTGTTGCGTATGTCCTGTGCAAGTCCCTCTAAAACCTTAGGGCCCGCTTCCATAAATGTGTTCGTGCGTTTCGTGAGGTTCATTATGCCGTTCCAAAAGTCGCTTTCAACATCGCACCCTATAAATTTCATTCTGCACCCGCGCCACTGCCAGGAAGGGGAGAGAAAAACTTTCACTCCCACCCCTTCATACTCATTCCTGCTTGTAAAGGTTCGTATTTTTAAGTTGCTTTATTTTACTTCGCTTTTTTGTGCCACTTTTGGCTACTTTGCGAAGATGGGGATGAGTGATGATATGATGAAATTGATGAATGGACACTTACAAACATCCATGCCCAGGCCGGGATTCGAACCCAGGACCCCTGGCGTCGTAACGTGATGTGCTAACCACTTCGCCACGGGGGGCGGCTGGGACCTGAGGAACAAAATAACAAAGAGCAGTTTTTATGGTTTCGTAAATATAACTAATTTTACAAAATAATCCTGGATGCTATTTTTATGGGTAGAAACCATTTTATCCCTCCCCCATAGTTAGGTGCCACATTGCACCCATACTATGAAGATAGTATTAAAATTATGCTTTCAATACAAAATCGTGCTTACAATGTTTTTAAGCCTTGTTTAGTTTGAGAAATGAAACTAGAACTCGGAAATCCACATTGTGCAACTGATGTTTATTGTAAATAGTATGCATTTTACATTGGAACTAATAAATGTCCATTTAACATATACCGAACAATCCAGATTCACGAAATACGTAACGATAGTAAAGTTAGCACAAAAACTATAACATTCCAAAAACTATAACTTTCGCTTGCTTTGGCAAACTGCTTGACAATGTGTCCAATATTTGGCAGTTCCGTTTGCCTGTGCTCAGTGTTCAACAAAACGAATAATTATAATGCACAAAATAACGGTTGAAAAGCTGGTAGATGCAAAATAAAGGAATGAACGGATATGTTTGTTAGCCGAAAAGTATTATTCCATATTTTTTCATTAATTTAAGTTTCGAAAATGCACGTTCTGCAGAGGGCACAGTCAACGTGAGGAAGATCAAACAAGCAGTAAATAAATCCGGAAAAGTCGTTTTCCAGAACGAAAGTAGTGACATCGCAAATGGTCTTCAGTTTTGTAATATCTTCCTTTGTGAAGTGTAAATGTAAGTAGCGTACGTGATCAAAAATAACGTCGCGAAGTCACTGCCACACTTCTCAAATTAAATTTTCTGATAAAAGAAGGCCCGTAAAGCTGCGATTCTGTCTTGCATATGTGCGTTTAGTTACAGCACAGATAAACGCATTATACGTTTATCTGTAGTAAAAGCATATTTTACGTAATAGGCGATAAGTGATATTTATCGTTTTCTTCAATTTTATCTTTATTTAACTATAGTACATAAATAGACATGAGTGTTCTTCCCCAGTTATATGAAAGAAAAAAGACGCACGTATCTAGGGAACTAGCCGGGAAGGGGGAAACAAGCCACTCCCCCCCAAATGTTTTAGTTGAAGCACTGCCCCAGAGTTTCAGATGTCTTTAGCAACAATTAGTTTTCTCTGTATATTCCCTTGTTAGAGCATAAGGTATATTCAGTGGCGGCGATTGGACTCCAAAACTGGGGTGGAGGGGAAAGGTTTCAAAACTGGAGGAGGGGGGGGGCAAGGACAGTTTATTTTTCCTTGGTACGTACCTATACCGCGTTTGTTACAACCTGTCCCGGTTCCCGCGCTAGTTGCTCCCTGGCTTTTCTCGGTGCTGGGGAAAGTCAAAGCCAGGCAGCCAATTAAAATACGCAACGTCGCAACAGCGTCTACGTAAGCGCATCTCTTCTGGCTTCCATTCGCTCCTCGCTGCCCAGCAGACGATTTTTTCCTCGTTTCTCATTGGCACCGAAACTGCCGAGCGCTCCCTAGCGCGGGAAAGGGGACAGGTTGTAACAAACGCGGTATACATAAGGTTTAGGATAGTGTGGGGGCTAAAGCGGCAAAAAGTGAGGGGCAAGTGCCCCTTAATAGCCGCCACTGGATATAATTACTACCTGCAGCTTTGCTGTATCAAGTTTGTTACAGGGTGAAGCTTGCTGAAACTGTAAGGACATGGGGTATTCTAAGTAAACAGTCGACAGTTGACAGACCACTTTGCGTACTTGTAATTTCATTTTGGGAGGGTTTTTGGTAAATTTCTTATATCAGACAAACGGATTTCTTCAAATTTACAGGAGAAATTACTTACCGAATGCAGTTTCTTTATACTTCTGGAAGTTCGGGGAAGTGTTTTCTCGCATCGTTCATTGAATTTTGCCGGTAAATCATCCAGCCGGATGTTACCTGTGTGTGATGACGTAATCACGGTCAATGCCGGTCAGTGTTTCCAAACACGTGTTTTTGTAACTGAAGAAGGTACGTTTCGCAAATGGTGTGTGGGGCTATGTGTCAATGGTTCGTGGGGCTATGCGAGAATGTTGTGTGGGCTACGCATTTTTTTCTAAACCAATTTTTAACTATTATAACCTAAACGTGACCCAACCTAACCTAACCTTAGCGGAAATGGTTAGTGGGTCTATGTATGAATGGTTCGTGGGGCTATACGTCAATGGTTTGTGGGGCTACGTAGGTATTTTTGGGTGCACTGGGGTGGAAACACTGCATGCCGAGTACGGTAGTGAAACTGTGACCGCCATTTTGCGTGTTACCGAAGGCAAAAAGAAACGAAGAAAACTTACTCGATGTGTCGCAAATAGAGCTTATTTCCGTGAAATAAGCGAAATGCCACCTTCAACAATGTTTCTCAATGCAGAATACGTAAGTACGAATATTCAAATTAAATGAACTAGCAAATTTCAGCCGTTTGTCCGATATTAGAAATTTACCGGTTTTTTAATGCAAATTTGTGTATATGTTACTAAAGGTCGTTTCTACTGTTACGGCAAGGGAAGCACGATAAGAAACGCAGCAGCCAGTAGAACGAGGTTCACGTAGTAGTTCCTCCCTTCGACGTTGTGACTATCGGCGACACCGCTGTTGCCTGGTTTGGGTTGCAGCGTAATCCCCGATTACAGCGCCTAGAATAACGTAGTGTGGAAAACGGCATGGTTTTGCTCTCTCTCGCTGGTTCCACTCGAAACTGAAATCCGCTAGAGGCGCTGGTGTTGACACCGGGGTACAGCGCTCGACTGCTTATAATGGAAGTAAATGGGGCTTTTGCTGCAACGTCTGATTCTTTTCTTTGTAACATTTCTTTGCATCAGAAAATTGTTATGATATTTGGTAAAGTAGTCGGTAAAATATTAAAGAATATTATGAACCGTCTATCATGACCTGTCCTTGAGTTTTTTATTAACAATACGGAAGAAAACATAGGTATGGATTGTAACACGTTAACATGACAATTGCTGCGAGAATTAGTATTGTGTATGCATTGTCCTGAAAGGTTCATTAATATTGTCATTGTCACAAATATTATTTTTATGGAAATTCACACAGACAATACTCGTTTATTTTAATTAATTAATTTATTTATTTTATTATTAATTAATTTAATTAATTTGCGGTTTATTTTCATCAAGTACAAGGTAGACATTTTACAGCCAAGTCACGAGTAAAAATGCACAGTCCTTAACACCAAAGTTCTACTTACCAATCGACACGAATGTAAAGCAATTTGTTGATAGAGATGACAAGGTACATCGTAATCGGCTATTTCAACTGCATGGAATATGAAATTAAATTCTTTCGAATATCTGCATTTCGGGAAAATGACTTCATAATATGTACGCCACGAAACATTTTTTCCCCTTCATGACACTATTTCAATTTTATTAGTATACAAAAATAAACTTGTGTACACAATCCAACGTTTGACGTCCAGCCTCACATGCGATATGTTGATGCTCGTGTTGCGTTGCACATAAAACGTATTTATGTTACTTTTCTGTGTAAATTTATACCATTTCGTGACTGCAAATCACTCCACAAATATAACTGTTTCCATCAATTCACTTACCGCCTTTCTAGAGAAACAAATCTACACAATATATTCCAAAAACTAACTAAGCCGCATTACTTTCATAACAAAATTAGCCGCTGTGTCGATCGCACTGCCATCTACTTGTCATCGTCTCGGGGAACCAGTTTCTTGGGTCGTTTTCCACACTACGTTATTCAAGGCGCTGTACCCCGATCCCCACTTCCCTTACCAGAACTAGGACCAGCCACCGTAAGAGTAGAAAAGACCTATAGTAGGTAAACAAAGCTATTGCCTTGTGGTTCTAAGTACATTAGACATTAGTTCTAACGTAGGTCATTAAAACTTATGATAACATTTACGTAATTTAGAAACGCTTAATATATTTACATTCTAAGAAAACGCAAACTCATTCGCAAAAAAGAGCTGTCGAACTAGTAAGAACGAAAACTTGACCAAATTTATATTGCCAAGTTCAAAGTTAATGTCCACCTAACCTACCTGCCAAGATTATAATATGGTTAGGCAGTGCTTTTTTTTCTGGTAAGAAAGGTTCCCGTACTCTTCAACTTGGTTTCTTATTGTATTCATCATAAGAACTCATGACATGAACATTCCCTTCAGTGCCGGATCTACAATCCGCAAAACCCCGCAGTGCGGGGGGGGGGGAGACAAGTAAGCATTTAGGGGGTCCTCAGCCATTGACATAGTAGAGGGTTCATATATGCGTATGTAAAAAATTAACTCGGTTACTCAAGGGTACAGAAACGAGTACAATATATACAGGTAAAGGTAAAGTTCCCTGTGCATATAGCACCGTGCCATGAAAGCACATTTAGAGTATGTGAGGGTAGGGCCCCACATATTTTCGATTTCGGCCATCTTGGAGGTGATGTGATCAGCACCACGCTGCGGTCGCGTTTATCCCCCCGGGTACCATTTGATTTAAGACTGGGTGGGCCCTAGAGCCGCTTTATGCGGGGACAAAGCCGGGGAAATTCCGAACTTAGACACCCAGCCGTGTTTCCCGTGTGGTAGAATCAAATGAGGCTAGAATTTCACTAGAAAAGCAGTGGTGAAGGTTTCTTCAAACTATCTTTAATCAGGTAAAAGTTAGGACTGCACGATTGTAAAAAATGTATCATTTTCCAGGTGTGAGAAAACAGTGTCAAATATATACCACATCACCCCCCCTTTCCATTTACAAAAAATTGAGTTGCATTCAATATGGCGGCCACCAATATGGCGGCGTCTACTTGGAACACACCAATGTGGTTCCCCCTAAGCCAGTGGTTCTGAACCCAATTTCTGTCCGGGACCCACTTTGAAGGATATTACACTTCATGGGTCCCTTAAACATGGCCGCCGGCAGAATTACTTGTAGGGTTGTGCTTTAAGAAGTCCCGGTATTTTGACCGTGCGAAGGTAGCATAATCATTAGTCTTTTAATTTAATTTAGAAGCAGCGCTGGAGGTTATGCATGGCTTTGCGGCTCATTTGAATACTGCAGTAATAAACAAATAAATTTTGGATCTTTTACTTAAAATACGAGAAATCCCTAAGAATATTCGCTTTGATAAAATGCTTTTGGCAAATGCTGATTTTGCGCTTGCTTATACATATTACACATACTTCATTCTAGAAAAGAAAATATGTAATTTAAAAGACTAACCGTGAAAAAAATTGCAGTGAACTCTTAAAACCGCCGCAATCGTTTTGTTCATATGCGGTTAGCTTTGTAATCTAAGTAATCTCGATAGCAATGTGAAATGACGACAGTTGACACCTCTCAGCAACAGCATATATATATATATACACACACACACACACACACACACACATACCCCCCCCCCACACACACACACAGCGTGTGTGTGTGTGTGTGTGTGTGAAGGTAAATAGGTAGAGGGGCCTTGGGCAATATTTTGCGGGAGGACCCAAGATTTGTAGATCCGGGCACTGATCCCCTTTGAATAAGGTAAGTCGCCTACTTCCTCTTCCTCCCTCCCTTTCATATGTAACTCTCTTGTCTCTTTCTATCCTTGTTTCTTCCTTCCAGATTTCTATATTTTCTCACTTTTAGTACCTATTTGTTCGTGTTTACTTTATCTCTTCTTGACCATTTCTTTTTCTATATTTTCCCTCCCATTCTCTGTCAGTTTCTTCTTTTTTCTTTCTCTATCTGTCGATTAGTGTTGCCCACGGGACGAGACGGGACAGGCTTTTAAAGATTCGAGACGAGACGAGATTGATCATGTGTCCCGAGACAAACGAATGTTTTCGAGACGAGACAGCATTTCACAGCATTTCCACGAGACGAGACAGGCCAAAGTCTCGTCTCGTGGGCAACACTACTGTCGATCTTTTGCTGTTTATCTTCCTTCTCTCTCTTATTCACCTTTTCTTCTATATTTCTTTCTATACATGTAGCTTTTCTATTTCTCTTTCTCTCTCTCTATTGCCCTATTTCTTTCTATCCTTCTCTCTCTCGCTTCTTCATTTCTCCCTCTCTTTTTGTCTGTAGGTTCATTAATTCTTTTCCTTTCTTTCATTTTCTACAGTTTCTTTCATATCTCTTTTTCCATCTCCCTTTAAACGCTTCGTTCTTATGATGACATGTAAATATAATGCCAATATAATTGATTGATTGATTGATTTGCTTTATTTTACTTCGCTTTTTTGTGCCACTTTTGGCTAATTTGCGAAGATGGGGATGAGTGATGATATGATGAAATTGCAGGCATGCGCAAGCCGGGATTCGAACCCGGGACCACTGGTGTCGTAGCGCGATGTGCTAACCACTCCGCCATGGGGCCGGCTAATGACAATATAAATAGAAATTACCCATGTAATCAAAATATTGTGGTATGTTCATAAATGATTGTGCATGTGTGTGTGTGTGTGTGTGTGTGTGTGTGTGTGTGTGTGTGTGTGTGTGTGTGTGTGTGTGCAAATCACTGCCTTGTTCGTCCTCATCTGATAATCATTCATCCCAATAGGTACGTTTAGCCTGTAAGGGCATAAAAGTGCAGTAAAACAAGAAAAATATACAGACAAATACCAAAGAAACCTATGTTGTTAGCACATGTATTGATGATTCATGAAAACATAAAATAGCATTTCCTTCTTGAAGAACTCTACCTTTGAAAACCTAATTGAAATACCTGTTAGAAATGTTTTTGGAGGTATAAAATAATGCATGAACTTAACAAGAATATACATTTGTTGCCATGGCAACTTGGGTTTATTGAGGGAATTCCTAACACCACCCCCTCCTTGGTAAATTTGAACCTTACCTACGCGCACCAAAGCATATTGAACTCTTCGAACATGGTAATATTGATTTTTATAGTATCTTGTATTTGTTTCATGTTACTTCTTTAATGTTGAATGTAAAAAAGTACATTGAATTCTTCGTGTAAACTCAGGGGTGCCAACTTCTGAAAAAACACTGGGTGCCCCAAACACTTGAGTTATAAGTTCAAAAGAAAACCTCATAAGTTATCCCTGCCATGTGCCATGTTAACAAATATACAGTGCATTCAATGACATTCGCTACGAGACTCGGCGGCAAGCGGCCCGGCGTCAGCGCTTGTCTTTCTCGCTGAACGGGTCCGCGACAGTCGCACGTTACATTCTGTTTTTTTCGCACTCCCTGCCTTCGTTCTCTTTCCCTTTCTGTTCGTTGCAGACTGACGCCAGTATAATCCTCCCTCGGAAGTTGTGTTGTGTCGTGTCCGTGTTTGAAGATTGTGGCTTAATATGGCACCGCAAAAGTTTACATTACAACAAAGGATTTATCTTGTCGAGTGTTACTTCGGAAAGAGGAATTGTGGAGAAGTGCGACGACGTTTTGCAACGAAATTTCCTGGTGTTCCCGTTCCACATAGGACCACTATATTTAACCTCGTAAAGAGTTTAGAGTAACAGGGTCAGTTCTGAATAAAAGTGGAAAGAAAAATGGGAAATCTAAAAAATAAAGTATACAAAGACAATCAGCACACCATCCGTGAATTAAAAGAGAGTATTGTACGAGAAATCGGGAGAATTACAGTAGACGAACTTCCACGTGTGAATGCCAATTTCCCTCGGAGATGCCAGGAATGTGTTGCAGCAGAGGGACATCATTTTCAACACCTTCTGTAGTCAAGGTTAGTACACAATATGAAAACTGTAATTTTAATAGCCGACTCTAGCGACTGTAGCGGACCCGTTCACCGGGAAAGACAAGCGCTGATGCCGGGCCGCTTGCCGCCGAGTCTCTTAGCGAATGTCAGGGAATGCTCTACAATAACAATTATTATTATTTTAATAACATGACAAATTATTGGCTGGGCTCGAGCCACATAGACCCATGTAAATTGACACCAGTGTATTAACTAATTAATAGAACATTGTTATTTGATTCAAATTAACTGTATGTATACAATACAATTATTTATACGATTACAATTACGACAAGAAAGCTTAAGTTGGAATTGAAGATGGCCTCTAACAGGGGTGCTCTTTGTCCCAGAACATATGGTTGATTACCCACAAGAGATATGGCGTATCATTTCTAAAATTATTTCTATATTTATGACTAGATTTTCGCTAAACGAGATCTCTATTGAAAGGTTTGATATTTTGTTTTCTGTAATGCGTCATCTAGCGCTGAATATTGTTTTTCGTTTCAGTTGATTAATCAAATTACTCAGTGGGCTATTACACCAATCATTATTTTGGCCAGCAGGATTGATTAGATCAAACAATATACTATTAAAAACAGGATCTTCACCTTCATTTTGTGAAAGATCTTAAGAATCAAAAATGGCCACAAAAATATCAAAGAATGTTTCTACCAGGTGAACGTACACGAAATGGTCGGAGGAGTCTATCGTTCTGCCAACCCAAATAGAAGTTTTGAGAATTATTTGTAGTAGCCAGTGGCGGCGATTGGGTTGCAAAACCAGGAGGGGTCCAAAGTTTACTTTCTCTTGGTAGATAAGTAGGGTATCAGTATCGGAAAGTATTGGTTGCAACAGTGGCGTATACTGAGCCCAAAATCTGGACTATCTCACTATGTTACGTGGTCCTAGGCTATGAACACAAATACAGTTACCAACTCCTAAGACATCAGGTTGCCAACTCATAAGAAATCAGGTTGTCAACTCAATTAGAAAATGATATACTTCATGCTACGAGTATCAATTATATTTTCTTTGAGGAGGATAGAAATAATATTATTTTGTCAGGATTATTTTGTGGGGGGAAATAAATCCCCGGCACTTCGCCCCCCCCCCCCCCGGTTCATTTGCACAGTCCTCTTACAAACCAAATATTTAGTTCAGTATCAAGATTATGTGGAAAGAAAATACCTTACAGGAACTCAACTACCAACAGATGGTATCACCTAAGATCAAAATACTTTGTTTGAAGTGGAGTAAAAAATTTTCTGTAATGAATATTTTTCTGATTAGGGATCACAGGAAAAGGAAGAAAGGAGTGACAGAATTTAAGAGATTTACGATGGAAATTATAAATGTAGAGAGAGGCTTAATTAACATATGTTGCCAAAAAGGTCTAAATGACATTTTTATCTATCTGTGTCAAATTTGAAACTATTGTTATTAAATTATTAAATATAAAATTTCCCTATTTTAATTAAATTGAAAAGTTGTGTATGGCTGCTGTGTCTCACTTATTTATAGTCCGACATTTTTAATATTTGCGATATTCAGTTCTTTCAATGGATTATAATGAATTTTCGTAATTTTGAATTAAATAATGATGCAAACAACAAAAGTAAACAAATATAAAAGCGATAGTAACAGTAATAATATAGTTGTTAGTGACTGAGGAAAGCTGTATATTGTGATTTGTCTAAAATGTATCTGTAAATCGAATATTAATTAATTTTGACTAAATAGCACCAAGCCCAAATCGAGCCAATTCGTATGCATATCTTTGTGTAAGTTTTGCAAGTGAGTATTTGTTCGTACTTTTTAATATGTTTCTCAGGTTTCTTTTTGTTTTGTCTTTTAGTATCTATCATATGTTTCCAGTGGGGCTAGATGGAAGAAGAACAGCAGCTTAAGGCTCGGCTGGACCTTTGGCATGCAAATGGGGGAATTTTTTCAAATTTTCCTCTCCATTCAAAAACTTCTTTGATATTTCAAAATATGAAACATTACAACAGCTTAGAATTCCTTCTAGAGCATTGACGTGAAATTTCGTGAAGTTTTCTATCACTGTTGTTTAGATATTATCAATAGTTTTGTGATTACATAAGTCTATTAAACTATTGATAATATCTAGACAACAATGAAAGGAAACTACATGAAAATTCACGTCAATGCTCTAGAAGGAATTCCAAGCTGATGTAATGTTTCATGTTTTGAAATATCCAAGAAGTTTTTCGAATGGAGATGAAAATTTGAAAACAATCGCCCATTTGCATGCCAAAGGTCCAGCCGAGCCTTAATAAAGATAAATTGAATTATTATTGCCCAGGTGACCCTTAATCAGTCACTGGTAAATCACATCTTTGAACGCCGGTCTTTTCATTACCAGTGTTGTGTTCGATAATACCGTAAGATGATTTTGAAAGAAACCTATTTTTGGTGGGCAGCTTTAATATCTACCATATTTTCTTTTTCTAACGGTTTGTCTCTTAAGAAAGCCTGACGAAAGGGGCGATATCAATGCCACCAATCTCACCCAAAGAGGACGTCTTTCACTGCACAGAGAGTTTAATCAAATTATTGGGATGAAGCATAAGTTCGTAGTATTTTTTAATCACTGCAGCAAAAGTTTTTATTTTATTATATTTGATACTTATTTGAGATGAACAGAAGACAGGAACTTATTAGTAATATATTCTCCATTATTGTCTGTGACTGTCTACCAGCGCTTGGGCAGTTTTTCTCTTCCAAGCCTGAAGAAACAATCTGATTTTTAGTTAAAGACGTCGTCAAGTCAAGTTTCAGGAGCGCCTTTGTTACCCTTGAAGATTGTTGAATAGAGAGCAGGAAAGGTGTACATGCGATGGAGCAAGATCGGGTGAGTAAGGGGGATGTGGAATATCCTCTCAACTAAGCTCCTGGATAGCATCTTTAGTTATGTTAACGGAGAGTGGGCGTGCATTTTCATGTTGCAGCAACACTTGATGCAGTCTTCCTGGTAGATTTGGCTGAATTGCGGGTGCAAGGCATCTGAGTTGTTGGCAATAAAAGTAATCAATGACGGTAACATTCCTGTACACATTTACCAATTCTCGGGTTAAATGGGGTGGATCATCGTGGATTAAAGCGTTTAAACAGTCTTCATAAAGCTGGATGGTCTTCCTGAACATGCAGAATCAATGAAGTCAAAGTTGCCATTTTTGAAAGGACAAAAACATTTTCTTGCCGTGCTTTCCAAGATGGCATTCTTCCCGTACACGGCACAAATGTTTTCAGTCGCTTCCGCTGCCTTTGTTCCTCTATTAAATTCAAACAGAAGAATATGTCGGAAGTGTCCCTTTTATTGTACTTGACACTCCATATTCTGTTGTGCACAAATAGTACTAACTTCCTTGAAATCTGCAAAATGAAAAACGTTTTCACAGTCACAATAATGCCACTCCAAATGATTAACTTTTAACGATAAACGAACTCGTAACACAGCAGTGTTGCCATACCAAAACCAAACGCTACGAACTTATGCATCAACCCAATATTTCTAATTATTATATACATATACATATATGCAGAGGTGGCGATTGGGTTCCAAAACTAAGGGGTGAAGGTACCAAAACTAGGGTGGGAGGGGGCAAAGACAGTTTACTTTCCCTTCTTAGATAAGGTTTGGTATAGTACGGGACAAAAGTGGGGGGGCAACTTTTTTCTGAGCCTTGAAAACAATGCAAAACTTGATATCAGTCCTTTTCCTTACCAGAAAACATCGTTATTATGAAGAACTCAATATGCTGACCAAGGCAGAAATTTATTTTATTATAAAACATAAACTAAACGTAACGTTTCAACCTTCTAGCAAGGTCTTCTTCAGACTCTGCACGTAGTACAAATGTAACAAGGTACAAAACAGGACGATATATATACACAAAAAAACTCCCCTCCATGACATAGAGTGGGATGAGGCTAAGCAGATAGGAAGGGAGAAGAGAATACTAGTGAGAAAATGGAAGGAGGCAAATGAAATAGAGAAGAAAGGTAAAGAAGGCACAATGAACTGGAATGGGGGACTGATGATAAACAAAGAATGGAAGAAGGTGTTAGAAAGAGTGGAAAGGGCAAGAGAGAAAGAGGAGAGAAGAAGGAAGAAGAATGAAGGAAATAGAGCGTGAGATAAAGAGTCCAACCACATTCACTTTCAGGTGAAAGTACAGTTGACAAGGGAAAGCCACCTGCTGGAATGTTCCAGAAAAACTTTCTAATAGTCTGGAGGGGAGTATTTTTGTGTATATATATCGTCCTGTTTTGTACCTTGTTACATGTGTACTTGGTACAGAGTCTGAAGAAGACCTTGCTAGAAGGTTGAAACGTAACGTTTAGTTTATGTTTTATAATAAAATAAATTTCTGCCTTGGTCAGCATATTGAGTTTTTCATATCATGGAAACAAAGCTTAATGGTGTTATAATCGTTATTATTTTGCGCTACGACGCCAGGGATCCCGGGTTCGAATCCTAGCCTGGGCAAGGATATCTATCAGTGTCCATTCATCAATTTCATCATATCATCACTCATCCTCATCTTCGCAAATTAGCCAAAAGAGGAACAAAAAGGCGTACTAAAATAAAGCAAATGAATCAATCAAACAATCATTTTGCAATTTTTTCCCAATCGAAAATACGGTCAATGGAAATGCAAAATATTACTTTTAACTGAAATGTTTGGCAGGGGATGAAATAATCAATTGTGGTAGCCTACATTTATTTTTCCTCCAGCAGTTAAAACATTATGTGTGGATCCAACTTTGAGGTCCTCTTGTTGGCCACTAAATCGGTTTAATCTGTGGCTTTAGTCACAATATTAAAAATAATATAATCTGATGTACGCGAAACACAACTGTATTTTCAGATGCTGACCGACTACTGACTGTACCGTGCAAGGCCCACTGTGAAAGCAAGTGACTTACACAGAAGAAAGCTTGAAGTGAAAATAAAGAAAACTATATTAGCACTTAATCACTTTCCCCTTTGCTTCAGTAGTTCAAAACACCAAACAACAGGTGCTGACTAATTCAACTACTCTGTTGAAATTTATGAAAAAAATACAAGCTTTTTTTTTAAAAGCGAAAATTATTTTTATGTAATTTTTATAATTTTAAGGTCATTCTCTAGGTCATTGTTTGAAATTAGTTAGGCATCAACTTCCGAGCCCTACTAATAAATATTTATTTATTTATAAAACTTCACTCTGCAGGCAAATTCCCGTTTATAGTATTGAGCATATGAATAATTGACAGAAACCAATAAATTCGGCGTATCACCTCGACTACAGCCCTTGGTCCTAAATCTCCAACTGATGAGATTTTGTTTTTGTATTGGTACAGGTAGATGTTAGTTCAAAGCCTCACAACGAACGTCAACGTCTCTACCATCTGCGAGGGCCTCTTTATTTCAGTTGGAAGAGGGACGCAAGGCCATTTGTACCTTACAGCCTTGCCAGGAACGCCGCAATGACTAATTGGCGCCACTGTACGCCAGACCTGGCAACTATGTAGATTGAACCCGTTAACGAAAGTACGAAAGGTACCCCAACGGCGAAAGAAACATTAGGCAAATTGTCCACCACCATTTTCACTCGGTCTGAATTACACGATATGATGACAATGAATTGAAATAAAGTCGTCAATAAGCAAAGAACAAAAGAACAATCCTGCTTCGAACCAACATAGTTTCATTCCGTTAAAACAACACAGGGTGTAGAATAAAAATGTAATGAAAATAGCGGTGGACAATTTGCCTACCATTATCTTTACCGTTTACTGTACAACGTAACGAATCATGGTATATTCTGAATTTTGAACCTTCGATTACCAAAATCTACAAATCAAAGCACCACATCATGCAACTAACCTAACAATTACTTTGCAGGTTCAAAATGAAGAATCATGTTGTTTAATAGTACTAATAATAACATTTTATCAGTTTTTATGCAGAGTGACAGACATAAAAATGGAACACCTAATCCTGCAAGGCCGTATGTGTGTTGACTATCTCTCAGGTGATAAGTGGATGTTAGCAAATTTTCGACAACTTTTACCACAGCTGTAGAGTTAGGCAACACACTTAACACCTTGCAGAGAAGCTAGTATTTCAGAATGTAAATGTACTAATTTTATTGCCGGTAACTGTACATCACACCGATTAATAACAATTGCCACATCAGTGTATGTTTTTGGAAAAACCCATTTTTGTAATATGGAGAAATTTTCTTGTAAACAGAAGCCAAGCGGCCTTCAATCAATGGGTTCCTTTTTCGATCTCCCAGGGAGTTCCCTGTGGGCATCAATATTGTAGGGAAAAATATGTCTCCTTTGCCCCCCTGGAAAAATTACCTTGCTTGCCCCTCCCTGGAAAAAATCCTGCGGACGTCCATGGTGGCATTCTACAGATATACTTTGCTTTAAAGTATGATTTTAGTAATCTCCAAAATTTTAAACGTATGAAACAACTCGTGAGGCTCAGTCCTGTTGCCCAGCTTTCAACATCCTACCAAACGAAAATAGCTAAAAATTACCGAAAACTCGAGGACCTTGAATGGTTTGCCTGTCAAATATTTACTTTAATAAATAACTCTTTCTTCCTTGCAGCAACATTTAAGCTATTGTTGACCAGGTTTGCATTGTTCAGAACAATGGATAAAATGAAAATTTCTATGGTAGATAAAGGTGTACTAACATCAAGGTATTTATTGAATCTACTCAATTTTAAACCAAAAGGTTTGTTCTATTTTATTATTAATAATGATAAGATTTAGATGTGATAATACATTATTATTAATAATGATAAGATTTAGATGTGATAATACATTTAACAAGTGAGAAGTAATTACCGTATTTCATTGCACAATCGTCGCAGATATTAATCAAATTCTTTCATGCAAAGAACGTGGTGTGTGACTATTATGTGTAGCTTCATTTTTCAAAAGCTTTGGCTGTATTACAGTTACTTAAAAATAATTTACTTATTACTACATGTCTTTCGTGCAAGATTAGGTTGCACGAAATACTCATGAATATATACATTAACATTGAATAGTCCAAATCGACGCATGTCATTTCTTTGTAACAGTTTAGCCAACAATTACGCCATGAAAAGTCAGAAAACAATTTTTGGACTGGAAAAACAGGCTGCAACGTTTATGTGGAGAAATACGGTAATTTCAGTAGCAACATAAGCAGTGGCGTCGCGTGCGGTTCACATACGGGTGTTCACAATAATTTTTTTATACTGAATGGAGATTTACTCCTCTCCCTTGTAACTTCATCTTCAATTGAAAAAGTAGGAATAACAGTTCAACTTATTTTCAACTATTTCCCACAAAAATCACGCTATATTTGAAGTAATACATTTTTTATTCAATTAACACCCTTTTAATTACGCAATTTACAATTAGTAATGGTTAGTGCAACCTAATTAGTATAACATGCAATCTCAGGTATGTACAATGCAAGACTACCATACTTCGCAATCTACTTTCTATTAGGACACCGACCATATGTTAACCAACCACATTCATTCAGCATTGAAAGCACGTGCATCGTTAGCGGGACAGAGGGGAGGACGCGTCCAGTCCAGAAAAAAGAAAAAAAATTGTATGTAAGATATTTGGGAATTATACAGAATGACCTCGCCCCGCCCACAATAACTCGGTTGGGATGCTTATGATTGACGTATCAGTCAATGTGACATTCCATATGTTCCTTCTTCCCTCGTGTTTCGTATTTTCCCTCCTAGCATCATTTTGCCATGGTTCAGAGAGATTGATTTTTGACCATTTAATGCAAGGGTTCTCAAATTTCTTTGCTTCACGGGGCCCTTAGAGTTTCAAGATTTTTCCGCTGCGCCCCTCAGGATGCCGCGGCACACTCTTATTATTAACATATTTACCCGTCGTTGCCTTCTAATCGAGGGGTCCTCGGTTCGATACCCGTGGAGGAACTTAGTTATTCGAATCTCACTTAAAACTGTAGGTCCAGTCCCGATTAGTCTTACTGAGCATAAATTGGACTTAAAACACCAAAAAAATCAATCAAACATATTTACCATCCTTGATCTTATGCATTGCACGAAACTAATTGTTCCAGAGGCAGTCTTTTTGTATAGCTATGTGCAAATGGTAACAAACGCCCAGAATGTGTCCTTTGCCCATCCATGCTTCGAGTGAATTGTTCAATTACAAGAACTGTCCGATGAAAAAAGAATAACAATTCTCTTTTAGATATATTAAAATATTTTTTAAATGTATCTATTACAAACAAGACTACTTACTGATTTGTCCGAATAAGTGGCCAAAGAACACACTCTAAATATGCACTTTCAATTATACATTTGCACATGAACTCCCTCCTGAAGGATAACCGGCCGAAGCCTATAATTGAGCTCTAGATATTACACAGAAAAAAATAAAATTCTCACTGTGGGTCGAGTAATTGAACGCCACACACCGACACACAATGCACTTAATAATGATATCAAGAGAAACTAAATTCTACATTATGCTGGCACTTACCTTTATAGAGGATACAGTTCCTTTAGTAATTTCTGTTGCAACCACTGTAGTGAATTTTACTTGTATTCTACCTCTTGTACAATGTAGAGGTCCGGCTGGTGAGGGCCCATCCTTTTTACTTCAGTTCGTTCTGCTTCGCTCATTCGCGAAAATGGAGTTTCTTTCAAACTCCTAACAGTATTCATAGTGTACAAAACACAACACTACACTACACACACACACACACGGCACAACACACACGCACGCACGCACGTCTGAAAGCCAATGCACATAAGGTCACCCAAACGCTTGCCAATAGATATCGCGCTCTCCAACAGTCGACACCACTCTAACCGCGTTTTGCCGGTTGCCGCCAAAGAGCATAGGCTTTTTTATTGCCCCGCAAAAGGAAGGGAACTTGACCTTTCCAAAAATAACGTGTCCCTTGCAGGTCTCCAACAGCAACAGTGTTGCCAACAACTGAAACGCAGAAGTTGCTAAATCTTCAACATGCGCTAAAAGTTGCTGAATCAAATTTACTGGTGAAAAATGCAAAATATATTTTTAAAAAGTGCTGTAAAGAACAACTTACATCAGGTTTATTCCAACCAATAAATTAAATTTCAATGTTTGTGCGTTTATATGTACATTAAAAAAATACTTAATTTCAAATGAGAATTTATGCATATTTCATTTTAACTTTATAACTTCAAAGAAGAAAATATTATGTGTAGCAAAAATGCATCTCTAGTATTCTGAAAGTTATATTTTGTTCTTCACACAATAAGCATATTCCAATAACGTAGAGAATAGTAAAAATAATTTACTAACATCAATTAATTTTTTTTACGGTAACAGCTATTTAGGCCTAGGACTCCATACTATTCTGAGTATAGTTACCAGAAAAATGCGCGTTCAATTGATGTAAATGTAGTCGGCACTTTCCTTTGCAATTTAATTCGGTGAGAGTTCTTCTTTTTTTTTTTGCATTAAAAACGTCGATTACTAAAAAAAAGTTGCACAGTCTGAATGGCCCTTAGCCGCACATGCGTAAATCATATAAACCTTGAAAGATATGTAACTCCTGCAGACTAGTTTCTAAAGAAAAGTCGCTCGTCACTATTCCGTGAACTTTAGCGCCCACTGGAATTTAAAATCCGCCAGGTTTAGCGACTTCACACTAAAGTTTGCAACTATGTAGTGCAGACCGTCTCGAGTCCCCCTAGGCATGCCTTGTATATGCTGCACTCTGGTGCCAAATGCAAGAAGTATTGCCGCTTGAATCCGGGCTCCCAGCACCATATGTTCGCACAGACCAGTGAACACTTCTGCGGTATAGTGGCCAACAGCCCGTTAGCTGCCAGTTCACAACACACAACACAGCAATTGTGTTCATCGCAACCGTGCAACACAGGAGTCAGTGTTACCAACTATCTAAAAAAGTTATCAGACGTGAAAGACGTCAACTCCGAGTAAATTGTGTGTATATATTCGAACATCAAAAAAGTATTTTTTTCAATTAAATATATGTGTGTGTGTGTGTGTTTAATATGTACGTAATTTAAAATATATACATGAGTGTTCACGTGCTCATGCGAACATTATCACGCAACGCGCCTGAACATAAGAAGATGATATTAAACTTGCAGAGGTCTTGTCAATCGCTGTTTACTTAATCTAGACGCAAAGTAATAGTAACTTTGAAAACTGATACAGACATTTTTGCTTTCAGTTCTTTTATTGTTTTATGTTATGTCACTTACTATCATTGGGATGAATGTTGATAAACTGAAAATGATAGAAGTTAAATTTCAAATGTATACGAACTGGACACAAATCACAAATCCCACGGACTGGGTTCCATAAGTACGTTTGGACCTAAGGCTATGTCCGAATGTGCAAACGAGATTTTTATCGTTTCTTTTCTATGGCTTCGAAGTTGTCCGAATCTAAATGTTGCAGTACAGTTGCCACTTTTGACGCCAGGTGTCACGCAAAACAGACCCTAACCAAACATCGTCATGCTTTCCACCTAATTACTACCTACACTGAACAATAATACAGTATTATATTCATGAAATATCCAGGCAGTACTGAGTTTTAGATCACCTAATCAATAAATGTCGCCTCTACAATGTGAAAGTTGCAACATGGCAGAGGAGAGTAGGGAGGGCTACAGTGAGTTGAAGCGTGCACTTGTCGAATCTTCCACCACTCATCTCCAACTCGGATTCGGACTCTAACGGTACGGGGATTCCGCGAGTGGAACGGTCCATTAGGTGGCAGCAGCTGTCGATTCGGACACTGCCTAAGCCTTGGGCTCAAACAGGGCGTTAAACCGTTAAACACTAAGGCTGGTTTTCATTGGTTGAGTGGGCGGGAGAGTTACTGGGACGAGTTACTGCCCTGTCTGCTCGACTCGACCTTTCCATGGCGAGTAGCTGTTTACATACTTTCTACTCGAGTCTAGCAAAACGAGATAGTGCTCTTTGAATGGTTCTTTGATAGAATGAACCAATTAGTAATCCGTTTTCGTCGTCGTTAGCAAATGAAAAGAAAGTATGAAACGATTTACACATTTTTACAAGAAATTAGTACAATTATACAATAATGTTACTCATGTTCACGGTAAACTTCCATAAACGTTACGATGTCGGACTCTGACCGTCTCCTATTCCTTGTTAATTTTAAAAATATATAATTAATAAGCGAACGCGCAACAAGGGCTCTAACGTATCACAGATTCTACAGTCCTCAGAAAGCGTTTACATTGTCCAGCCCACGTGCGAGTGAAAAAATCGAAGGGGAAGGAAGCAAATAGGTCGAATCGCTGTCCTCCTTGGACAGCCACTCGACTGTTCTGACTACTGGAGCGAGTGCTGGCTACAGTGCTCTCTCCAATTGTTTACACGAGGAGAGTAGCTCGCTTTTCCCTACTCGCTCCAGCTACTCTCCTGTCTACTTGACCATTGTAAACCAGGATTTAGGATTGGTGAATATTCACACAGTGATATTTTGCAACAGTTGCCTCTAGATAACAGCGTTTTACAAAGGTTTGTACGAACTTCTTGGTATTCTCAAGGGCAAAGAGTACAATTCCGGGATGTGACGAGTGTTTCGTGTTGTAGTATTGGCTGTGCTGGGTGGGGGTGGGGGAATTTCACCAATCATAGTAATATCGTAATATTTTTTCGATACCAAATGTACCAATATATATTGGATGAATATTACATATTGTAAGAAATAACTGTCTGATTTTGATGTGTGTAAGATTTTGTAAGGTGTACTTAATTTAGATGATGAAAACATGGTTGAGAAGGAATGCCAAAATTTGTGGATTCTGAAGACTACTATATGGAAGAAAACCATGCAACAACTGTACGTGAAACTATCTATGGCACTTATCACTTTTATTGTGAAAGATTAAACTTTTTTTCATACCTATTGATTAAAAGAGTCTCAAGAGTGTAAATGTAATTACATAAAATCAATTTGTTTTATTAATATGTTACAAAATTATATTTTGACAATAAAATTAATTAATTTTACCCTGAGAAAAATGTATGTCTTAAAACTGTTTCTCGCACACCACATTTTCTTTTGATGTAAGTTAGATTTTTTTTTAATTTTGAGCCAAACATGTTCCTTTGAACACATTAAACATTCCCGTTTCGAAATTTTAGGTAAATATGTCTTGGTTGTACCCATTTAGTATAATCCTTGAGACGCCACTTGCTTGCTACACGCTACATTAATAATAGTGTGTCTATCTTAGAAACGAGAAATTTACTTTGAGTCATAATGACAAGATGATTACCATCCTTAATATATTAAACGACCTCTGTCTATAGGTGGCACATCGTGTTGATTATTCGATTCACGACATAGCCTCGGAAAGGTTTTTTTATTTATGTCCTGCACAGGGCATAGTTATTCCATTATATCCACAGTCACAGTTTATGAAAAGAATTTTAATTTGATTAGATATATTTTGCTTCCTTTTTCTGTCACTCTTGGCAACTACGAATATAAGATTGAATGGTGACAAGATGAAATTAACGAAAGGACAGTCAAAAATACATAAACAAGACCAAAACTTCCACAGAGGATTATATTCGCTGTGGGTCTAGACCTAAAAGCCTCGTTAGTTTCCTAAATGGAGTCTACGGTGTACTACGTACGTTGGCATTTGGGTGTCTTCAGAGAAGATAATCCCTTAAATTCCGTGTGCCAAATGCCTAAAAGTGGCATAACGTTGATTTGAGGTACGTGTAAAATGTTTTGACTGTTTTTGAAAGCTTACGCTATGTAAATTTCATATCCGATTTATGTGACTCTGTCCACCTTGAGCAATTTGAGTAATTCAAGATGGCGTCCAATATGGCGGACTTTCCAGTTAATGACCTATATCTCAGTAACCGTTGGTTGTAAACAGAAAATGTTGTTTTAGACTTGATACTCATTAGATGGACTACGAAAAAGATTCTGTTTAATTTTTCGCTAATGTCAGTGGATTTACCGTAATTTAAAAAAATAATCTTTAAAATATGTAATCTTGTTAGTACTGTTTGAAGTTTTGCCTCTTAACTTGAATAAATAAAATGACAGAAAATTGTTTGGAATAAAAGTGGTAGCCCAATTCATAAGCCTTAAAACAATATAAGTTTTAATGCATTTGAATCACAAATACGTTATAAAATGTGTCCCAAAATGGAGGATAGTGCAAAAAGTGCGTCCTTATTAGAGGCCGGCGGCTAAGCCCCGAATCATTGACTTTTTCCATAAAGGCAACAGACTTAGTACGATTAATTATTATACCATTAAAGATATTTTCTATCGAGTAGTAAATCGATATCTGCGCCCTGCCGGCCGCCACCTTGAAAAAAATCCGCCATATTGGATATTTTTTGATTTGATATATCTCCAAAACGGTGTTCCCTATCAACTACCGGTTTTCTCAGAAATGTTCCAAATAGTGTAAACTTTCATAATAAATCATTAAATATATTTTTGAGAAATAAGAAATAGAAGTCTTGCAGAAAAACTACAAAAGCGAAGTAAATTAAAGCAAATAATTCAACCAATTTAATACTGTATAAATTTCAATGACTCCTTTTATTCAGAAATGGTGTTGACTTGTTTCTAAAGTGCATTTCTGTTAAAATGCTATTTAAAGTAAATTTATAAATCTAAAAAAATAGGAGTTCAGTTCTAAAAACTTCTAACAATCAATTCGTAATCTTACAAAATATAAAATACTATTGTTTGGTTTGAGAATTATTAAGACTTTCAACTCGCAGTTATTCTCCTAAAAAGTTTTGTAGTTTTTCTGCAAAACTTCTATTTCTTATTTCTCAAAAATAAATTTTCATGATATATTATGAAAGTTTACACTATTTGGAACATTTCTGAGAAAACCGGACGTTGATAGGGGACACGAGAAGGAAAATATAATCCAAAAAATAACATTCTCAGGTTCTGGATCAAAACGCACGTAGCAATAATCAATAAAAATATAAATGTGCATAACAGATAATGTTGTGGTATACTCCAAATTTTTAATCAACCAATCTCGGTTTCGATTCACAGTCGAGGCGTATTGAACAGTGTTTAGGATTCCAGTGTAGGTCAAGTCCCGATTACCCTCACTGAGGCATTATTTGAAGCAGGGCTTTTTTTCACAAAATGTGCAAAGATTTCTTAGGAAACGTTTAGTATGGAAATAATTAATAAATATCCATATGTGACAGATAACACCTTGCTAAAATAGAATAAATAGGATTACACAGAACAACACCAAACTAAGTTACATTTCTCTCAGTTAATAAAAACACAGACTTCCTTTAGAAAAGAAACTTATCATATTTGTAAGACATGCGTCTCACATTAAAGAGAATACACCTAAATAATGTCAACTCTCTCGTAGTGAAAGGAAGACTTCTCAACTCGAGGTATGAACGAGTCGTAAACGGAAGAAGGAAGGGGACTTCCCTACTTGAGGTATGAACGAGTCGTAAACGGAAGAAGGAAGGGGACTTCCCAACTTGAGGTATGAACGAGTCGTAAACGAAAGAAGGAAGGGGACTTCCCAACTTGAGGTATGAACGAGTCGTAAACAGAAGAAGGAAGGGACTTCCCAACTTGAGGTATGAACGAGTCGTAAACGGAAGAAGGAAGTGAACTTCCCAACTTGAGGTATGAACGAGTCGTAAACGGAAGAAGGAAGTGAACTTCCCAACTTGAGGTATGAACGAGTCGTAAACGAAAGAAGGAAGGGGACTTCCCAACTTGAGGTATGAACGAGTCGTAAACGGAAGAAGGAAGGGGACTTCCCAACTTGAGGTATGAACGAGTCGTAAACGGAAGAAGGAAGGGGACTTCCCAACTTGAGGTATGAACGAGTCGTAAACGGAAGAAGGAAGTGAACTTCCCAACTTGAGGTATGAACGAGTCGTAAACGGAAAAGGAAGTGAACTTCCCAACTTGAGGTATGAACGAGTCGTAAACGGAAGAAGGAAGGGGACTTCCCAACTTGAGGTATGAACGAGTCGTAAACGGAAGAAGGAAGGGGACTTCCCAACTTGAGGTATGAACGAGTCGTAAACGGAAGAAGGAAGGGGACTTCCCAACTTGAGGTATGAACGAGTCGTAAACGGAAGAAGGAAGTGAACTTCCCAACTTGAGGTATGAACGAGTCGTAAACGGAAGAAGGAAGAGGACTCCCCAACTTGAGGTATGAACGAGTCGTAAACGGAAGAAGGAAGGGGACTTCCCAACTTGAAGCATGAACGAGTCGTAAACAGAAGAAGCAAGGGGACTTCCCAACTTGAGGTATGAACGAGTCGTAAACGGAAGAATGAAGGGTACTTCCCACTTTGAGGTATGAACTAGTTGTAAACGAAAGAAGGAAGGGGACTTCCAACTTGAGGTATGAACGAGTCGTAAACGGAAGAAGGAAGTGAACGTCCCAACTTGAGGTATGAACGAGTCGTAAACGGAAGAAGGAAGTGAACTTCCCAACTTGAGGTATGAACGAGTCGTAAACGGAAGAAGGAAGGGGACTTCCCAACTTGAGGTATGAACGAGTCGTAAACGAAAGAAGGAAGGGGACTTCCCAACTTGAGGTATGAACGAGTCGTAAACGGAAGAAGGAAGTGAACTTCCCAACTTGACGTATGAACGAGTCGTAAACGGAAGAAGGAAGGGGACTTCCCAACTTGAGGTATGAACGAGTCGTAAACTGAAGAAGGAAGAGGACTTCCCAACTTGAGGCATGAACGAGTCGTAAACAGAAGAAGCAAGGGGACTTCCCAACTTGAGGTATGAACGAGTCGTAAACGGAAGAAGGAAGGGGACTTCCCAACTTGAGGTATGAACGAGTCGTAAACGGAAGAAGGAAGTGAACTTCCCAAATTGAGGTATGAACGAGTCGTAAACGGAAGAAGGAAGGGGACTTCCCAACTTGAGGTATGAACGAGTCGTAAACGGAAGAAGGAAGGGGACTTCCCAACTTGAGGTATGAACGAGTCGTAAACGGAAGAAGGAAGGTTACTTCCCAATTTGAGGTATGAACGAGTCGTAAACAAAAGAAGGAAGGGGACTTCCAACTTGAGGTATGAACGAGTCGCAAACGGAAGAAGGAAGTGAACTTCCCAACTTGAGGTATGAACGAGTCGTAAACGGAAGAAGGAAGTGAACTTCCCAACTTGAGGTATGAACGAGTCGTAAACGGAAGAAGGAAAGGGACTTCCCAACTTGAGGTATGAACGAGTCGTAAACGAAAGAAGGAAAGGGACTTCCCAACTTGAGGTATGAACGAGTCGTAAACAGAAGAAGGAAGGGACTTCCCAACTTGAGGTACGAAGGAGTCGTAAACGGAAGAAGGAAGTGAACTTCCCAACTTGAGGTATGAACGAGTCGTAAACGGAAGAAGGAAGTGAACTTCCCAACTTGAGGTATGAACGAGTCGTAAACGGAAGAAGGAAGGGGACTTCCCAACTTGAGGTATGAACGAGTCGTAAACGGAAGAAGGAAGTGAACTTCCCAACTTGAGGTATGAACGAGTCGTAAACGGAAGAAGGAAGGGGACTTCCCAACTTGAGGTATGAACGAGTCGTAAACGGAAGAAGGAAGGGGACTTCCCAACTTGAGGCATGAACGAGTCGTAAACAGAAGAAGCAAGGGGACTTCCCAACTTGAGGTATGAACTAGTCGTAAACGGAAGAAGGAAGGGTACTTCCCAATTTGAGGTATGAACTAGTTGTAAACGAGAGAAGGAAGGGGACTTCCAACTTGAGGTATGAACGAGTCGTAAACGAAAGAAGGAAGTGAACTTCCCAACTTGAGGTATGGACGAGTCGTAAACGGAAGAAGGAAGTGAACTTCCCAACTTGAGGTATGAACGAGTCGTAAACGGAAGAAGGAAGGGGACTTCCCAAGTTGAGGTATGAACGAGTCGTAAACGGAAGAAGGAAGGGGACTTCCCAACTTGAGGTATGAACGAGTCGTAAACGAAAGAAGGAAGGGGACTTCCCAACTTGAGGTATGAACGAGTCGTAAACGGAAGAAGGAAGTGAACTTCCCAACTTGAGGTATGAACGAGTCGTAAACGGAAGAAGGAAGGGGACTTCCCAACTTGAGGTATGAACGAGTCGTAAACGGAAGAAGGAAGGGGACTTCCCAACTTGACGCATGAACGAGTCGTAAACAGAAGAAGCAAGGGGACTTCCCAACTTGAGATATGAACGAGTCGTAAACGGAAGAAGGAAGGGTACTTCCCAATTTGAGGTATGAACGAGTCGTAAACGAAAGAAGGAAGGGGACTTCCAACTTGAGGTATGAACGAGTCGTAAACGGAAGAAGGAAGTGAACTTCCCAACTTGAGGTATGAACGAGTCGTAAACGGAAGAAGGAAGTGAACTTCCCAACTTGAGGTATGAACGAGTCGTAAACGGAAGAAGGAAGGGGACTTTCCAACTTGAGGTATGATCGAGTCGTAAACGAAAGAAGGAAAGGGACTTCCCAACTTGAGGTATGAACGAGTCGTAAACAGAAGAAGGAAGGGACTTCCCAACTTGAGGAATGAACGAGTCGTAAACGGAAGAAGGAAGTGAACTTCCCAACTTGAGGTATGAACGAGTCGTAAACGGAAGAAGGAAGTGAACTTCCCAACTTGAAGTATGAACGAGTCGTAAACGGAAGAAGGAAGGGGACTTCCCAACTTGAGGTATGAACGAGTCGTAAACGGAAGAAGGAAGGGGACTTCCCAACTTGAGGTATGAACGAGTCGTAAACGGAAGATGGAAGGGGACTTCCCAACTTGAGGCATGAACGAGTCGTAAACGGAAGAAGCAAGGGACTTCCCAACTTGAGGTATGAACGAGTCGTAAACGGAAGATGGAAGGGGACTTCCCAACTTGAGGCATGAACGAGTCGTAAACAGAAGAAGCAAGGGACTTCCCAACTTGAGGTATGAACGAGTCGTAAACGGAAGAAGGGAGGGTACTTCCGAATTTGAGGTATGAACTAGTTGTAAACGAAAGAAGGAAGGGGACTTCCAACTTGAGGTATGAACGAGTCGTAAACGGAAGAAGGAAGTGAACGTCCCAACTTGAGGTATGAACGAGTCGTAAACGGAAGAAGGAAGTGAATTTCCCAACTTGAGGTATGAACGAGTCGTAAACGGAAGAAGGAAAGGGACTTCCCAACTTGAGGTATGAACGAGTCGTAAACGGAAGAAGGAAGGGGACTTCCCAACTTGAGGTATGAACGAGTCGTAAACGGAAGAAGGAAGGGGACTTCCCAACTTGAGGCATGAACGAGTCGTAAACAGAAGAAGCAAGGGTACTTCCCAACTTGAGGTATGAACGAGTCGTAAACGGAAGAAGGAAGGGGACTTCCCAACTTGAGGTATGAACGAGTCGTAAACGAAAGAAGGAAAGGGACTTCCCAACTTGAGGTATGAACGAGTCGTAAACAGAAGAAGGAAGGGACTTCCCAACTTGAGGTATGAACGAGTCGTAAACGGAAGAAGGAAGTGAACTTCCCAACTTGAGGTATGAACGAGTCGTAAACGGAAGAAGGAAGTGAACTTCCCAACTTGAAGTATGAACGAGTCGTAAACGGAAGAAGGAAGGGGACTTCCCAACTTGAGGTATGAACGAGTCGTAAACGGAAGAAGGAAGGGGACTTCCCAACTTGAGGTATGAACGAGTCGTAAACGGAAGAAGGAAGGGGACTTCCCAACTTGAGGCATGAACGAGTCGTAAACAGAAGAAGCAAGGGGACTTCCCAACTTGAGGTATGAACGAGTCGTAAACGGAAGAAGGAAGGGTACTTCCCAATTTGAGGTATTAACTAGTTGTAAACGAAAGAAGGAAGGGGACTTCCAACTTGAGGTATGAACGAGTCGTAAACGGAAGAAGGAAGTGAACTTCCCAACTTGAGGTATGAACGAGTCGTAAACGGAAGAAGGAAGTGAACTTCCCAACTTGAGGTATTAACGAGTCGTAAACGGAAGAAGGAAGGGGACTTCCCAACTTGAGGTATGAACGAGTCGTAAACGGAAGAAGGAAGGGGACTTCCCAACTTGAAGCATGAACGAGTCGTAAACAGAAGAAGCAAGGGGACTTCCCAACTTGAGGTATGAACGAGTCGTAAACGGAAGAAGGAAGGGTACTTCCCAACTTGAGGTATGAACGAGTCGTAAACGGAAGAAGGAATAGGACTTCCCAACTTGAGGTATGAACGACACGTAAACGAAAGAAGGAAGGGGACTTCCCAACTTGAGGTATGAACGAGTCTTAAACGGAAGAAGGAAGTGAACTTCCCAACTTGAGGTATGAACGAGTCGTAAACGGAACAAGGAAGGGGACTTCCCAACTTGAGGTATGAACGAGTCGTAAACGGAAGATGGAAGGGGACTTCCCAACTTGAGGCATGAACGAGTCGTAAACAGAAGAAGAAAGGGGACTTCCCAACTTGAGGTATGAACGAGTCGTAAACGGAAGAAGGAAGGGTACTTCCCAATTTGAGGTATGAACGAGTCGTAAACGAAAGAAGGAAGGGGACTTCCAACTTGAGGTATGAACGAGTCGTACACGGAAGAAGGAAGTGAACTTCCCAACTTGAGGTATGAACGAGTCGTAAACGGAAGAAGGAAGGGGACTTCCCAACTTGAGGTATGAACGAGTCGTAAACGGAAGAAGGAAAGGGACTTCCGAACTTAAGGTATGAACGGATCGTAAACAGAAGAAGGAAGGGACTTCCCAACGTGAGGTATGAACGAGTCGTAAACGGAAGAAGGAAGGGGACTTCCCAACTTGAGGTATGAACGAGTCGTAAACGGAAGAAAGAAGGGGACTTCCCAACTTGAGGTATGAACGAGTCGTAAACGAAAGAAGGAAGAAGACTTCCCAACTTGAGGTATGAACGAGTCGTAAACGGAAGAAGGAAGGGACTTCCCAACTTGAGGTATGAACGAGTCGTAAACGGAAGAAGGAAGGTGACTTCCCAACTTGAGGCATGAACGAGTCGTAAACAGAAGAAGCAAAGGGGACTTCCCAACTTGAGGTATGAACGAGTCGTAAACGGAAGAAGGAAGTGAACTTCCCAACTTGAGGTATGAACGAGTCGTAAACGGAAGAAGGAAGGGGACTTCCCAACTTGAGGTATGAACGAGTCGTAAACGGAAGAAGGAAGGGGACTTCCCAACTTGAAGCATGAACGAGTCGTAAACAGCAGAAGCAAGGGGACTTCCCACCTTGAGGTATGAACGAGTCGTAAACGGAAGAAGGAAGTGAACTTCCCAGCTTGAGGTATGAACGAGTCGTAAACGGAAGAAGGAAGGGGACTTCCCAACTTGAGGTATGAACGAGTCGTAAACGGAAGAAGGAAGTGAACTTCCCAACTTGAGGTATGAACGAGTCGTAAACGGAAGAAGGAAGGGGACTTCCCAACTTGAGGTATGAACAAGTCGTAAACGGAAGAAGGAAAGGGACTTCCGAACTTGAGGTATGAACGGGTCGTAAACAGAAGAAGGAAAGGACTTCCCAACTTGAGGTATGAACGAGTCGTAAACGGAAGAAGGAAGGGGACTTCCCAACTTGAGGTATGAACGAGTCGTAAACGGAAGAAGGAAGGGGACTTCCCAACTTGAGTATGAACGAGTCGTAAACGACAGAAGGAAGGGGACTTCCCAACTTGAGGTATGAACGAGTCGTAAACGGAAGAAGGAAGGGGACTTCCCAACTTGAGGTATGAGCGAGTCGTAAACGGAAGAAGGAAGGTGACTTCCCAACTTGAGGCATGAACGAGTCGTAAACAGAAGAAGCAAAGGGGACTTCCCAACTTGAGGTATGAACGAGTCGTAAACGGAAGAAGGAAGTGAACTTCCCAACTTGAGGTACGAAGGAGTCGTAAACGGAAGAAGGAAGGGGACTTCCCAACTTGAGGTATGAACGAGTCGTAAACGGAAGAAGGAAGGGGACTTCCCAACTTGAAGCATGAACGAGTCGTAAACAGCAGAAGCAAGGGGACTTCCCACCTTGAGGTATGAACGAGTCGTAAACGGAAGAAGGAAGTGAACTTCTCAACTTGAGGTATGAACGAGTCGTAAACGGAAGAAGGAAGGGGACTTCCCAACTTGAGGTATGAACGAGTCGTAAACGGAAGAAGGAAGGGGACTTCCCAAGTTGAGGTATGAACGAGTCGTAAACGGAAGAAGGAAGGGGACTTCCCAACTTGAGGTATGAACGAGTCGTAAACGAAAGAAGGAAGGGGACTACCCAACTGGAGGTACGGAGGAGTCGTAAACGGAAGAAGGGAGTGAACTTCCCAACAAGAGGTATGAACGAGTCGTAAACGGAAGAAGGAAGTGAACTTCCCAACTTGAGGTATGAACGAGTCGTAAACGGAAGAAGGAAGGGGACTTCCCAACTTGAGGTATGAAAGAGTCGTTAACGGAAGAAGGAAGGGGACTTCCCAACTTGAGGTATGAACGAGTCGTAAACGGAAGAAGGAAGGGGACTTCCCAACTTGAGGTATGAACGAGTCGTAAACGGAAGAAGGAAGTGAACTTCCCAAATTGAGGTATGAACGAGTCGTAAACGGAAGAAGGAAGGGGACTTCCCAACTTGAGGTATGAACGAGTCGTAAACGGAAGAAGGAAGGGGACTTCCCAACTTGAGGCATGAACGAGTCGTAAACAGAAGAAGAAAGGGGACTTCGCAACTTGAGGTATGAACGAATCGTAATCGGAAGAAGGAAGGGTACTTCCCAATTTGAGGTATGAACGAGTCGTAAACGAAAGAAGGAAGGGGACTTCCAACTTGAGGTATGAACAAGTCGTAAACGGAAGAAGGAAGTGAACTTCCCAACTTGAGGTATGAACGAGTCGTAAACGGAAGAAGGAAGGGGACTTCCCAACTTAAGGTATGAACGATTCGTAAACGGAAGAAGGAAAGGGACTTCCGAACTTAAGGTATGAACGGGTCGTAAACAGAAGAAGGAAGGGACTTCCCAACTTGAGGTATGAACGAGTCGTAAACGGAAGAAGGAAGGGGACTTCCCAACTTGAGGTATGAACGAGTCGTAAACGGAAGAAGGAAGGGGACTTCCCAACTTGAGGTATGAACGAGTCGTAAACGGAAGAAGGAAGGGGACTTCCCAACTTGAGGTATGAACGAGTCGTAAACGGAAGAAGGAAGTGAACTTCCCAACTTGAGGTATGAACGAGTCGTAAACGGAAGAAGGAAGGGGACTTCCCAACTTGAGGTATGAACGAGTCGTAAACGGAAGAAGGAAGGGGACTTCCCAACTTGAAGCATGAACGAGTCGTAAACAGCAGAAGCAAGGGGACTTCCCACCTTGAGCTATGAACGAGTCGTAAGCGGAAGAAGGAAGTGAACTTCCCAACTTGAGGTATGAACGAGTCGTAAACGGAAGAAGGAAGGGGACTTCCCAACTTGAGGTATGAACGAGTCGTAAACGGAAGAAGGAGGGGGACTTCCCAACTTGAGGTATGAACGAGTCGTAAACGAAAGAAGGAAAGGGACTTCCCAACTTGAGGTACGAAGGAGTCGTAAACGGAAGAAGGAAGTGAACTTCCCAACTTGAGGTATGAACGAGTCGTAAACGGAAGAAGGAAGTGAACTTCCCAACTTGAGGTATGAACGAGTCGTAAACGGAAGAAGGAAGGGGACTTCCCAACTTGAGGTATGAACGAGTCGTTAACGGAAGAAGGAAGGGGACTTCCCAACTTGAGGTATGAACGAGTCGTAAACGAGAGAAGGAAGGGGACTTCCCAACTTGAGGTATGAACGAGTCGTAAACGGAAGAAGGAAGTGAACTTCCCAAATTGAGGTATGATCGAGTCGTAAACGGAAGAAGGAAGGGGACTTCCCAACTTGAGGTATGAACGAGTCGTAAACGGAAGAAGGAAGGGGACTTCCCAACTTGAGGCATGAACGAGTCGTAAACAGAAGAAGCAAGGGGACTTCCCAACTTGAGGTATGAACGAGTCGTAAACGGAAGAAGGAAGGGTACTTCCCAATTTGAGGTATGAACTAGTTGTAAACGAAAGAAGGAAGGGGACTTCCAACTTGAGGTATGAACGAGTCGTAAACGAAAGAAGGAAGTGAACTTCCCAACTTGAGGTATGAACGAGTCGTAAACGGAAGAAGGAAGTGAACTTCCCAACTTGAGGTAGGAACGAGTCGTAAACGGAAGAAGGAAGGGGACTTCCCAAGTTGAGGTATGAACGAGTCGTAAACGGAAGAAGGAAGGGGACTGGGACTTCCCAACTTGAGGTATGAACGAGTCGTAAACGAAAGAAGGAAGGGGATTCCCAACTTGAGGTATGAACGAGTCGTAAACGGAAGAAGGAAGTCAACTTCCCAACTTGAGGTATGAACGAGTCGTAAACGGAAGAAGGAAGGGGACTTCCCAACTTGAGGTATGAACGAGTCGTAAACGGAAGAAGGAAGGGGACTTCCCAACTTGACGCATGAACGAGTCGTAAACAGAAGAAGCAAGGGGACTTCCCAACTTGAGATATGAACGAGTCGTAAACGGAAGAAGGAAGGGTACTTCCCAATTTGAGGTATGAACGAGTCGTAAACGAAAGAAGGAAGGGGACTTCCAACTTGAGGTATGAAAGAGTCGTAAACGGAAGAAGGAAGTGAACTTTCCAACTTGAGGTATGAACGAGTCGTAAACGGAAGAAGGAAGTGAACTTCCCAACTTGAGGTATGAACGAGTCGTAAACGGAAGAAGGAAGGGGACTTTCCAACTTGAGGTATGAACGAGTCGTAAACGAAAGAAGGAAAGGGACTTCCCAACTTGAGGTATGAACGAGTCGTAAACAGAAGAAGGAAGGGACTTCCCAACTTGAGGTATGAACGAGTCGTAAACGGAAGAAGGAAGTGAACTTCCCAACTTGAGGTATGAACGAGTCGTAAACGGAAGAAGGAAGTGAACTTCCCAACTTGAAGTATGAACGAGTCGTAAACGGAAGAAGGAAGGGGACTTCCCAACTTGAGGTATGAACGAGTCGTAAACGGAAGAAGGAAGGGGACTTCCCAACTTGAGGTATGAACGAGTCGTAAACGGAAGAAGGAAGGGGACTTCCCAACTTGAGGCATGAACGAGTCGTAAACAGAAGAAGCAAGGGGACTTCCCAACTTGAGGTATGAACGAGTCGTAAACGGAAGAAGGAAGGGTAGTTCCCAATTTGAGGTATGAACTAGTTGTAAACGAAAGAAGGAAGGGGACTTCCAACTTGAGGTATGAACGAGTCGTAAACAGAAGAAGGAAGGGACTTACCAACTTGAGGTATGAACGAGTCCTAAACGGAAGAAGGAAGGGGACTTCCAACTTGAGGTATGAACGAGTCGTAAACGGAAAAAGGAAGTGAACTTCCCAACTTGAGGTATGAACGAGTCGTAAACGGAAGAAGGAAGTGAACTTCCCAACTTGAGGTATGAACGAGTCCTAAACGGAAGAAGGAAGGGGACTTCCCAACTTGAGGTATGAACGAGTCGTGAACGGAAGAAGAAAGTGAACTTCCCAACTTGAGGTATGAACGAGTCGTAAACGGAAGAAGGGAGGGGACTTCCCAACTTGAGGTATGAACGAGTCGTAAACGGAAGAAGGAAGTGAACTTCCCAACTTGTGGTATGAACGAGTCGTAAACCGAAGAAGGAAGGGGACTTCCCAACTTGAGGTATGAACGAGTCGCAAGAGGAATAAGGAAGTCAACTTCCCAAGTGAAGGTATGAACGAGTCGTAAACGGAAGAAGGAAGGCAACTTCCCAACTTGAGGTATGAACGAGTCGTAAACGGAAGAAAGAAGTGAACTTCCCAACTTGAGTTACGAACGAGTCGCAAGAGGAATAAGGAAGTGAACTTCCCAAGTTAAGGTATGAACGAGTCGTAAACGGAAGAAGGAAGGAAACTTTCCAACTTGAGGTATGAACGAGTCGTAAACGGAAGAAGGAAGGGAGTCCCTACTTGAAGTACGAACGAATCATAAACGGAAGAAGGAAGTGAACTTCCCAAGTTAAGGTATGAACGAGTCGTAAATGGAAGAAGGAAGACAACTTCCCAACTTGGAGTACGAACTAGTTGTAAACGGAAGAAGGAAGGGAACTTCCCAACTTGAAGTACGAACGAGTCATAAACGGAAGAAGAAAGTGAACTTCCCAATTGAAGGTATGAACGAGTCGTAAACGGAAGAAGGAAGGCAACTTCCCATCTTGAGGTATGAACGAGTCTTAAACGGAAGAAGGAAGGCAACTTCCCAACTTGAGGTATGAACGAGTCTTAAACGGAAGAAAGAAGTGAACTTCCCAACTTGAGTTACGAACGAGTCGCAAGAGGAATAAGGAAGTGAAATTCCCAACTTGAAGGACGAACGAGCCGTAAACGGAAGATGGAAGGCGACTTTCCAACTTGAAGTACGAACGAGTCGTAAATGGAAGAAAGAAGTGAACTTCCCAACTTGAGGTACGAACGAGTCGTAAAAGGAATAAGGAAGTGAAATTCCCAACTTGAGGCACGAACAGCCGTAAACGGAAGATGGAAGGCGACTTCCCAACTTGAGGTACGAAGGTGTCGCAAAAGGAAGAATGAAGTGAATCAGTACTATAGTTGTTCGTCATATCAGAACATTATCTTGTAGGATTACATGGATTTATTATACGCTGTTTTTATATACATATTTACATAGCGTTTCCATATGTGCATTTACCAAATGAACTAATTTCCTTAATTCAACAAAGGCGTACCTACGGCCTAACCATTGGTACTTTCACAAACACAAAGTTAGCTTAACTATCTCTGTGACCTACCATGAGTGAACTAAACTTTTGGAGAAGGTTTCTTTGCCAAATGATGCCTAAATTTCTCCGTCATCATTCTAGCCACCATAAGTGGACTAAACTCTAGAGGAAAGGTTCCTCGTCGTCGTGAAAGAAAAACTGTTTTTATGTTGTTAAGCCAAACAGGCTCTTTTATAGACGGGGTGGGAGTCCGTGAAAGTTCACCCCGTAGCACTTGAAATTTCCAGAGAACGGTATTTTCGAAGGACAGGTCCCCCAACTGGGAATCTAAGGAAAGGGAATCTAATGTCCAGCAAAACGCACATATACTTACATGCAATAACATATAAAAGTACACACCTGGAAACATATTAATTAAGTCTTTACCTTGTAGCTGGCCAGCAATAAATTAATACAATACCACAAAAACCAATAATGATCAATGCGATCATTACATACTGAAGGAACGAACAACCTGTAAGCGGAAGAAAATGATAAAATGCCTGTCATCAGATGGAAAACGAAGGTTTGGATAATTTGGAGAGCACCACAAAGCAAAATGAGGATAACACGCCTACGTGGGACACGAAGACACAGTAAAAGAGGATTGCATAGTATCAGTGCACTTTCATATAATATTATAATAATCTTCTGCCGGTTGTTATGTGGAAAAATATTTGTAGTTTTAATAAGTTTATCAACATATTTACATCCGAAATTTATTATAAAATTACTTGAGGTATAAGCGAGTCGTAATATTTAATCTTGTCATAAAATTCTCTTCTATTTGTATATCATTTTTAATTAAGGTTTTTTTTTACTGTAAGTACTTTTATTGTTATTTAAATAATTTTAACTTTTGTGTTCAATATTGAAAGATTATTGGCACTTTTAAACTTTCTTTCTTTATATTTCTTTTGTGTGTGGAATTCTTTTTGCATCTTTTTGGAAATGTAGCAAATACTCTGTTCTATGCCATCTCTAGGTCACTTTCTTTGTCACAAAAGTTTAGCATTTCCATTTCGTAAAATAAAATATTTTATTAAAAAATAATCATTTTGAAATAATTTGTTTTTAGTTTAAAAAATATGTGACTTTTATTGAAATAAGAGTGTCAGTTACTCGAAATAAGGCATAACGTAGGGTTTACTTTCATTATAATTATCTAAGTGATGATGCTGGTGTTTGCAATAATTTTGTAGTGCGTTCATTACCCTCAGATTGGGGTTATGATTAGCTAGTGCATTTTCAAAAGGAAAATATTTTGCGGAGACGTTTATGATTGAATGTGACCTTTACCCTTGCCATCTGCTATGCACCTATCTCCATTGCCGTCAACGTTTGAAGATAATTGTTGCGCTAAACTCACATATAATATTGATTGATTGATTGATTTAGTTTATTTTACTTCGCGTTTTGTGCCTCTTGGCTAATTTGCGAAGATGGGGATGAGTGATGAAATGATGAAATGGATGAAAATGGACATTCACAAACAACCATACCCGACCGGGATTCGAACCCGGGACCCTTGGCGATGTGCTAACCACTCGGCCACAGGGTCGGGCTCACATATAATATTATCTTTTCTTTTCTTCTAATATATAAAAATGGATGTGTGTGTGTGTGTGTGTGTGTGTGTGTGTGTGTGTGTGTGTGTGTGTATGTGTGTGTGTGTGTGTGTGTATAAAAGAGAATATGTGTGTATTTACCAGAGTGTGCTCTTACATAAATTGATAAAAATAACAGCAATATAGAACCTAATAGAATATGAAATAGTAAAAAATTTGGTTGTTAACATATCAAAGTAATTAGTTTAGTTTGTTAATTATAAGAAACATAAGTTAATTAAAAAAATATAAATGAAATGATCTAAATAAGTACAATTGTTTGGTTTGAAGGTATTGAATGTATCGAAAATTGTGCAAAACTTTGCATTATAACCAGTAAATTAAACAACGTTTTACCTTAGAATAGCACAAAATAGCATACTTATTACATTAATAACAAACTTTCTGATGCAGTAAAGTATTGACTAGGGCTGAATGATCCAATTACTGTAAAATATTAGTCTCTGATTGAAGTAAATAAAGTGTAAACAATACCTTTTGTTTGTAAAGTAGAGTTGTTAATTCCTCTGATAGCAGTAATATCAACTTTTACACAGTAAATTTGAGAGTTTTAGCAATATTTGTCCTGAAATGGATATAAGTGTAACTTGTTAAGCAAACACAAAATATTTAAGAAACAGTACAGTATAACCTCAATTTTGAAAGCTAACAGTACTCTAGTGTTTCTACATATGCGACTGTAGTGGTAAAATATATCCAGTCCTTAAGATTTTTGGCCATCCATTCATCCTCAGCGTCGCGATTAGTCACAAAAACAAAAAGCGAAATCTTGTGGTTGTTATAATTTCTACTTTTCATGCAATCACCTACACTAGAGTATCATGTTTAGTGAATTTTGCCGTATTCCTGATTGGTTTGCTAAAGTTAGTAATCAATAAAAATATACTTGCATAGAAAAATCCTGATATAGTTGGATTCTCAAAAGTATGTACAATCAGTGTTCTTGCTACATTTAGCACCTAATATAGTATAAATAGAAGTCTAGTTAGTGTTGGGCTGTAAGATGTTCTGGTACATGTAGTTACTTGAAATAGCAAATATTGACTGTGTAACTGGTAAAGCACTCAAAAAAAATAACTTCGTTTCCTCGTAGTACTCCGTGAAAGTGCTTCTTGCACGCTAATAAGGCTCTGGCGTGTGTTCCTATGCCTCCTATAGTCCTCTGTAAAGTTCATGTTGACCTGTGATTAACCATTCAACATGCTATAGAGCCTAAGCTTTAAGCTTCAGTCAGTGGAATTTAGTCCTGATTGTAGTAAAAATAAAACTCGCATGATATAACAGATGCAAATAACCCCTAATATTAAGTCTATCACTCCAAAAAGTCAGTAATACTTGAAAAGTACCCTGAATAAAAGACTATAAGGGTAAATATTTCTTCTAAGATAAAAAAGTTTGGCAGGTGGACCTAAGAGCCACGTAATCATCGTCTTGTCCTGTGATTTGTCATTATATTGTTATATTTAAGGGGAAAAATAAACATACAGTCATTCCATGCCAAATCAACACAGATAAGTGCAATTTCCAACCTGACCATCTCCGATTTTCTTGAAATTTGGGGAGTTGAAACTATCCATGGGACTTAGTAATTATGAAAATTTTTAGTTTCGTTTGTCTTGTAATTGTTAAATTATTGGAGGTCAAAGTTAGCAGAAATTGCCCTTTATGAGTCCGTTTAGCTATACTAAATGTGCTGTAACTCCGCCCCTATTTGGCCTAGGAAGCCCAAATAAAGTTTATTGTACAGGAAATTGAACACGCTTTCCAATGATATGTAACAAGCCAACATTTGAATAAAAATAAAATTTTGTCACGTGACCTTAACCTTTGACCTTGAATATCTCAAAACATGTCATCGCCAAAAATCGTGAAAAAAAATATTTTTCACATCATGCTATACTCTAAAACATATGAAAAAATCAAGCTGGGACTGCCATGGGATCACAATATACAAAATAATATGTATAGCTACGTGACTGATAAATGCCTCATTACATGAACTATGACGAGTCAAAGGTCCCTTAACACCCCCTATAAAATGTAAAGGAGTTATGATCGCTATAATTATTCATGATAGAAAGATGTTAGGCCCAGGGAAAACCATAGTTGTGTGTGTCAAGCAGAGGTCCGCCATATTATTGGCCGCCATATTGATATCAACTCAAACATTTTCAATGGAAAGGGGGTGACGTGATATGTTAAATCAAGCTAGAATTTCACGAGAAATGCAGTGGTGAAGGTATTTCCAACGTATCCTTAACCAGCAAAATGTTATATGCATATCTTCCACTTACAATATCTGTTCATTATGTTGTCAATGTCAATACACACTCGACCTCTCAAACTCACATAGAACATTTTGCAATGTAGCAGGTGCGACACCATCGCAAGCAGCAATGAGATGCTCAATATCACTGATTTTTAGTGCATATGCCATTGCCTTGAAATGTTTCTGAAGGTAAAAGTCATATGGTGTTAGATCTGGGGAACGTACAGACCTTTTAACAGGTTCAGGGCTGCCAATCCATCTACCGGAAAATTTACCATGAAGAAACAACCATAATATTCCCATGTTGTGGTTGAGTTCTGTCCTGATGAAAAACTGAAAAAAGTACCGTATTCCGTAAGCAAGGATGTATAACCTGTTCACTTAACAAATCCAAGTAGCCCTCATCATTTAAGATTCCGTTGTTGAAAATGAACCAACTAATCCCGTTCTCCATGCACCATACGACATCATTAGCTTAACAGCACCAGCAATTCGGCTGGTTTTGTTTGTTTGTTTGATTTGGTGTTTTAAGTCCACTTTATGCACAGTAAGGCTAATCGGGACTGGACCTACAGTTTAAAGTGGGATCCGAACCACTTGTGCCTCCACCGGGTATCGAACCCGGGACCCCTTGATTAGCAATTCGGCTGGGATCTGACTAATGTAGATTAACAGATCACAGGTATTGCAAACTATTTTTATTTATTTCACCGTAAACATAAAATTAGCCTCGTCACTGTGAAGGACTTTTCATTCCAAAGGAAGCGTCACATTGTATTTTTTGGTACACCATTCACAATATTCAATGTCGTTGATTATAATAATATGCAATGTCGCGTAAACTTCTCTCTCGAGACGTCAGTGTGATCTCGATGCGTTCCTCCTAACACGTTAGAGGCATTCTATTTTTTTTCTTAACGCCTCAAAAAGGGGAAAATATTTTAAACTTTTTGCTGGTTAAAGATACGTTCTGCACCTTCACCACTGCATTTCTCGTGAAATTCTAGCCTGATTTAAGTAGTGGGAAATATGATAGGATAAGGACCGGAAAGGAAGAGCTCTCTTCAGCAGATTTGTTTACACTTAAACCTAGCTCAACATGAGCATATGAGCTGTTTGCTCTAGTGTGGAACTCTGCCTAATCCAAGATTTTTGTAAAAATGCCTTCTCAGAAAGGAAGAGCTTCTTAGATTGATTTGCCTATACTTACAAAAGGCACTTCTGTGAGATTGTTGTCCATAATTCTGTCAAAAATATGCCCCTCTTGATATTTTTTTTTTACCCACACCTAAAACTAGGCCACCCTCACCTATATACACACCCACACCCACACCTACACATATTTACTTCCAATTTAAGTTCAATTGGACCTCATCCTCAATCCAATATTAAAACAATGCAATATGCAGAGCTCCTCTAGAATTGCTCTGTGACCCTCTCATTTCTTACATCATAAACATATGATTTTTCTCCTATGAGAATAACACTACATATGGTGTCATCAGGTAAAGCCTCATGGAATTCACAGATAATTTTAATATTTGTCCTGTCATTCACCACAACCTGTTTCCTTTTTGAAGAGTTAATTACAAACATGGGTCTCTGTGCCTTGAATTCATCTGGTGTGTAGTACATGTCAGTATTGCCTGTAGTGACTCTTTTGAAGGATGTAAATGCTTCATATAATTTAAGGAAATCGTCCTTGGACATGTCTAAATTATAATTTTCTCTAGGAAATACCTCATTTCTGCCATTTTTAAGATAAATGTTCTTGATGTTGCAGTTATCAAATTTACTTGAATTTTTTTCCTGATTGTTGTGTCTTCCAGTCTGAAACAATACTACCACAAAATCAGGCATGTCAAATTGAATACTGGAGAATGAATTTGTAGCATCAAACTCATAATATGTACCAGATGCGGGCTTCTGTACGCATTGATATGTATAAAATTGCAGAGGAACCTGTGGATTTTTTATTATATCTGCTTTGTATTTAAGACCATAGCTGGCCTCATACTCAACAACAGGGATTCTTAGCTCCATAGTCTGAATAATGCATTTGCCTGCATCTGGTAGGGTATTAGGCAGAGCTTCCCCTGTAGAGTTTATTGTGCTGTACCTCATCAAGGCATTGTTATCATTTGCAGCTCTTCTAAATGTAATTCTTAACCCACCCTTCCACATAATATCTTTGAAATCTGAGAAGAATCCTGGCAACAGGCGCATGGGGAACAGCACTGTGTGGTTTTTAGATAATATCTTATCACCAGCCTCGAATCCTCCTATTTTGTAGTAAGAAGCCTCGGTTTTGGATAATTTTAGTGTGGCCAAAGCTGTGGAGGTAATGCCGGGATAATCCACTCTGTTTATAACAACACCATGTTTTCTGATCTCAATTTCAGAGAACAGATGCGGCACAAAATTGTCTACCAATCTTATATTTGAATTTGCCGGATAATCTGTACCATCGAGCTTTACAACATCAAATTTGATGTATAGATCTGCTCTGTGAGGGTGTATAAATCCATCCCCTACATCAAGATCAACCTCAATCTCTGTGTTGGGTTGATTTAAATTTGCAAATGTCCTCCTGTTTGGGGGGAATGATTGTAGCTCATAACTCTCAATATTTTCCATTGTATGTATTTTTATTTAAATGTTAATCTCTATGATAGCAGTTGTTGTGGCTCCAGCAAAATCAACTAATTCTTCTTTTTCATTAGTGACCATCAATTCAATGTAATCTATTCTATTATGACACACAGGAAAATATAATGTTGGTGATGGATTGTAGATGATGGGCTCCATGAATTCAGAATTAGGTTTGAATGTTGCAATGATGCCTGTTTGTTTGTGAGAGCCTATGCCATTTGATTTGGTGATCATACCCTCAGCCACATTACAGTGAATATTTAGAGTCTCTATGGCTAAGAATTTAGGTATATTCATAGCAGTGTGTTTGATGCCTGGTTCAAGTTTTGTGCTGTTCTCAAATCCTAACAGCTCTCCTATAGTACCCAGATTCACTGTCTCTGTAGCAGATACAATCTCTACTCTGTGAGTGACAGAATTTTGACTTAACACTATACCTCTGGGTAATTGAGCATTTAGAGTGGATAGATTATACTGTCCTGGAGTAATAACAATTTTTTCATCCCCAACTGCAATTGTGTTGTTGTGGTGTGTAATATTGGGGATTAGGTACATGCCATAAAATGCTCTGAGAGCTATTGTTTTGGGATACACAATGTCATCATGCAATTTGAGTTTCAATATTGAATTTTGGCTGGTGAGATGGAATACACCCATGATGTTTCAGATACCACAAGGCTTTTTGAAAATCTTCAATTGATGGTTTATTTATTTGAGACATGTATCTAAGAACAGATAAACACAAATGTCCGCAATTAACATCTTTGAAGTTTTGAACACGGGCATTATTGTAATAAAGATTAGCTGAATTTAAATATTTTACTAAATTTTCAGGTGGAACACCTCCAAATGAATCAAACACAAATGCCTCATTTTTTAAATATTTAAGATAACAGATCCAGTGAGTGCCCTGATTTTTGAACTCATCCAAATTAACAATGCCACACTCTTTGTTGAGTGGTTGTTCTGGTAAAGAATCAGACATGTACACACCTCTAAAATGTTTGATGCCCAGTGGCTTGATTAAAGCTTCAATATCTTGGTTTGTAAGCGGCTCTTGTTTTTTTTAAACTTATTCATGGCTCTCTTAACACCTTTGCCTTTTTTCTCCATTGCCAGGTTATGGCGCCTCTGCTCATCTAATTCTGCCCTATTTTTCTTGGCATCTATTACTGTTTTTGCTATTGCGGCTGAACCCCCAGCCAAGCTCCCAACAGCCCCGAGAGCAGCTAAGATGGCAGGGATGGTAAATATGAATCCCCCCACATGTGATTTTTTTCTTGATTGCTGTAATTTTTTTAATTGTGGGGTACTAAGCAACAATTTCATACCATGTCCCTTGGCAATACAAGAATTTTTTTTCTTGCGCTGCTTTTTGGTCAAAAGACTGTCAATAGTTTTAAGAGATTTGAGACCTGCATAAGGTATTTGATACATAACACCCTTGGCCTTCATTGTAGGTTTATTATATACATATTCACAGCCCCCACCCCAGTTTTTGTTTGGTGCTCATAGCTATGGTGGTTCCCAATGCTGCAATTTTTTCACTCAAAGAAGCATCTTTGCTTACAAATCTGCCAAATGCAGCCTCTTCTAATTTCTTGTCTGCAACATGTCTCTTGTCAAGATCAGAATGTGTGTTGTATGCTATGTCATGGTCTCTACAAGCAGCATCTAGGGGATTAACACCAGGATCACCTCTGTTTAATCTATGGTCCAGTTTTGTGCCTGGACCACAATATTGATAGCCTGGAATGTGTAGTTCAAATGGCAGCTTGTTTATAATGTCATTAACAAGGCCCCGACCCTCAGATATATTCCAAAATTTAGGTGGTAGAGTATTAATTATTTTTATGAGATATCCAATCCCCTTAGTGTCATTCACTATAAAATTAGACAATTTTGTGCTTATCATGTCCATAATTCCAACCTTTTCATTGTAAAAATTGTGGTTCCCAGCATTTTCCTCCCCAGCTATCACCAATAACCTATCTACAAGTTTCCTGACATCATCAACCCACACAAATTCTTTGGGCAGGGTGTTGTATTGTTTGATTCCACTGCCAGTCTTGATCTGTGACCATATGGGCTTGATTAAATTGTTGTATTTTGCCCCACTGCTAGACTTGACTCTTTTTTGTGTGGGATCATTGTTCTGGTATAGAGCATCTGATTTTATTAATATTTCTTTGTAATCCTCATAATCCTGATCTGTATAGCTGCCAGGTCTCTTCCTGGTCATGAGCTCCCACAATCCAGGCGTGCCGGTGTACTTAACAAAAGCACCTTTTTCTCCAAGTCGAGATTCTGAATATACAATTATATCATCTCCCATAAATGTTACTCTGAAATTGCCAATTCTATGAATAATGCTGCCATCAAGCTCTGTGTCAGCATATAAGCCAAACACCTCATCTTTATTGTCTTTAGGTGTTGTTAAATATTTTTGAGCAAGAAGACCCAATTCAATAGGATCCTGACTAGCCTCAATTCTTCTAGGAGGACTAGGTGTATGAATACTGGAAAGTGGGGTGAATGGATAATCTAATATGTTCCTAGCAGCTACAGGTACAAGCTCTGTGAGCAAATTTTGATTTTGCTCTGTAACAGTTTTGATATTTTTACCTAAATTATTAATAGCATCAATTACAGGCTGTTCTGTTTGTTTGTGTTTTTCATAAATTCCTCGGTTCTCTGATTTCCATCCCTTAAATCTTTTTACAAGATAATCTCTTAATTTAAGATCATCAATGATTGGCCTTTTCATGTTTATTTATATACGTCTCTACGTCTAGAAAATTGTTAATTTTATTTCTGTATTTGCCAGTATTAGGTGTTCTTGTCATATCAATTGTGACAAACCCATAACTGTCCTGGTTCCAGCACTTGCTGCAAAATTTGGAAAAATCATTGTAGCTCAAGTCCCCACCTACATATTCGTCATGTATGTGTTTGAGGTTGGTATGATCTTGATGAAACACACATATAAAATTGCTGTTGTCTCGGATCAGCTGCTTGGGTATTTTTGAAAAAGTCTGTGCCAGGTAGAAGCAATCAATGTTTTTGTGCCGGCCCTGTGTAAAGAAATTTCTAACCTTGTTTTGATTATCCAGTATAACATCATCAAACACAACAACAGAATTATCGAGACATTCATGAAGTGGCTTAACATCTGGTTCAAAAGTGGCAATATCCAATCCATCATATAGCTTCATCAGCTGCTGATATTTTAATTGTTCCAAGCTCTTAGAAAAAACATACAAGTGCCTGTTTTTCCAGTCTAACCAGTTGGGTGCCAATAAAAAATTATCAACCATTAGTGTAGTTTTACCACAAGCAGATGGCCCAACAATAAGACACCTAATATTATCAGGTAGCAAGTTGCCATTTCTCTTATTCTGCTGTTCAGGTTCTGGCAGCCTTTTCATAACATCCCAGGTGCTCATATTATTATTTTGTTTGCATCGATCCAGCTGTGTTCTGGAAGTCCTAGCCATTTGACAAGTAACTTTTTGCCTTTTCTGCGGATGATTTTTTCTATGAGATATGTGTCAGGCTGTTTAGTTTTGCTGAGCTCTTGTTCATAGAACCTGCCTTTGAGAATTTCTCCTCGGTGATCCTTTATTATATAAGTGTTAAGGGTCCCGGGTTTAACCTGAACCACTGTAAATAATTCAGTGCTCCAGTTTCTTGTAAAGCCTCTCTTGAATAAGTGCTTATATTTGCTTATTCTTACTTGATCCCCTACCCTGTATCTAGCCTTTCTTGTTGTTGGCCGATATTTAGGATAATAAACAGTGCTGATCAATTTTTGCTCATCAGATGAGCTTATTACTTCAGAGGGTTTCATGTTGATTGTGGAATGGACAGAATTGTTATATTTATGTAGAAGTTCTGGAAGAATATTAATCCATTTATAATTACCTTGAAGTGTAAATTGTTTATACATAAGATTTTTTAAGGTTCTGTTGAATCTCTCTACAATTGAGGCTTTGAGGTCACTGTAACTCGAATAATGTTTTATTGCCTGGCTTTTAATAAATTGTTGAAACACTGAATTATAAAATTCTTTGCCATTATCTGTTTGCAAATAGCGCGGTGATCTTCCACTCTGATTGATGATTGTCCTGAGGGCTTCTGTAACACATTTTCCAGTCTTGGATTTGAGTGGCACAGCCCAGGCAAATTTTGAAAATGTATCTATTACAGTGAGTAGATATTTGTAGCCCTTGTTGATTTTGTCTAAGTTTTTCAACTGCCCACTTGCTAACTCAATCAAGTCGCTTTGCCATAAATCATCTATGCCCTTTGTGACTACTGGGAGTCTCTTAAAATTATGTCTGGCCTGTCTGTGTAATTCATCAACAATAATTTGTCTAGACATAATATGTAAACAAGAATATTGCAACTATAGGGTGTTCAGCAGCTGAGACTGCAGGATTTTCTAAATATAATTTGTCCCCTATCTGTATTTTAAATTCCAAAGTGCCATCATCTTCTACATAAGATGTTTCTAATGTATTGGGATCTGTAAAATCCTCCAATTCTACACTGGTGATTTTTACTTTGTTATCAGCATTTGTTATTGATAAGGTCGGGTAGTGGTGTGCCTGTGGTTGAAGCCAATATTTGATCTTGATTGGTCTCAATGTGCCCCCAACAAAAAATTGGTAATAAAATTGTGCAGGGGACAGCATATATATTTTGCCTCCCGGTGTAAATGGAGAATCATATTCTTTGTTGGGGATGCTGTACAATTCAAGAATTACTGTATGTTTTGGATTCTCGATTATGCCTGTTATTTCTTTTTCTGCTGTGAGCAATCTGCTTGTTACAGATTCAAGATGCTCATTAATAGTCCTAACAATCTCATCGTGCCCAGGCTTGATTCTTATGTCCACAGCAAGTTTCTTGTATTGTTGCACAATATCTTGTAGCTGGGTGGCAAAAACAGACAGAGCATTTGCTTGATTGGATTCCATGGTCCCTAGCTGTTGCTTGATATTAGCTACAATTTGCTGTAAATTTTCAACAATTGCCAATTTTGAATTTTGAGCAGTAAGATCATGGACCTGCCTTCTGATATCCTCAAACAGGGCATGCAGTTCATTAATATGTTGATTGGTTGGTAGAGTGGCCACTGTCTGAGTGAGTTGTTTGATTTCTGTCTGGATATTCTTGATATCTTCTGATTTCAGTATGCGATTCACTGCCCTCTTAATATTTTTAAGTTCCTGTGATGTAGGAAGATTTGATACTGTATTTTGCAAAGATTCAAGTGCCAATTTCACAGTGTTTAATTCAGAAGCATCAGCCACATTTTGCATAGCATTTTGGAGCAGGGCTATATCTGCCTGAGAGGGTGTGGATTGTTGTAAAATTTCAAGTTTTGTTTGGATATCATCTATCAAGTGATGAAAATGAGACAGTTCAGATTCAGTGTTGAGGTTTTCAAGCTTTGTGATCTGTTGCTGGACACTAACAAGGGTATCTACAATCCCGGGCAATCGGGATTCTAGTACATTTGTCAAATCACTTTGCACTGCTGCTATTGTACCTTCAAGATGGGTTATGGAACTTTGAATTTTTCCAAAATCTTCATATGTTTCAAGTTGCAGCTTAATATTTGCAACACTCCGAGTTATTGCATTTAAAGCATCAGAAGATGGCAAGTTGTTCATAAAATTTTCAAGTGTCTCAATTTTTTCTTTAACTTCGGCTATGGCATTGTTCAGAGGGTCCAGATTAGGTATTTGGAGCGACTGAATCTGTTTTTTTAGAGTGGAAATCACTAGATCAAAATCTTCTTGTGATTTTATGCTTTTGACAATTGTTTGGAGCTGTGTCTGGACATTATTTATTTGCTCTTCCAATTGCTGTTTCAATTGCTCAGAGTTGTTAGCCTGGGTCTTAAATTTGGCTTGAAGAGCTGCAACTGCTTCTTCTAAACTTTGAAAATTATCTAATGTAGCCAGGTCAGTATATTTCTGAAGCAGCAACTTGAGTTCAGAATCAATTTTAAGAAGAGGGTCCATGCATTGTGATTGCAAATTTGTAATTTCTAATTGAAGACTGGCATTGAGTGTAGTTTGTAAAGCTTGTAAATCACTTCTTAATTTCTTGACTCTGACATCAAGCATCAGAATCTCATCACTGTGATCTTCATGTCTTGTATGGCCAAAAATATCATTAGGCATTTTGTTTAGTAGTTATTTATTATAGAGTACCTGATTCTTAATTCTATAAAAAAGGGTATAAGCTTGTCATAAGATCCAGGGACCTCAATATATAAGCAGTCACCAGCAGAAACAGTATAAACAGTGCCAGAAACCATGTTTGAGTGCTTAATTCTGTAAATATTTCTCCCTACTGAAATTTTGACATCACCCTCAGGGGTTGTAATAAATTGCAATTGCCCACCTACAGGTAATTGGTAATGATTTAAATTATTGTTAAATATGTACAATATTTTGCCTGTTTCATCATCAACATCTGTAAGTATGCTGTTCAGATGAATAATTAACAAGCCACTCAGTTTAGACTGTATATCAGGAGAGGGTTGAGGTGTTGGCAGGTCCATAACAGTCCGTTTTTTAAACCCAAATAAGTTCATAGGCATGTTTATTTATTTCAAATCATGCTCTGTAATTGGGCATTGATTCCCATTTTTCAAATCACAATGCCCCCATGGTAGAGTATGTATGCCACATGATAAAATGCATCTCTTATCGTCATGTGGGTCCAGAGCCACTTTTCTTACAACATTTGAAGTCAATAAGTGATCCACACTCTGAATTCTGGATTCTGATGTTCTGATTAAATTCTGGGATTTGATGCAATTTTTATAATCTTCAAATTGGAGCTCTTTTTCCACAGCTACTTTGCCAATGCCCTTGGCTTTTTTGACAACAGCATTACATGTTTTAAAACTATACACCTTGGCACTTAACCCAGCAAATTCCACAATAACATCACCAAGTGTCTCATCTTTTAACTTGCCGGGCACTTTTTTGTTGTGGGGTTGAATATTCAAATAGTCTGGCAATTCACTGGTATCAAAGTATTGAAACAATTCAGGCTGTGACATATCTTGATAAACATCTTCTGTTTGAATTTCAAGAATAAAACTATCCGTATCCATGTACATCAGTTTTACATTATCACCATAAAAAGGTTTCAACACATCATAATACAATGTTAACATATGTAATTTGGACAATTCCAATATTGCAGCCCCTACATAAATAGGTTTATCAAACTTAATTCTTGTTTTTTTCATGTTGAAAAGTGCCATATCTTCATCATAAATTCTTCTGTAATTGAAATTAGGCTTTGCAACCAATTTTTTGCTCAGGCTGGGGTCAGTAATTATTTTAACATTGGTATGTTTTCTGACATTTTCAATTGTTTTGCCATATACAGAATTGACCATCAATTTAAACAAGGCCTTATCAAATTGGCTCTTTGCAGATGTTCGAAGCTCCGTGTTTGTATCAATGTATGGTTTCAACCATCTTGAGTGCCTGAACCTCAAAACTTTTCCAAGTTTGGTCACTTGAACACCATGTTTCATCAGGAACTGGAGGTTCTTGTAATATATGACACAACCCTGTTTTGGCTCCAGTGTCATCATCAATTTCCTCTGTTTAGAGCCAGGTGAGCACTGAACCTCGGGAATTAGGGGCAGATCAGAAAATTTGTTGTGTAAATGATCTGGAATTGTCAAATCAACCTCTAAGAATAAGCCATAATTACTGTCATCAAAGTCCTGAAGATGCTCAATATTGAAATCTTCAACCCATTCAAGCCCTGCATATGGCAGTTTTTGCATCATGGCGTGACCATAGAGGCTGTTTGCATCCACATACAATATATAATTTGATGGCAGTGCTGGATTATAATCAGGCATATATTTGTTATTTGCTCTGGCATATCTCTGAGAACATTGCACCATGCCTCCTTTTATATTTTCCTCCACAAACAGATACATATCTTGATCTTGGATCAGATCCAATTGCTTTTTGGTGTTTAAAAACATTGCAGACCATGCTAGGCCCGGGGCACTGAAAAAATACACTGGGTCCAGTCCATAATTTTGCATACAAGATTTTCTGAATGCCTGCATTATATCTGCTGAGATGGTCACATCAAGTTTCAAATATGCCATGTGATAATCACCAAATGTCTTGCATTTGAAATTGTTCCACGCCAATTGGGCACGGTGATAATCTTCATCAGTGATTCCAGATCCTCTGATTTTGCTGTAAAACTCATGTTGTGGAGGCAGAGAACACTCATTAAATTTAGAAAAATCTGTAACATAATCATATGGATATACACCCTTTCGCCTAATTAATTTCGCGTCCTGATTTGGAAACACTGCACGTGTGATTTTGAATTGATCATCAGATAATCGAGTGCTCAGTGTATCCAGGCTATCAGGTAAAAATCTGTAAGAATCAAGAAATCTTATGTGAATAGGAGTTCCATTAACTTTAATTATTTTGCTAATAGATATATATTTCTCATCATTTTCAGCTAAAATATTTAAATTCTGCTTCTCAAACCCCTCGTACCTGATTAGATGATGGAAATCATAATTGGATGCTCCATGGCAAAATATGGGGACAAATCTTGGTCTCTTGATCTTAATATTACAGCTATTACACAGGGCCTGTTTATATCGACCATCTGTATGAGAATGGTGATGCACTTTGATATTTGTATCTGAAAATTCAGAACCACATACCGGGCATTTTTCTGCATTGTTGAAATCTTCAATCTGTTCCTCTGTTAAAGGCAACATAGGTTTTGATTTTAATAAAATATTAGATGCTATGTCACGGCACTCATTTTCTATTTTATGTGCAAATATTTTGATGGCATCTGGCCCCAAGTATGAATCTATTTTGGTAACAACACCATCCTGTACAATCACATAACAAAAGCTGGAAGGTTCATGTAGCTGGTATGGTGTAATAGATGATTCTTCAGGATCTGGGCTACAAAATGCAAGAGATTTGAGATTTGATTCAAAATCACAGACAATATATGCTGGGTGTTCCAACAAGGCTTCAAACTTTTTAAATGTTGCTTTTTCACTTGGATTGGGCATCACCATATGAACAGGTTTATGATTGCCACAGTATTTCAGATGCTCAATTAACTTGTTTTTGGCAATTTCTGTATTACATTCAGGAACTTTTTTTGTTATTTTTTGACCATCAAATACACGTAAACATCTTCTGCACAACTTGAATATTCTATTAGATTTGTCTAGTTGTGTTCTCACTAAAGCTTCAAGATTATGTATCAGAGTGTAATGATATTTGCCATCCCCTTCAATTAAGAGCAAATCAATCGGAATAGCAGATTCATCATCAAATGCACTGATTCTGAGAGGTTCTATTGAGCAATTATCACGGCCAGTGGAGCAAATAAAAACATTAATAGATAATTGTTTGCCGTTCATATCCCTGGCTCTTTTTTCAAATTTATCAATATTCTGTACAGACATTGGATATTCTAAACCCTCCATTGCATCGTCAAAATCATGTTCATGGTGTTTGTAATAAGTTATTCTCTCAGGATGCCTTACAACTGGAAACAAAGCAGCTAATATACACCACAAAAAGCATTTCTCATCATTATTTTTAATATTGACCACAGCTTTTATGTTTTTAATATTAGCAGGTAATGGCAAATATGTAGAACCTTGTAATGGGCTGAATTCAGAAATATTAACATATAACTTGTGTAAAGAGCCGCATAGGCTCCATCCAGACTCTCTTGCCTCAAATTCAGAGTGTTTAATGTTCAATTGATCTATCAACCTGCTTATTATTGTGTCTGAATTTGCATTTGAATATACAGGTACAGTTTCTGTTATGTGGGGCTGTGTAAATTTTGTGCCGTTTGGCTTCTTATATTCTGTAAACAATTTGAGGGACAGCTTATAAGAGCCATTTTGTGCATTTAGAATTGCCTGTACATCAGGTTTTTTACTGTTCAAAAAATTCTCAATGCCACATCTTGGCTCTGATACAAACCGGTAATCTCTTAATTGGCTATTAAAACTGCTATGGATAGGTTCATAGCGTGGCTGCTTTGCTGCTCTGGCATTAAGAGGTGCTTCATGCTTCCTTTTCAGACCAGATGTAGATGGTTGTGAGGGCAATGTTGATGGCTGTGCAGAACAAGTATTTTTATGTGTATATGTGAAGTATTGCATGCTGTATTTTCTATTGCATTTGGGGCAAATTTTCGTGGGAGTTCTGTATTTGTCTGGGTCACAAATCTTTTGGTGTCTGGCCCAATTAGAGCTAAATATATTTTTATTGCACTGATTGCAATATTTTTGATTTGGCATTTTTGTTGTTTGTTTATTATATACAATTTCCCGGGTTTCAATTCAAAACTTTATACTAGATCAGTTGGGTTCAGCACTGTGCTTGTGTGTATGTGTGTATGTATGTATGTGTGTTAATATTTCTCGCTTTGGTATTTATAAAAAATTTCCTGGGTTTTAAATCTAATCTCTATGCTTAATCAGTTGGGTTCAGTGCAGACAAAAAAACTGCATAGCTCTATGTCAATTAGTTCTTGAGATATTGTATTTAGGAACCACTTTGGCCCCCTGCCAAAAATTGGCTTTTATTGTATCAGTGTATATTGTTTCTATGATCAAAATTCTATGCTTAATCAGTTGGGTTCAGTACAGAGAAAAAAACTGCATAGCTCTATGTCAATTAGTTCTTGAGATATTAATTATTTTGTATTTAGGATCCACTTTGGGCTCCTGTGCGTACCTCCCGTTTCTCTGCTGGGTGTACATGCAATCAGTACAGCAGCGCCGTGTCCCCGGGACTCTCCGGAACTAATCCATCAAGGCAATTGCTGAAGGCAAAAGAACAAATCAATATATTGATTCCCAGGTTGGTTGAGAACTAGAAGAAAGCAGCGGCCTTCAGAGGCACTGACCTAGCACAAACATGCATGTCCCAGAAGGCACCGACCTAATGCCATGTGTATTGATTTTATATAACAAGCTGTGACAGGTATAGGCCCGACCCTAAATAAGAGTGGATTACAACAAATAAGCTAAAAAAATGCAAAATATCCCAGTTTCAATTCGATCCATTTATCTGAATCGAAGAAACCAACAATTCACATATCCCCATATCATTGTATGCTTGCCCTATTAGTACCTGTTGTGCTCAATTAATTTTCACTAATTGGCAATTTTCTTGAAGAGGCCTAATAGAACAAGATACAGCGGTATGAGAAATATGTGAATTAAAGATATTTTAGTAATATACGACGTCTTAAGAAAGGCATATTCGGCTCCAAAGTACTTTGTCTAATGCTTACTACCATTCCCTATTACTAACAGAAAGAGTTAAAAATGATGTAGTATTGAAAAAAGTTGACCTGTTCCCAAGTGTTCACCGAGTTCAGACATTTGCTCATAGATGGCCCCTGTTGTTGTTGCTTATCAAATACTGGAATATCTCTAAAACAAGCAAATTTTGTTTACTGTTTTCTACAATTGGCAATACTGACATGTACTACACACCTGATGAATTCAAAGCACAGAGACCCATGTTTGTAATTAACTCTTCAAAAAGGAAACAGGTTGTGGTGAATGACAGGACAAATATTAAAATTATCTGTGAATTCCATGAGGCTTTACCTGATGACACCATATGTAGTGTTATTCTCATAGGAGAAAAATCATATGTTTATGATGTAAGAAATGAGAGGGTCACAGAGCAATTCTAGAGGAGCTCTGCATATTGCATTGTTTTAATATTGGATTGAGGATGAGGTCCAATTGAACTTAAATTGGAAGTAAATATGTGTAGGTGTGGGTGTGGGTGTGTATATAGGTGAGGGTGGCCTAGTTTTAGGTGTGGGTAAAAAAAAATATCAAGAGGGGCATATTTTTGACAGGATTATGGACAACAATCTCACAGAAGTGCCTTTTTGTAAGTATAGGCAAATCAATCTAAGAAGCTCTTCCTTTCTGAGAAGGCATTTTTACAAAAATCTTGGATTAGGCAGAGTTCCACACTAGAGCAAACAGCTCATATGCTCATGTTGAGCTAGGTTTAAGTGTAAACAAATCTGCTGAAGAGAGCTCTTCCTTTCCGATCCTTATCCTATCATATTTCCCACTACTGATTTAACATATCACATCACCCCCTTTCCATTGAAAATGTTTGAGTTGATATCAATATGGCGGCCAAAAATATGGCGGACCTCTGCTTGACACACACAGTTGAAAAAAATCTCTTTGTAAGTGCAAAATGTAATAAACACTCCTGCCTGAATAGCTTAAATAGTGTTATTAGAGTAAAAAATAAGCCTAAACTTGTAAATAATAAGTTAAAAGTTGAAAAAAATCTCTTTGTAAGTGCAAAATGTAATAAAAAAAATGTTTCCTGAATAGATGAAATTGTGTTATTAAAGTAAAAGATAAGTTTAAACTTCAGCTAAAGTTGAAGAAACACACTTTGTGTGTCTAAATTGCCATACAAAACCTTGCTTGAATCGTTTAAATAGCGTTTTCTGAGTAAAAATACGCGAAAAATGTGAAATATTGGCCCTAAGAGTCAAAATCTGGTCAATCTTACGTAAGAAATACGCATTAACAACCATCATGTAGCTTATAAAGCAATAATCAAAGGGTCCATGGTACGAAACCTAGAAATAAGGGCAAAAAGTGGATCGCATCCACTTTAACCTGAAGATACTGTACCTGATTGTTACTAGTTCAGCCAAATTCCTTACGCTTTAGGTCAAATAGTCTTTACAATGTTACAAAAAGAGGAAGAAAAACCCTCCTAAATTACTTCCGCAAAATAAAATTGGAACCTCAAAAAATCAATACAAGCGTGTTAAAATATTGGCGGCACATGACTTCCATTACAAATTATTATCCCATACATTTCCCGTAGGGGGGCCTCGGGAACTGACAATGGAGACCCTTTCTCACCCTCGTCCGGCAATGATCGCTCGTGGTTTTGGGTGACGATGGGGGAAATATTCTTCTTTTCTGGTGCGAATTTCGTGCGCAACCTTGTAGAGGGGATTTGCAATTAAATGCAATTATTATTAATAACATGCATTCTGCCCGTATACTTCGTTTTCATTGAGACTACATCGTTCAATTTCTTCGCCTTTAAAGCGAACATAGGCTAACGCCATATATTGTGTTATAATATCTACTACTCCAGATCCCTTCGGGGCCAGTTCAATCCTGATAAATCCAGATCCTTAATTATACCTAATATGATCCAGCACCCATGACAAAATGGTGAGTCATGACGTCATCGACGCCTTCAAACCTCAAGTGACGCCATCAATTGGCTTAGAATAGGCCGAAACCGGTTCCTCGTTAGTGAATAAAACGCATTAACTTCAAGTACCCCGACTGCATAAATCAGCCTTGACTCATATCCGGTCGTAACACGTATAGGAAAAGCATAAACTGCGTTAGAATAGGCCGGAACTGGGTTCCTTGGGTTAGAATAGGCCGGAATCGGGTACCATAATAGTATTTATTATGCACTAATGGAAAACCTTAAAACCCGGCTCCCCGTCTGTATAAATCATTCGTGACTCATATCCGGCTGAAACACATATAAAAAAGCATAAATGGGAGATGCAAAAGGCCGAAAACGGACTCCATAATAGTATCTTTTGTGCACTAATATAAAACCATTAATTCCAAGCTCCCACGCCAGCCTGAATCGTCCATGACTCATATCCGGCTGTAACGCGTATATAAAGTACAATAATAGTGTTAGGTTAGAGTAAAAACGGACTCCATAATAGTGTATTTTGTACGTTAATGGAAAACCATTAATTCCAAACTCCCACGTGTGCATGAGGCACCCATGACTCATATCCAGTTGTAACGCATATATAAAGTACAACAATAGGGTTAGGTAAGGGTAAAAAACGGGATGCATAATAGTATCCTTTGAGCGTTAATGGAAAACCATTAATTCCAAACTCACACGTGCGCATGAGTCATCGATGACTCATCTCCTCCCCCACCCCCTACACGTGCCGGTTGATTAATTAACAATAGCGTCACCCCTCGATAATGAATAAAAAAAGCCATTAATCATAAGAAAAAAAAACATTAATGTCAATTAAAAGGTCTATTGTTAGGTCTTATCTCCTGCCTCTCCTACTAGAGACGTTGACGGCGTTGTGGTTCTTTCCACCAACATCTACTTGTACCATAGCTGCCATCTTGGTAGTTCTCCTATTTGCATTCTCCTAAGTGAGAATGAAGCAGGTTTCAACAAGAAACGAAATGGAAGAAGTCCTCCACAGCTATTGTGAAATGACTTTCTTAAGATTTTTTTTTTGAAGGCCTGATGTTAACCTCTCTTTCATGTAGTACACCATGGACTGCTAACGAGGCTTCGGCGTTTGGAACGACAGCCAGCATAATCCTTTGTGAGGTGTGTATTCTCTGTTTGTGTGTATCTTTTCTTCAGTTTCTTCATAACATATTGGCAGAAAAACGAAGTAAATTCAATCAACCAACAGCAAAGTATTTATTTTCAAACTCTTTATAAGTATACATTTTGCTTATCTTCATGCGAAATACACACAAAGTCAAATCTGGATACCGTGAACTCGGTAATAGTGAACATTCGTCTATAGTCATAAAACACTAGTCACGAAGAAATACACTACAAATTCTGTTTATAGTGAACCCTCAACTTCGGTTTTAGTGGACCTAAAAATAAAATACTTATCGTTGTTAGCATCATAAGTACAGTACAGTACTTCAAATGAAACCTTTTTACATGAACCTGAAGGAAGTAACGTCTTTCAGGTTGTTCTTGTTTTGATAGAACGAATAGACTGGGACGAGGGGAGGCCAAGAGAGTAGGGGAGAGGGGGGGGTGATGTTGTGACTTTTGGTGACGTTGAAACATGTTTTTTGTGTATGATGATGTACTTACTCTATTTGGTAGTTTGTTCCATTAATAGATCCAGTGAAATTATATCTGCCTTAATAACCATAACCCGTGGCTCAACAGCCAGACCTACCTACCGACTGCAGGCCTAAGTCCCACCTGAGGAGGTGGAAGATCATCCAACCAGATACGGGGTGACGTATGGTCAGCACGACGAACCTCCCGTCGTTGTAAGTTGCCACGAGCGGTTTACGCTACTCATTCGTAGCTTCTTACGATGTTGGGTGGCCACTGGTCACAGGCCGAAATCTCAGGAGAAAAGTTGTTAGGAGACTCGAACCTGCAACCCTGTCACGGTATCTAGTGACATGTGAAACGCAGTTCGATATAAATTATTTTTTGTTTATTGATTCATTGTATGTTCAAATATAAAAGTGTGAGGTTTGATTTTATTTTGTGGATAAATTTGTATCCGAGCCAGACGTCGGGAGTTGAGAGATGGGTTTTTCCTGAGTAACAGCCGAGCTGTCATTGCTTAGAACACGACATATTTGCACGAACACGGAGAAAAGGAAGGATTATTTTCGTCGAGACCGGGCTAGAAATCGCAGCGGGTGGGCGAACCCAGTTTTCACGGATGACCAGGAGAATCAGCTGGAGCCCAAGCCTGCAAGGATTGAGGACGCGCGGGTGACCGCGTGTCAAGACAATGGAGAGAGGTCATTTCCATCCTCTCGGAAACCGAAACCATGCCACCTTAGCGTGCTTCCCAACGGACAAATTCGAAAGTGATATATAAACAAGAGTACTACGATTCCAGACACAGTTTTTACCCGGATTTCATAGAGAGAGCATCTCCGCGCTACACTCTCGCGTGATTATTGTTTTGTGTCCGTCGACTTCGTTTTTCTTACGTACCGTGAGCGAATTGCAGATAGAAAGTTACCAGTGTGCGCCTTATTTTGGTGAAGATTACGCGGTGATTTGTTTTTGCCAAGCGTGGACTACATAATAATGGAGGGCTAAAGGAGATAGAGAAGGGGGCCGTCGCCTCCCCGGCACCCGCAACGATGCGCCGCTACCATCCGATGAAGCCAGCCAGCCAGAACCAAAGACGACATCAAAGCCAACCACTGCCCAAAGCCCGAAGGACGTTTCCAGATCGACGTTCCAACCGAAGCCCGTTACCAGAGAGAGAGAGAGAGAGAGAGAGAGAGAGAGAGAGAGAGAGAGAGAGAGAGAGAAGGACGACTCCAGATCGACGCCCAATCGAAGCCCGTTACCAGAGAGAGATGATTGCAGATCGACGTCCAATTGATGCCCCACACTAGAGAGATTCCGGACCGGCGCGTGACCACGTACATACGACGCTAGTGACAAGAGGAACGCCCGAAGTACTAAGGAGGTGCATGTACACCATATCGTCGCAATTATTCTTCGCCGCGACCGACCTCGGATGACAATTTCGCCGCAAAGGAACCGTGTGAAACTCCTGCGTCCAGGAGAGATGAATGACCACGCAATGTAGCAGAGTCCGGTACAGTATTCTTCAGAGGGTCTTATGTCCATGTAAACGTGCATTGTTAGTATCAACACCGTACTGTTAACGCCGAAGTCTCACTTATTTGCAAAGTGACTCAGGAAACCCCGAACCTAACTTCCGTGTCTGAAATATTTTTGGTATTGTTGTAAAACGGGTTATTTCACGTTCAGATGTTCTAATTTGATTGTCTGCATTCAGGGTTAGAAGCTCCATTTCATTACTTTAATATTTAGTGTAAATTGTCAAAGTGTGCTCCACTTTTTGTGTAACCGACCTCCCCGTCGCGCCATTTAATTTGTCAATACTTGACTGATGAGTCCTTTTTAATGATGGAAAGCGTAATTTTTTATTGCAAGGTCGTGCGCGTGAAGTAGTATTATTTGTTGCATAGTGGTTATTAATGTAATTTTTGCTCGCGCCGACGATTGATTTGTGTATTCCGGCAGCTGGAACCGATTAAGTGTTGCATCACTATGTAATGGTGTACTTGTTCTCATTGGACGAGAGAGGCTTATGTGTATTACCCCCGTCCGAGAAACTTGTTAAATGTCGTGCTCACGACTGGATGCATACGTTCATTCGAACGAAAGAGAAAACCACGCCGACCCAATTGTCTTAGTTAGCCGCTTTCCGAGGGCTGGCACTTAAGTTAATTTAAAAGAGCACAGGAGCTGGCAGACAAATGCCCTATATTCACATAAAGGTTTAAAAACTAAAAAGGAATGATATGTTAATGAGACCCATGATTTGTATCTATACTTCACATGTAAAAATACCTCATATGTGTGAAAGAGAGATCGAGTGAATGAGTGAGAGTTTGAGGAGGCTATGTAAACAGTTGTTGATTGCAATATTTTTTTGTTGTTACAATATATATATTCACTTTTACCGTTCGTCAGTGTTGTTATTTGACGTTTTTCAGATACCGGATATTATGCTATTAGTGTGTTATGATTGTTCGAATCTACATATCAAAGGTAAACAAAACAGTGTAACATTTCAAGGTATTTATCTCCGCCTCGCATTAGTATGACAATAAACGACCGTCTCTGTACCGAACTTGAAAACCTGGACCGTAAGAGTCACGACCGGTTTCCCGTACACATAACGACGTTTGGCCCCGTGCCGGGGTATGAATAACACGTCATTTCGGGGACCGTGAGTGCACTCGTTACAACCCAAAGCATGATGCCTTACACAGCATGCACACGGTCCGGGACATTACCTCTGTCTTTTTTATTATGCTTAGTTTAATATACAGGTAATGGGTACAGGTAATACGGTACATTACTTGTTCCTTTTTTATTATGAAAATTGTGAAATTGGGGATTGAGAATTGAAAGATGTTCGGTAAGTAGAATTGCTCAGGGAAGAGAGCGTGGTGAGAAAAGGAGGTTCCTCCTTCTGCTCTTGTGTCTGATGCAAGAGGTGCCAGGCGGCTCCACACGGCTCTAGAGTATGTGAACTTAAATTCTGACCACCCGGTGTATTAATTCTCATCTTGACAAGAATTTCATTTTCGGAAACTCATGACTTGCTATATTCTCTAAAAGGTTTACGAAACTAATTAGTATTATTGATTTAGAGGCAGGATTGGCAAGGTAATTTACTCGTTACGTTTTTTACGTAAATTATACGTAACTTTCTTCTCGAAGAAACCCCGTTTTTGACGCAGATGTAAAAGAAATTTATATTCTCAAATTAGTAAATATTTTTAAAAGAACTACTTTAATTATATTACATTTTAAACTTTAATTTCCTCACATACTTCAGCACAAAATCATTACTTTCTGAAGATTGTTTATACAGCCACCACACATACTCACCCACTCTAACAGATTTTCAAAAATAGAACTGTTTTTTCACATATTTTTAAAATCGAGAAACCTCTTTGTATATACGTCTTGCACTAGTGCTTGTATTTATAACATAACGATTAATGACAATTCATTTGGATTGGTTTTCAAAGTTTTAGTAACAGCTTCAAATTCCATTTCCATGCATATTATACACTTACACAGGCTAACTATGTGACTGCGAATGGCAGTTTGTAAAATTCAAATATAAGAGCAAATACAAATTCGGAACGAAAGTTTTTTAAAGCCTTTCTTTCTACCACTGATAACTACCATACATATAAAAAAACAGAAAAAAAAACATGTTTCCTTTTAATTTTTTAGTTTGATTCTAGTTTTTTACAAGCAATTTACGTTCCATGTAGAAACACTTTTTCTTACGCGTAACTGCACAACCCTGTTTAGAGAAGAATCTGCTTAGGCGAAAATAAGGTTGGTGTTGTCTGGCTTGCAGTGTTTCCAGTTCAACGGACATAGCTGTAGTAACAGGATCGGTTTCGCAGTGTGAATTGACAACGATGATGGGTTTTAAAAACAGCTACAAAGAACTTCAAAGCTAGGCCAAGATCGTATTTGTAGGAGTTTGAGTTTTTGGAGTTTTTCTTTTCCACTTTATGCACAGATAGGCTAATAAGGACTGGACCTACAGTTTAAGGTAGGATCCCGAACTGCTATCTGCCTCCACCGGGTATTGAACCCGGATCCCTTGAATACAAAGTCTACTACGTTACCACTACGCCATCGGGGAGACCCACATTTGAAGGACTATCCAGTACTACGATCCTCCTCCATGGTTGTGCGGTCTAAGGCGCTGTGCTTTGGACTCCGAAGAGACGGCATGGGTTCGACTCCGCCTGGGTTCAGTCTCTGGATTCTCGGCCTGTGTATATAGGAAATTGGGGAGCTACGAGTGAGTAGCGTAACCCGGTCTCGGAGCTCTCCTATAACGGTTGAGAGTTCGACCTGCTGACCCCACGTCAACCTGTGACTGTCCAATATTGACATTCACAATTATTATGAACTTATTGTAAAAACAATTCAGGTGTTTGCAACACTGATACATATTTCAATTGTTTAAAAAGTTGTTGATAAAATTTGAACATCTAAGAAATGGCTGTGAATACTATCTATCATTGTGATTGTACAACTGTGTTAATATAGATATAAATTCGTAATTATGATGTGTCTACATTTTTGTTTGTGCAATCCGTGAACTTAACTAAAAGGTAATTTGGGATTAGGCAAAGGTCGAGTGTCAAGTCATTGGCGACCGTGTAAAGGACCCGTTTAAAGAAGTGTATCTTCGGATTTTGAGGAACAAATGTGTTTAGTTCTCAACTTTTAAATTTCATTGCCCTGGTATAATTTTGACACTTGTGTATATTATGGCTGATAAAACAGGGCAAGAGGTAAGACGACATAATCGTGAGAAGGAAACTCTTCATTACGACAACAGTAATTCAACATCTCAAGTGCAAGATGGGGAAGTAAGTGAGCAGACTGGTGCATCTGAGAATATTTTGCTCGCAATTTTGACATTAGGAACTCCTGATTTTCCATCCCATTAAATTCAAAATGAGCTCAGAACAAGCTCCAGAACTTTATATGTTTTGGAATTGTTATCTGGCCTTGAAACCTGTTTTTTAAATAGTCATAAATTGTAAAAAAGAAACAATAAAATAAAGAAATAAATAAAAAATATTTAGGCAGATTTTGCCTTACAAACTCTATATTCGCGTCTAAAATGGAATTTCCCATGCCCCACATTTTACCTAGGTATACATTATATGTGTGAAGTACACAATACGAGGGAGAATCAAATGAAAACCGCAATTAATTTTTTTCCACTATTTTAATGCAGGGATAATGTTTGATTGTATATTATTTTTCTATATAGTCCCCTCCCAGTTCAATGCACTTACGCCATCGGATAGGTAGTGCTTCGATACCGCGTGAGAAAAATTCTTTCTGTTGACTGTGTAACCAATCGTGCACCGCCGATTGGACGTCTTCATCAGACTTGAACCTCTGCCCTCCAAGGTGCTCCTTTAATGTACCAAAGATGTGGAAATCAGATGGTGCCAAATCTGGTGAGTATGGCGGATGTGGTAGGCACTTCAAGCGTAGGTTATCGATGGTTTTCATGGTTGCACGAGCAGAATTAGGACGGGCGTTATCATGTTGAAGCAAAACACCTGTACTCAGCAATCCCCTTCGCTTTGTGCGTATCGCTGGCCTCAAATGGTTCTTGAGGAGGTCGGTGTAGGTAGCACTAGTCACTGCCGTACGTGGGGGCATGTAGTGTTCCAGAATAGGACCTTTCTTATCCTAGAATAAAGTCAAAATGACTTTCCCTGCAGAGGGCTGGCTGCGAAACTTCTTTGGTTTCGGCGAAGACGAATGTCGCCATTCTCTGCTTGCACGTTTCGTCTCCGGTTGAAAATGGTGCACCCAACTTTCATCCCCGGTGACAATGTGAGCTAGGATTTTCTCACCCTCCTCTTCATAACGCCTCAGCAGCTCTTGACATGCGTCAACCCGACGGACTTTCAGTTCCTGCGTCAGTTGTCGAGGAACCCACCTGGCGGACACTTTTCTGTAGCGGAGTATGTCATGCACTATGTGTTGTACCGAACCAGTAGTTGTATTGACTGTATTATAAACCCGAGAAAGGAAGAGCTCCCCTCAAGCAGGTTTGGCTACACTTAAAACTAGCTCAACATGCCCATATGAGCTTTTTGCTCTAGTGTGGAACCCTGCCTAATCCAAGATTTTTGTAAAAATGCCCTCGGGAATTTTCTGTGAAAGGAAGAGCCCCCTCAGATTTATTTGCCTACACTTAAAACTATGCCAAGTTCTCTTATTATTTTATTGTTTATAGTATGTTTTTTTGTTAAAATCCCAGGAATTTTGAATTGATATCTATTGGGTTTTGAGACCCAGTAGAGTGTGGTGCATGGTTTTTATTGCCTTGTAATCGGGAGGCTCGGGTTTGAATCCTGGTAAAATGTGAAGCCTCCCCTGATGGCAAAATGTTAATATTGTTGCCTTGTAATCAGGAGGTTTTTGGATTTGAGTTCTCATAAAATATGAAGCCTCCCCTGATGGCAAAATGTTAATATTGTTGTCTTGTAATCAGGAGGCTTCTGGGTTTGAGTCCTGAGAGATTGAAATACATGTGGCAAAATAATATTTCCATATGTGAGATTTTGAGAATAATTATTGCTAGTTGATAGCCCCCAGATCTTAAACCTGGTAAAAAGTGTTGTACAACAGAGCAAAATTATTCTCTATTGGGAATCACCAGAGTTTTGTTATTGCTGTTGTCTGGGTATAAAAATATCAGCTCAGCTATGCAGGCAAAATTGTCCAATCAATACAATAGGAGAGGGGCGAACAAACATAATTAATTGCTTCCATGTTCTTTCCAATCTTTTGATCAGTCCCATGTTTCGGCCAGCAATAAATCATGCTTGCCCGGGAAATTAATGCCAGCAGATAAAATCTACACTGTGTCTTTTCAGAGAGAAATAACATATTATCCATCATCAAAGAGAAATTAGTAAATGCCTGGGAGATTATATCTGTTGGTATAACCTGCACTATACCTTTTCAGAGGGAAATTACATGTCATTTGTCATGGGACTCAAAGAGAAATTATTATCTACACTGTGCCCCTTTCAGGGAAAATTACTTGCCATCCATCATATTGAGGAAATTCCTAGTATTGGCTTCTTGGATATTTGTCATGCAAACTGAATTGCATTTAGGTTTGGTCTTGTCGCAATAATATAAGGCCAAGTCTGTAACTTACAAAATATTGCATATTTCTGTATTTAAGATTTTGGCAGATGTGCTGTGTTATTTGGGTAGGTAATATATATAAAAGCTTTTCTGCCACGAGCAGAGGTGCTATAAAATTTGGGTAAGTAATATATTTCCTGACAGCAAAGTGTTGGTATTATTGTTTTATAATCAAAGGGCCTCTGTGTTTGAATCGGACCTCTAGAATTGCTCTGTGACCCTCTCATTTCTTACATCATAAACATATGATTTTTCACCTATGAGAATAACACTACATATGGTGTCATCAGGTAATGCCTCATGGAATTCACAGATAATTTTAATGTTTGTCCTGTCATTCACCACAACTTGTTTCCTTTTTGAAGTGTTAATTACAAACATGGGTCTCTGTGCTTTGAATTCATCTGGTGTGTAATACATGTCAGTATTGCCTGTAGTGACTCTTTTGAAGGATGTAAATGCCTCATATAATTTGAGGAAATCATTCTTGGACATGTCTAAATTGTAATTTTCTCTAGGAAATACCTCATTTCTGCCATTTTTAAGATAAATGTTCTTGATGTTGCAGTTATCAAATTTACTTGAATTTTTTTCCTGATTATTGTGTCTTCCAGTCTGAAACAATACCACGACAAAATCAGGCATGTCGTATTGTATACTGGAGAATGAATTTGTGGCATCAAATTCATAATAAGAACCAGATGCGGGCTTCTGTACACATTGATAAGTATAAAATTGTAGAGGAACCTGTGGATTTTTTATTATATCAGCTTTGTATTTAAGAGCATAACTGGCCTCATATTCAACAACAGGGATTCTTAACTCCATAGTCTGAATAATGCATTTGCCCTCATCAGGTAGGGTATCAGGCAGAGCTTCCCCTGTAGAGTTTATTGCACTGTACCTCATCAAAGCATTATTATCATTGGCAGCTCTTCTAAATGTAATTCTTAAACCACCCTTCCACATAATATCTTTGTAATCTGAGAAGAATCCTGGCAATAGGCGCATAGGGAACAGCACTGTGTGGTTCTTAGATAATATCTTATCACCAGCCTCAAATCCACCTATTTTGTAGTAAGAAGCCTCGGTTTTGGATAATTTTAATGTGGCCAAAGCTGTGGAGGTAATGCCGGGATAATCCACTCTGTTTATAACAACGCCATGCTTTCTGATCTCAATTTCAGAGAAGAGATGCGGTACAAAATTATCCACCAATCTTATATTTGAATTTGCCGGATAATCTGTTCCATCGAGCTTTACAACATCAAATTTGATGTATAAATCTGCTCTGTGGGGGTGTATAAAACCATCCCCTACATCAAGATCAACCTCAACCTCTGTGTTGGGTTGATTTAAATTTGCAAATGTCCTCCTGTTTGGGGGGAATGATTGTAGCTCATAACTCTCAATATTTTCCATTTTCTTCTTGTATGTATTTTTATTTAAATGTTAGTCTCTATGATTGCAGTTGTTGTGGCTCCAGCAAAATCAACTAATTCATCTTTTTCATTAGTGACCATCAATTCAATATAATATATTCTATTATGGCACACAGGAAAATATAATGTTGGGGATGGAAGTAGGGCACTATACCCGGTTCTAAGCCCTCATTTGAGGCTCGAATCATCATTTGAGGCTCGTCGTAGCCTTTTATGATGTATATTTTGAGGGTATAGAGTTGGCAACACTGTGGCCTATTACTGTAGCTTTTTATGAGGGGCCTATGTGCGCCCAGTGTTGCAAACTCTGTGGGCTCTTGTCGTAGTTTTTTATGATGTATATTTTGAGGACAGAGTTGGCAACACTGTGGGCCCTTACTGTAGCCTTTTATGAGGGGGTCCATTGCCCTCTGTTTACATCTGGCAACACCGCCGTAGATTTTTTGACAGTGTTGTCAACCTACTGGGTTTTTCACTGTAAATTTTCATTAAAGGGCCTGAGGGGCCCATGTACTCTTTATGTTTGGCAACACTGTTGGGGGCCTAGTGTTGGCGACCTGTGGGCTCTTACTGTAGCCTTTTATGAGGGGGGTTTATTGTTTTTTTTATATTTGGCAACTCTATTGGATGTTTTTTTTTTGAGGCTTGTGTTTTGCCAACCTATTCGAAGAAAATTCCACTATATGATCTTTCACTGGCTAAGCTAACCTACAAATAGGAATTGGCAGCACTGACGAGGCTCGAATTATTATTTGAGGCTCGAATCATCATTTGACGCTCGAATCATCATTTGAGGCTCGAAATCGAATTGCTAAATATAAAATAAAATAACAATGCCTATGAACCTGTTTGGCTTCAGGAACCAGGCTATGGAGGCATTCGCCCAAAGCGCACCGTCGCCACCTGCAAGCTGGGACCTGTTACCCTCCCTATTATCTAAACTCAACGGTTTGTTGATTATACACTTGAATAGCATCCTGACCCAGTACGACGAGGATGTGGGCAAGACTTTCTACATATTCAACAACAACTTGAATTATTACCAATTCCCCATCTCCGGCAAACTGCAGTTTGACATGAATCCCGAGAATAAAGGAGAGGCCAAAATTTCCTCTGGCAAGAACATCTATCGCATCAAACACGATAGGATGAACAGTACCACCACGTACGATGTATCTGCTGGCGATCGCCTGTACATAGAGCTCTTGGACGACTACGACAAACTCATCCCTCTTTTCATAGAAATGAAAATTAGCTATCCTATAATAAATAACAATAATGCCTAACGATATTTTTGGCCATACGAAACGCGATGACCATGGCGACGAGCTTCTCATGCTCGACGTCAGGGTCAAGAAGCTGCGAAGCGATCTGCAGGCCCTCCAGTCCACGCTCAACTCCAGCCTCCAGTCCGAGATAGCCAGCTTGCAGTCTCAGTGCTTGAACCCTGTACTCAAGATTGATGCAGAGCTAAAATCGCTGCTGCAAAAATACACCGACCTCGCGTCGATAGACAATCTCGACAAGCTGGCACTGAGTGTGGGCAATCTGCAGAACGAACTTCTGAAGCTGCAACAAACGCAAACCTCAGACGTTGAACAGCTGAAACAACGCTTGCAGGATCAAACAAGCAACATCCAGACCGAACTGCAAACTATCATCCAAAGCATTAAAACACAAGGCGACTACGATCGCGTGAATGCTAGTATTGCTAAATTGCGCGAACAGTTTCAATCTTTCGAAATCCCTACGTTGAAAAGCATCAAGGCTGAGCTTCAAACGGATGCTTTGCATGCGGCCATCAACGAAGTAAAAACTAAACTCCAAACGCTGGAGGATTTTATCAACAATCTACCGTCGTCCAGCGAACTGAACGCCATTGCCCGTAGCGTGGCCAACATCAAACTCCAACTTGAGACCTACGAGGATTTCGGGAAGCTGCAAGGCACCATAACCCATATTGAGGATGCTCTTGCTGTCATTAGAAATGATCTGGCGAATGTTCACGATGAGCTGGAAACCAAACTGCCGGGCATCAGGGATACACTGGCCAACGTCCAACAGCAAATCGCCAAACTGGAAAATCTGAATGCAGAATCCGAGTTGTCTCATTTCCATCACTTGATCGACGACATACAGACTAAGTTGGAAACCCTGCAACAATCTACCCCCACCCAGGATGACATAACGCAACTGCAAGAAGGCATACGTGCTGCTGCCGATGCCTCCGAGTTGGACGCGGTGAAAAAAGCTTTGGAATCGCTCCAAAACACGGTGGCCACCCTGCCTACCTCTCAGGAACTGAAAAGCGTGAAGAGAACTCTCAACCGAATACTCAAATCCGACGACATCAAAAACATCCAATCCGAAATTGAATCGATACGGGGTCTGTCGCGACTTTACCTACCAACCAGAACATCACCGAGCTGCATGAATTGTTTGCGGAAATTAGAACCCAGGTCCACGACCTTGTAATACAGAGCTCCAAGTTGACGCTTGTAGAAAGCCTGCAGCAGATTATTGCCAGCGTGAAAGAGCAAATTGGGAGTATCGAGGCAAGTCAGGAATCGACTATAGCCAATTTCAGCACCCAACTACATGACTTAAATGAAAAATTCAAGAGCCTTATTGTCGATGTAAAGATCAAACCAAACTACGACACTGTTGTTCATGCTATCGAGGAACACCTGGAATCGGTGAATGGCAGATTGGAGGATGTGGAGACTGAGGTTCGAACCAACGTAAACACTCTAAATGCCAGCATCGACAATCTCAAGTCTACGATTGTCATCGAACTGTACAGCATACCAAACAGAGAGTTCTCCTCCCCTTTCAATCCAGGTTACAAACTCTACATGTTGACTCCTGCAAAAGCCTATCATCAATTTTTCCTCGCTGGCACACTTCAGTTCGTCAAGGTTTCCTACTGGTCTTTGCCTCACGCAACCCACTACCCAATCATGACCGTGACGAACATTAGCGACGAGCCTAAAATAAGAGGAGTTGAGCTGGTCGATTTCACACACCCCGAAAGTCGCGAGACTGCCTATGCCGAAGATGCCACTCAAATTATCGACATAGAAATAGGTGACAAGCTGTATATAGAAAACCCAGCATTGTCTGCAGCCAGAAATCCCATCCAGGCTATATTCTTATTTTCGCGCCATGTCTAGGCAGGGTATCGTGAACGAGCTGCATAAACCTGCACGACGAAACTACAAACGACTGGCGGTGGTGACCAAAGGCGTGGATGACCTTTGGCAGGCTGACCTTGTGGAAATGAGTAGCGGCAACCTAAAAAATTTACATAAAATCAACAAAGGATACAAGTGTCTTCTTACTGTTATAGATACATTTTCAAAATTTGCATGGGCTTTGCCCCTCAAGGCTAAAACAGGTGTGTGCGTAATGGAAGCATTCAAAACTATTTTCAATGAAAGTGGCAGGCGACCTCGATTTCTTCAAACGGATAACGGAAAGGAATTTTACAACTCGATATTTCAACAGTTTGTTCAGAAGCAAAATATTCAACATTACTCGACTTTCAGTCACATCAAAGCCAGCATAGTGGAACGTTTTAACCGTACTCTCAAAACACGCATGTGGAAACGATTCACGCTTCAAGGTAACCACAAGTGGGTAGACGTACTTCCGGAACTTGTAAATGACTATAATCACAGTTTGCATAGCACGATATGCATGAAGCCTACCGATGTCAGCAAGTCTGATGAGGCACGACTGATCTCTACTGTTTATTGCCCCAAGTACCGGCCCACTAACAAAAAACCGAAATTCAAAATTGGAGACCAAGTAAGAATTAGTAAATTTAAGCGCATGTTTGAAAAAGGCTTTACCAAAAACTGGAGTACAGAACTTTTCACCGTTGCTCGATTGTTACCCGGTAACCGTCACACGTATATAATAAAAGATAATCGCGACGAAATTTTGAAAGGGCGATTCTACGAGGAGGAACTCTCCAAAACAAAATACCCCAATACGTATCTTATCGAAAAAGTATTACGTAGAAAAGGTGACAAACTGTTGGTGAAATGGTTGGGACTCGAGGAAAAAAGTTGGATCGACGCAAACGAAGTGATTGTGTAACAGGTGCTTGGGATGTGGTGAGACGACTGCCAGATTTTCCCTCGGAGTGTCAGGCTAGGAAAAACGGCGAATTGTTGCCGGACAACATTCGCAGCCTTATTGTCGGACCTTCAGGGTGTGGGAAAACAACTTTACTTATTGATAATTTTCTTCTTGCTCCCGACTGGTTAGATTGGAAGAACAGGCACTTGTATGTTTTTTCCAAAAGTTTGGAGCAAGCAAAATATCAACAGCTGACAAAACTGTACGAAGCGCTGAGCATAGCTACCTTTGCCTCCGAAGTAATGCCACTAGACTGCTGCCATGAAAATTCGGTGGTGGTCTTCGACGATGTCATCCTGGAGAACCAGAACGAGATTCGCAATTTTTTTACTCAGGGGCGGCACAGAGGCATAGACTGCTTCTACCTTGCTCAGACCTTCTCCAAAATTCCCAAGCAGCTTCTCCGAGACAATGCTAATTTTATTTGCTTGTTTCGTCAAGACCACACCAATTTAAAACACGCCTACGATGATTATGTAGGCGGGGACATGAACTTCAATCAGTTTTCTAAATTTTGCTCTTCATGCTGGAATCAAGATGATTTCGGATTCGCCACGATAGACATGACGAGGAAACCCAATGACGGAAAATACAGAAACAAAATAAACAACTTTCTAAACGTTGCAACGTTACAAGAAACGTCTTGACGTATTATAAATAACAAATAATGAAACGCAAACTCGCAGACGACAACTTGAAGCTGCGCGACTACCTGGCCAAACGCTTCAGGGGTTGGAAATCAGAGAATCGCGGAATTTACGAAGAGAAAAAGCGACAGGACCAACCTATTATTGATGCTATAAGTGGACTAGGTAAAGACATCAAAGATGTTACCGAGCAAAATAAAGATTTAATCAACGAGCTCGTGCCACTTGCTGCTCGAAATTATGCTGTGCCTACACCGATATCCAGTATTCACACTACCCCGTTCGAACTTGGAGCTGCACCTCTGAGACGTCAGGTTCTAGGCAGTACCTCTTCGGACAAGGTAGTTGAATTAGGTCCGTTGGCGAGAGATTACCTGAGCACCGGGAAATTTGAAAAGGACGAGGTGTTTGGATTGTACCCCTCTGTGGAACCTAACGAGGGTGTGGTTTGGAAAATTGGGAAATCGAAAGTCACGTTCGAAGGTGACGACGTGAAAATTAATTTGGGCGAGAAGAACAGCTGGACTAGGTATCCTGGCACTGTGGGCCTGTGGGAACTTATCACCAAAAAGCAACCTAAAGATTATACAGACGAGGATTACCAAAGTTACACAGAAATTTTAATCACGACGGATGCCCTGTACCAAAACAACGATGCAACACAGAATCGCGTAAAATCAAGCAGTGGAGAAAAATACAGGAACCTCATCAAGCCAATATGGAACCAAATTAAAACTGGCAGCGGTGTCAAACTCTACAATACCCTACCTAAAGAGTTTGTTTGGGTAGACGACGTAAGAAAGCTTGTAGATCGATTGCTGGTTATCGCAGGTGAAGAGAATGCAGGTAATCGCAACTTTCACAACGAGAAGGTGGGCATCATGGACATGATTAGCACCAAGCTTAGCAACTTCATTGTCAACGACAACAAAGGTATAGGTTACCTTATCAAAATCATCAACACCCTGCCTCCCAAATTCTGGAATGTGGCCGAGGGTCGAGGTCTCGTGAACGACATCATCAACAAGCTACCCTTCGAGATGCACCTGCCAGGTTACCAGTACTGCGGACCGGGTACCAAACTGGAACGGCGACTGGAGAGAGGAGACAAGGGGGTAAATCTGCTGGATGCTGCATGCAAGGATCACGACATTGCTTACAACACATATACGAATTTAGATGCGCGTCACGATGCTGATAGAAAATTGGAGCATGCCGCGTTCGGGAGACTCGTTAGCAGAGACGCCTCGCTGGGTGAACGGGTTGCAGCATTGGGCACGACCATTGCCATGAATACAAAACGAAAATTGGGGTGGGGGCTGTAATTAAATAACATACAGTAAAAAAATGTCTACGCATATAACAGACTTACCAACAGAAGTGTTATACAAAATATTTACATTTACTTTCGACGATAGTCACGAGGATGTTAAAAAGCTTATTGATTTAGTTAAAATAACACCACAATTTCGCTTGCCCTGTGAAATGCTACTTCTGGATCATCTGAGAAAAATAAGCAGTGTGAAATCTTCTTCTTCTCCCTATGCTCTTTTTCGGGCTGCTGATGAAAAATTGGCTGATAAGATGGACGAACTTCACGAATGGAGACAGGGGAGGAGACGATATACAGACGACTGGTATGCTTCAAATGCTGAAACCAGCAGGATCATCGATCACTTGATCGCATTAGGCAATGCCGAAATTTTTTTCTATAAATAACACACTGTAAAAAATCTACGAGACCAAAAAAAATATTTCTTCGATATGAGTGAAAAAATTAGTGACGTCCAGGCATTAAAACAAATGCTAAATTTGTCAGTCGAATATATAAAAATTCAGGAATTGGAAGTGGACAAACCTTATGCAATAACTTCTGGTTCAATTGTTGCAACCCAGTTTGGTCCTAAAGTACGTCTGTTGCTCAACGGACAATACAGTCTATTTTTACCAGATCGATACGCTAGCATGTTATCCGACGAGAAGCTATCCATTTTAATCGAGAACACAACTCGAATCGTGTACAAGGGGACAAAAGAACTTCTTGGTAAGAAAACAAAGCACATAATCGAATTTGTTTAATAGCTGCAAAGTATATATAAATAACATACCGTAAAAAAATTACACGGGAGGGAAAACAAAAAATCTCTGAACATATATAAAATAACATACCGTAAAAAAAAAATTACATCATGAAGCCCAAGGGCGTCGTGTACCAGATACCATATTCGAATCTAAAAACGCTGGGTGCCCTCGATGGGTTACTCACCAAGAAACAACTCAAAAAGAAACGTTCATGCTTGTCTAAAGGACACGGAATGAAATTGCTGCTCAGCACTCCACAATTGAAAAAGTTGCAGCATTCGCGGAAGCAGCAGAAAATTGGAGGTTTCATATTCAGCATTCCGGCCATCTTGGCAGCTTTGGGTGCAGTGGGCAGCTTGGCTGGAGGCAGTGCCGCTATCGCCAAAACCGTCATCGATGCAAAAAAGAACAAGGCCGAGCTGGAAGAACAGAAACGTCACAACCTGGCTATGGAGAAGAAGGGGAAAGGTGTGACCAAAAAGCGAAAAAACAACCTCGATGCTTTGAAAAAATATAAAAAAAAGAAGAAGCCCTGTCCAACTTCGATATTGAATCTCTGATCGAACTGTTGGGAATAAGGAACTTTCAGGGGTGTTTTCATGTCCGATTCTCTACCCTCTGCTGTGAAGAAAAAGGAGTATGGCGTGGTCAACCTGGACAGTTACAAAAATCCTGGTACACATTGGATATGCTACCTCAAAATTGACGATGACAAAGCATTTGTTTTCGATTCGTTCGGTGGCACACCGCCTGCCAGGTTGGTGAAGTATCTCAGTGTTGCCAACCTCTACTACAATAACGAACGCATCCAGGGTTTCACCGATGTTAACTGCGGCCACCTATGCCTTTCCGTTCTCGCATACATGTCTAAAATAAATAACCCCTCAGTGGAGCATTTTCAGAAAGCATTGTGGTACCTAAAACACCATGGGAGTGTTCCATCTCACCAGCGAGACTTCGGTCTTGAAACTCGCGTTGCATGACGACATCATCTATCCTAAATCTATTGCTCTTCGTGCATTCTACAGCATGTACCTAATACCCAATGTCACGGAGCACAATAACAAAATTACTGTTGGAAATGAAAAAATAGTTATCACGCCAGGACAGTACAATCTGTCTACCTTGCAAGCCCAATTGCCAAGAAATGTACTGCTATCTCAAAATTCTGTAACTCACAGAGTTGAAATTGTGTCTGCTACGGAAACAGTAGACCTAGGCACTGTTGGAGAGCTTCTGGGATTCGAGAACAACACAAAGCTCGAACCTGGCATCAAGCACATCGGTGCCAACATTCCTAAATTTCTAGCCATCGAGACTTTGAACATACATTGCAATGTGGCAGAAGGCATGATCACCAAATCCTCGGATGGTATCCCAGGCAGCCACAAGCAAACAGGTATCATCGCTACGTTCAAACCAAACTCTGAATTCATGGAACCGATTATCTACACACCCTCACCACCGATATACTTCCCTATATCTCGTAATCGCATAGACAACATAGAATTGGCAGTGACAAACGAAAAAAATGAGGTGGTGAATTTTGCCGGAGCTACTACCACCGCCGTCGTGGAGATTAACGTATAATAAATAACAATCATGGAGCAAATCGAAAGTTACGAGTTGCAATCTTTCCCACCCAATCGCCGCACGTTCGCCAATTTGAACGAGCCGAACAGGGAGATCGAATACGATGTGGACGTTGGGGATGGGTTCATTCACCCTCACAGAGCTGATTTGTATATCAAGTTTGATGTGGTGAAGAGAGACAACGGCGAAGCATTCCACGCCAATGCAAATTTAAGATTTGTGGACAATTTTGTGCCGCATCTGTTCTCGCAAGTGGAAGTTAGAAAGCATGGCACCGTCATCGATAGGGTTGACTACCCTGGGATTACTTCTACAGCTGTGGGAACACTGAAACTCTCCAAGACCGATGCAGCATACTACCAGGCAGGGGGATTCGAAGCAGATACAAAAATCAAAACTCAAAGCCACACAGTACTGTTTCCCATGCGCTTGCTTCCAGGCTTCTTCTCCGACTACACGGAGATTATGTGGAAGGGTGGCTTGCGCGTCACTTTTCGCAGAAGCGCCAACGACAACGATGTGCTGATGCGTTACAGCACCTTGGGTGCAGACGGTGCAGCACTTGCCAACACTCTACCCGACGCAGCCAAGTGCGTCATCCAGTTCATGGAGCTGCGCATGCCTGTGGTGGAATACGAATCTAACTACGGTCTCAAGTACAAAGCCGACATTTTGAAGAACCCCCAAGTACCCATCCAATTTTACGGTTACCAGTGTGTGCAGAAACCTGCTTCCGGCAGCCATTTTGAATTTGATGTTACTACGCAGTTCAACAGCATCCGGTACGATATGCCTGAGTTTGCGGTCGTGCTCTTCCAGACGGGGAAAGATAATAACCAAGAGAAAGATTCTAGCCAGTTTGATAATTGCAAAATTAAGAATGTTTACCTCAAAAATGGAAGGAATGAAGTTTTTCCACGCGAGAATTATAACTTAAACATTACGAACAACGATTACCTGAAACTTTACGAGGCGTACACAGCTTACAAGAGAGTGACCTCCGGCAATGTGGACATGTACTACAACCCCAACGAGTTCATAGCTCGCAGACCCATGTTTGTCATCAACACATCTAAAAGAAAACAGGTGGTTGTTAACGATCGTACCAACATCAAGATTTTATGCGAGTTCCACGACGCCTTGCCTGCAGATACTCTGTGCAGTGTCATTCTTATTGCAGAGAAAACATTTGTGTATGACGTCAAGAATGAAAGAGTGACTGAACAGTTTTAAATAAATAAAAAAAATAGCACACAATAAGAAATGTGGAATTTTATATATATAAGTACAAATTGCAATTAGCAGTTTCCAGAAGTTTAATTTTGCTGTGCCATGCATGCATGTTTTTTTTTTCTTTTCGCATTGCCTATTACTTTTTGTTACACTCTGGGCAGGCCTTACTAGTTTGGAGGCGATAGTGGCCCCACGGAAGTGTATGGACCCCACATTCAAGAATACACCTCTTGTCGTCGTGTGCATCCAGAGCAACTTTCCTGACAATATTAGTTGTAAGCACATGATCGACGCTTTGGATACGATGCTCTTTTTGTAGAATGGGCGATTTTGTTCTGAGGCACTTGAGGTAATCCTCAAACTTGAGGTGCTCCCGAACCACTTGCCTGCTTACACCCTTTGCCTTTTTTGTTACAGAACCCTCAGCCCGGATCGCATAGGCTTTGGCACGAAGTCCAGCAAAGTCCACAATCACATCCCCGTCTTTCTCGTCCTTGAGTTTGCCGGGTATTTTTTTTGTCGAAGAGCTTGACAAGAGCTGGAACTTTAGCTATATCACCATACGCATCGGCCGTGCGAACATGGTATACCAAGCTGTCTGTGTCTGTGTAGAGGAGCGAGATATTGTGGTTGTAGTGTGCACGTAGTATGTCGTAATATGTCTCGAACATGCACAACTTGCTCAGATCCAAAACTGCAGCTCCCACATAGATGGGCTTGTCGAGTAGCACCTCGCCCCGGTTCATGTGAATCAGAGACATCTGTTCATTGTAAATTGTTCGAGACCTGAACAGTGGGCTTGCAACAAGTCGACGACACTGTGTTTTCTTCGTCACCAACCTCACATCAACGTGATTTCGCACATTCTCCATGGTCTTCCCAAATACCACATTGTTCATTAATTTGAAAAAATCGCGATCAAGTTCCGAAGTGGCAGCAGTGCGATGTTTGGTGTTCAGTTCGATGTACGGCTTCAACCATGGAGACTGCCTGAACAAGAGCACGCGGTAAACTGCTTTGACCGAGACTCCTTGCTGCATTAACCACTGGAGGTTCCGGTAGTGTAGCACATAATGCTTTTTGGGCTCCAAGTCCATGACGAGCTTCGGTTGATCCGAGCCAGGTGGACACTTGAATTCCGGAGCAGGCGAAAGGTCACAGAATGTATCCTGCAGCTTCTCGGGGAAGTCAAGGTCCACCTCGGCAAAAAACCCAAACTCGTCGCACTCTTTTTCGATGTCGTGGTATAAAGGATCAACCCACTCAAACTGTCCTGTTGGGAGTGGCTGCATCATGGAGTGCCCGTAAAGATTATTCACATCAGTGTACATGATGTAGCTTGATGGTTGGGAGGGGTCGTAACCAGTGGCCATGTGGTGATTGTTGGCGTGTGCGAAGCGTTGCGACACTTGGACCATGCCGCCCCGGATAGCTCTCTCGATGAAAAGCATGATATCAATATCGGAGATAAGTGAAAGTTTAATTTTAGTCAGCAGGAGCATGGCCGACCATGCCAGTCCAGGAAGGCTGTAAAAATATACAGGGTCCAGGTTGTAAATGTTTATCGCAGTCGCCCGAAACGCCTGGAACACATCGGCAAGAAGCGTCACATCAAGCTTCAGGTATGCATCGTGGTAATCACCAAAAGTTCGGCAACCCAACTTGACCCACATAGACTGAGCATGCTTGTACTCCTCGTCGGTAATACCTGAACCTCTCAGCTGGCTGTAGAACTTATCCTGGGGAGGCAGCAACTCTTCTTCGAACTTGGAAGGGTCGGTGACGTATTCGTAGGGGTAGACCCCTTTACGTCTGATGAGTGCGACATCTAAGTTCGGGAAACTTGATGTGGTAATGGCTAGTTGGTCGTCTCTGAGCTTCCCAGCAAGAGCATCCAGGCTTGCCTGGAGGAACCTCAGAGAGTCGAGGAACCGAAGCTCGATGCTCCTGCTTTTTGAGTCGGGGATCGGCACCCACTTGCTGACGCTAATATAACGCTCCTCGTTTTGTGCCAGGACATTGATTCTTGCATTGTCGTACCCTAGATGTGTGACCAAGTGATGGAAATCATATCCCGAGCCATTGTGAAAAAAGACCGGTATGAAGCGCGGGTCCTTGGCTCTCAAGTTACACCTGTTGCACCACGGGCCAATGTAGCTTCCGGTCCCATAATGGTCATGGTGGTGGACCTTTTTGTTATCGTCATTGAAGACTGAGTTGCAAACAGGACAATTTAGAGCCATTTCGTGCTGATGCTTGTCTTCCGGAGACAGAGGCAGCATGGGCTTGGGGGCCAACAGCACCTTCCCTATCTTGATGCCTTCCTGTTGCATTATCTCCAGGAAGTGTTTGACCGGGTCGGGACCGCGATACACATAGGGCTCGGAGGCAATATGTTGGTCTCGCCACACCACAACATAGGAGTAACTCGAGGCCTCGTGGATTTGGAAAGGAATAGTAGAGGATGTTTCGGGGTTGGGATGGCAGTTAGACAGAGGTTGAAGAAAGGCCTCGAAGTCTGCCACAATATAGGCAGGATGCTTCACCATAGCACTGTGCATGCGAAAATACTCTACTGCACCAGGTTCGGGCAGGATAGTTTGTGCAGGCTTGTTGGTACCACAGTAGAGCATGTGGCGAGCTAGCTTCTCAGCAGCAATGTTGGGTCCTCGAGAGTGTTTGAATTTATATTGTTTTTGGTTGTCGAAAGTGGACAGGCACCTGCGACACACCTTGACATGGTGACTATCACTGCTCCGTTGGCTCGAAACAAGCCGAGAGAGGGAACGGATAAGGGTGTAATGGTGATGGGTTTCGTCCTTGATAAGCAGGAGGTTGATTTCTCGTGCCTCGTTGTTGTTGCTCACGTTGCTCACCCGGATGGGGTGGACCTCATGTTTGTTCTCGGTGAGACCGTAAACATTGATGGCTAATTGCAGGCCCAACAAGTCACGAGCACGAACCTCAAACTTGCGAATATGCGAGACTTTTACAGGGTAGGCAATCCCGGCCATTGCATCCTCCAGTTCCGACTCATACTGCGTGTAGTGGTTAACACGGTACGAGTGGTTTTTTCCAGTGAACAGGGTGCAATGCTGCCAGCACCGACCAGAGGAAGCATTTGGTGTCTTTGTTCTGAATATTGAGAACAGCTTTCCTTGCTTCAACCTCGGGTGGCAGGGCAATATAGCTAGACCCTGCCAGTGGCAGGAACTTGTTAAGTGTTAGACAAAGTTCGTGGGGGTCGCCACACAGCGAACCGCCCGAGCCTTTAGCCTGATGCTCCTCGTGCTTTGCCACAAGCTCCTCGACAAACTTGTCGTAGATGCTGTCGAGGTCAGTGACATTTGCCTGATGCAGTGTTTTTGCTTTTGTGGCATGGAAGAATTTATATATTTCATCAGACGGTTTCTTATACTTGCAGCGTAGCACAGCATAGAATTTAGTGGAGTGTGTGGCCAATGCATCGTTGAGGATGGATATTATCTTAGCTCGCTCGCTCCCCAGAAAACTACGCACATCGCAGAAGCTGTCTGATGTTATGTCAAAGTCTTCTAATAAATGCTCAAACGCAAACCGGTCTGCTTTCTTCGCCAGCTTGACGCGTTTGGCAAGTGGCGATGCATCGAGAGAGGTTACTTCTACCTTTCGCTTGGAAGGTTGCGGTAGAGATGTTCCAGTGCTCTTGCAAGTAAGCTGGTGTCGCTTGAAGTTGGCAATAGTAATATTTTTTTCACACTTAGAGCACAGTTTGGTCGCACATATTCGCTTTTCCGGCACACAAGTACGACAGTGTCTTTGAAAATTTTTACTTGACACAGCAGTTTGGCACGTAGGGCAATTTTTTACAGAACGCATAATGCAGAGATTTTTTGGGGGTATGTTATTTAATACCCAATGCTGTGCAATACAAAATATAATTGTTAACTTTTTTTTTAACTATTCTCTATGACCTTACTTGGGTTTTTTTTCGCCAAATTATATGCTTCTAGTCTCCTATACAATACAATATACGTACAATATTGTCAACAGTATCATATTTGAGCAGGTCGCTTGTCACCTAAACACTACAGCTCACAGGTTGGTAAAATCTGACATGAAAGCAGATAATACGCTTAAGTCTTATTTATATATAATTTTCACGGGCATACAATATTGTCAACAGTATCATATTTGAGCAGGTCGCTTGTCACCTAAACACTACAGCTCACAGGTTGGTAAAATCTGATATGAAAGCAGATAATACGCTTAAGTCTTATTTATATGTAATTTTCACGGGCGTACAATATTGTCAACAGTATCATATTTGAGCAGGTCGCTTGTCACCTAAACACTACAGCTCACAGGTTGGCAAAATCTGATATGAAAGCAGATAATACGCTTAAGTCTTATTTATATATAATTTTCACGGGCGTACAATATTGTCAACAGTATCATATTTGAGCAGGTCGCTTGTCACCTAAACACTACAGCTCACAGGTTGGCAAAATCTGAGATGAAAGCAGATAATACGCTTAAGTCTTATTTATATATAATTTTCACGGGCGTACAATATTGTCAACAGTATCATATTTGAGCAGGTCGCTTGTCACCTAAACACTACAGCTCACAGGTTGGTAAAATTTCACATGAAAGCAGATAATACGCTTAAGTCTTATTTATATGTAATTTTCACGGGCGTACAATATTGTCAACAGTATCATATTTGAGCAGGTCGCTTGTCACCTAAACACTACAGCTCACAGGTTGGCAAAATCTGATATGAAAGCAGATAATACGCTTAAGTCTTATTTATATATAATTTTCACGGGCGTACAATATTGTTAAGAGCGTCAGTTTCCGTAGAGCTCTTTTTTTCCATCTTCCCTCTATACAGTGAAGCTGTAGAAGACACAATTAGCTAACCTAGCATACAACATACTTTTCTAATTAACCCATCCGCTTACCTAGTCGTCGAATCGACGGCCTGACTGGACGTTTCCTTCCTGTACCTAGTTGTCGAATCGACGGGTTCCTGATTTTCATCACGTAGTTCCTTTTTCATTCAATAGATGGCAGAGGTTGTATGATCTTTCAAATCTATGACGTGTATGTTTGTGCTGCTAAGTTTTTCATACCATTTCAAGCGTGTTTTGTTCAGTAATTTCTCATGTAAACAAACCTTCAATTGTTACGTCTTGCAAACATGTTGCTTAAGAATGTTGTAGATGATTCTGCAATTGAAAAGTTGCTTTTCGATAGCGATGAAGAGGAAAATGTGGATTTTGGAACGGGAGATGAACACGGGGGTTCATTTTATGTTATTGAAATTGAAGAATGTAGTGAAAGTGAGGAAGAGGTGGCTGTGGCAGGAAAAATATAAAAGGTTGAGGAATGGAAATAGAATGCAAAGATGTGTGTGATCAAATTTATTAGGTGAGTTTCTAATTATCTTTCAAGTAAACTGCATATGTGCATACTTATTACTATACTTCCACTTCAATATATAAAATTTTCACTTAAATTGCTTGGATAGTTTAAACAATATTTGACATCTTGTCTTGCTGTGCAACCTTCACGGGAGATAGCCAAATTTAAATAGTATTTCATGGCAAAAAAATTGGCACTTAAATAGTAAGCAAATAGGTTAATATGGATATTGTCACACATTCCTCTTATTTTATACTGTTGTAAATAGAAAAAATTATGTACGGTAAATGTTTTGTACATTATAGGGAAAAAATGCAAAATATCCCCCAATTTTAATTCGATCCACCTCTGAATCGAATTTTTACATATTCTCACGCCGGCACATATGTTGTTCTATTTTGCTTCTTTTACTTGCCTTGCTTAATTAACTCTCGCTAATTAGCATTTTTTTGGAAGAAGTCAACTAGAACAACATATGGCGGTATGAAAAATATGCAAATTAAAGAATATTTTAGTAATATAAGGGCCCTAGCAATTAGCTTCGTCGACTAAGAGTACTCTTTTAAACGTCTTCAGCTAGATCGTATTACTAAGCGAAAACATTCAAAATGTTTGGGTGTTGAAAAAGTTTGACCTACTTTTTATTTCTATTGTTTGCTAATAGATGGCGCTGATAGTACCTCCTCTCTCTCTCCCCTCTTCTCCTCTCCCCCTCTTTCTCCTCCTCCTCTGCTGTATGACAAATAGCACAAACATAAAATCAAGATTTTGGAGAGCAAAACATAAAATTTGCATGCATCTGATGTCGAACTAGGAACTTTATCTTTTGGGGAGTCAACATTATTTTTTTACTCAGTCGTCATATAACATGAACACACGCAAACATTCACATGTGCTTTTATTATTTTGTGTTCGGTAAGTACAAGTATATTCTTACATAAATTATTGTTTAATTTAATAAATTGTAAACTCGGAGCCTGCTATACTAACACTCCTTCTGTGTTTCATTATACTATTGAAAGCGAATGTTGCGTGCATACGGAAATAATACAGAAAAAAAAGCGGATGGAAGCAATTTAAAATCAGTGGAGCAAGGTTAGTATTACGAGAACGTAAAAACATGTGCTTTCATTCAACTTCGAAAAATAAGAATAAATGTATGCATACAGAACACATATGCTTTCTTTTCACAGTTGTAAAATCATATAAATTGTACATGAAGTAAGTTACGGGAAGGCTCTTTCTTTTATGTCTGTGTATATGTATGTTGTACAATTAGGTACAAGTATTGTACAATTAGGTACAAATTGTTGTACAATTATTTCCCCCAGTTGCCCAGTTGGAGTTGGGGGCATAACACTGGTACTATTTGTACTCACAGTGCTTACTCATGTATTTTGTTTAATATTTTATTTCAAATTCACTGTCAGAAACTAGTGTTGTCAGTTCCTGGATGTAGGTTTACCTACTCTGTTGGTTGTCACTGTCAAGCTTCCAGTATTCGTACAGCATAAAAAGCTAAAAATTATACACCGTAAAAGGCTACAACAAGTTGGAAACACTGCTGGTGGGGTTAACATACACCATAAAAGGCTACGCCTCGCCCCGAGTTGGCAACACTGCTTGTGAGGTTAACATACACCGTGAAAAGCTTCAAAATATCATATAGTGGAATTTTTGTAGAGTGGGTTGGCAACACCGACGAGCATCAAATGATGATTTCGAGCCTCAGATGATGATTCGAGCGTCAAATGATGATTCGAGCCTCGTCAGTGCTGCCAATTCCTATTTGTAGGTTAGCTTAGCCAGTGAAAGATCATATAGTGGAATTTTCTTCGAATAGGTTGGCAAAACCCAAGCCTCAAAAAAAAAAAAAAAAACATCCAATAGAGTTGCCAAATATAAAAAAAACAATAAACCCCCCTCATAAAAGGCTACAGTAAAAGCCCACAGGTCGCCAACACTAGGCCCCCAACAGTGTTGCCAAACATAAAGAGTACATGGGCCCCTCAGGCCCTTTAATGAAAATTTACAGTGAAAAACCCAGTAGGTTGACAACACTGTCAAAAAATCTACGGCGGTGTTGCCAGATGTAAACAGAGGGCAATGGACCCCCCTCATAAAAGGCTACAGTAAGGGCCCACAGTGTTGCCAACTCTGTCCTCAAAATATACATCATAAAAAACTACGACAAGGGCCCACAGAGTTTGCAACACTGGGCGCACATAGGCCCCTCATAAAAAGCTACAGTAATAGGCCACAGTGTTGCCAACTCTATACCCTCAAAATATACATCATAAAAGGCTACGACGAGCCTCAAATGATGATTCGAGCCTCAAATGAGGGCTTAGAACCGGGTATAGTGCCCTACTGATGGATTGTAGATGATGGGCTCCATGAATTCAGAATTAGGTTTGAATGTTGCAATGATGCCAGTTTGTTTGTGAGTGCCTATGCCATTTGATTTGGTGATCATACCCTCAGCCACATTACAGTGAATATTCAGAGTCTCTATGGCTAAGAATTTAGGTATATTCATAGCAGTGTGTTTGATGCCTGGTTCAAGTTTTGTGTTGTTCTCAAATCCTAACAGCTCTCCTATAGTACCCAGATTCACTGTTTGTGTGGCAGATACAATTTCTACTCTGTGAGTGACAGAATTTTGACTTAACACTACACCTCTGGGTAATTGAGCATTTAGAGTGGAAAGATTATACTGCCCTGGAGTGATGACAATTTTTTGATCCCCAACTGTAATTTTGTTGTTGTGGTGTGTAATATTAGGGATCAAGTACATGCCGTAAAATGCTCTGAGAGCTATTGTTTTGGGATACACTATGTCATCATGCAATTTGAGTTTCAATATTGAATTTTGGCTGGTGAGATGGAATACCCCCATGATGTTTCAGATACCACAAGGCTTTTTGAAAATCTTCAATTGATGGTTTATTTATTTGAGACATATATCTAAGAACAGATAAACACAAATGTCCGCAATTAACATCTTTGAAGTTTTGAATACGGGCATTATTGTAATAAAGATTAGCTGAATTTAGATATTTTATTAAATTTTCAGGTGGAACACCTCCAAATGAATCAAATACAAATGCCTCATTTTTTAAATATTTAAGATAACAGATCCAGTGAGTGCCCTGATTTTTGTACTTATCCAAATTAACAATGCCACACTCTTTGTTGAGTGGTTGTTCTGGTAAAGAATCAGACATGTACACACCTCTAAAATGTTTGATGCCCAGTGGCTTGATTAAAGCTTCAATATCTTGGTTTGTAAGCGGCTCTTGTTTTTTTAAACTTATTCATGGCTCTCTTAACACCTTTGCCTTGTTTCTCAATGGCCAGGTTATGGCGCCTCTGCTCATCTAATTCTGCCTTATTCTTCTTGGCATCTATTACTGTTTTTGCTATTGCAGCTGATCCCCCAGCCAAGCTCCCCACAGCCCCGAGAGCAGCTAAGATGGCAGGGATGGTAAATATAAATCCCCCCACATGTGATTTTTTTCTTGATTGCTGTAATTTTTTTAATTGGGGGGTACTAAGTAACAATTTCATACCATGCCCCTTGGCAATACAAGAGCTTTTTTTCTTGCGCTGTTTTTGGTCAAAAGACTGTCAATAGTTTTAAGAGATTTGAGACCTGCATAAGGTATTTGATACATAACACTTTTGGCCTTCATTGTAGGTTTATTATATACATATTCACAACCCCCACCCCAATTTTTGTTTGGTATTCATAGCTATGGTGGTTCCCAATGCTGCTATTTTTTCACTTAAAGAAGCATCTTTGCTTACAAATCTGCCAAATGCAGCCTCTTCTAATTTCTTGTCTGCAACATGTCTCTTGTCAAGATCAGAATGTGTGTTGTATGCTATGTCATGGTCTCTACAAGCAGCATCTAGGGGATTAACACCAGGATCACCTCTGCTTAATCTATGGTCCAGTTTTGTGCCTGGACCACAATACTGATAGCCTGGAATGTGTAGTTCAAATGGCAGCTTGTTTATAATGTCATTAACAAGGCCCCGACCCTCAGAAATATTCCAAAATTTAGGTGGTAGAGTATTAATATTTTTTATAAGATATCCAATCCCCTTAGTGTCATTCACTATAAAATTAGACAATTTGGTGCTTATCATGTCCATAATTCCAACCTTTTCATTGTAAAAATTGTGGTTCCCAGCATTTTCCTCCCCAGCTATCACCAATAACCTATCTACAAGTTTCCTGACATCATCAACCCATACAAATTCTTTAGGCAGGGTGTTGTATTGTTTGATTCCACTGCCAGTCTTGATCTGTGACCATATGGGCTTGATTAAATTGTTGTATTTTGCCCCACTGCTCGACTTAACCCTTTTTTGTGTGGGATCATTGTTCTGGTATAGAGCATCTGATTTTATTAATATTTCTTTGTAATATTCATAATCTTGATCTGTATAGCTGACAGGTCTTTTCCTAGTCATCAGTTCCCACAATCCAGGTGTTCCGGGGTACTTAACAAAAGCACCTTTTTCTCCAAGATGAGATTCTGAATATACAATCATATCATCTCCCATAAATGTTACTCTGAAATTGCCAATTCTATGTATGATGCTACCATCCCGCTCTGTGTCAGCATATAAGCCAAAAACCTCATCTTTATTGTCTTTAGGTGTGGTTAAATATTTTTGAGCAAGAAGACCCAATTCAATAGGATCCTGAGTAGCTTCAATTCTTCTAGGAGCAATAGGACTACGTGTATGAATACTGGAAAGTGGGGTGAATGGATAATCTAATATGTTCCTTGCAGCTACAGGTACAAGCTCTGTGATCAAATTTTGATTTTGCTCTGTAACAGTTTTGATATTTTTACCTAATTCACCAATAGCATCAATTATGGGCTGTTCTGTTTGTGTTTTTCATAAATTCCCCGGTTCTCTGATTTCCATCCCTTAAATCTTTTTACAAGATAATCTCTTAACTTAAGATCATCAATGATTGGCCTTTTCATGGTTATTTATTTATGTTTCAATGTCTAGAAAATTGTTGATTTTATTTCTGTATTTGCCACTATTGGGTGTTCTTGTCATATCAATTGTGACAAACCCATAACTGTCCTGGTTCCAGCACCTGCTGCAAAACTTGGAAAAATCATTGTAGCTCAGGTCCCCACCTACATATTCATCATGTATGTGTTTGAGGTTGGTATGATCCTGATGAAACACACATATAAAATTGCTGTTGTCTCGGATCAGCTGCTTCGGTATTTTAGAAAAAGTCTGTGCCAGGTAGAAGCAATCAATGTTTTTGTGCCGGCCCTGTGTAAAGAAATTTCTAACCTTGTTTTGATTATCCAGTATAATGTCATCAAATACAACAACAGAATTATCGAGACATTCATGGAGTGGCTTAACATCTGGTTCAAAAGTGGCTATATCCAATCCATCATATAGCTTCATCAGCTGCTGATATTTTAATTGTTCCAAGCTCTTAGAGAAGATATACAAGTGCCTGTTTTTCCAGTCTAACCAGTTGGGTGCCAATAAAAAATTATCAACCATTAGTGTAGTTTTACCACAAGCAGATGGCCCAACAATAAGACACCTAATATTATCAGGCAGCAAGTTGCCATTTCTCTTATTCTGCTGTTCAGGTTCTGGCAGCCTTTTTATAACATCCCAGGTGTTCATATTATTATTTTGTTTGCATCGATCCAGCTGTGTTCTGGAAGTCCTAGCCATTTGACAAGTAACTTGTTGCCTTTTCTGCGGATGATTTTTTCTATGAGATATGTGTCAGGCTGTTTAGTTTTGCTGAGCTCTTGTTCATAGAACCTGCCTTTGAGAATTTCTCCTCGATGATCCTTTATTATATATGTATTAAGGGTCCCGGGTTTAACTTGAACCACTGTAAATAATTCAGTGCTCCAGTTGCTTGTAAAGCCTCTTTTGAATAAGTGCTTATATTTGCTGATTCTTACTTGATCACCAATCTTGTATTTGGCCTTTCTTGTTGTTGGCTGATATTTAGGATAATAAACAGTACTGATCAATTTTTGCTCATCAGATGAAGTTACTTCAGAGGGTTTCATGTTGATTGTGGAATGGACCGAGTTGTTATATTTTTGTAGAAGTTCTGGAAGAATATTAATCCATTTATAATTACCTTGGAGGGTAAATTGTTTATACATAAGATTTTTTAAGGTTCTGTTGAATCTCTCTACAATTGAGGCCTTGAGGTCACTGTAACTCGAATAATGTTGTATTGACTGGCGTTTAATAAATTGTTGAAACACTGAATTATAAAATTCTTTGCCATTATCTGTTTGCAAATAGCGCGGGGATCTTCCACTCTGATTGATGATTGTCCTGATGGCTTCTGTAACACATGTTCCAGTCTTGGATTTGAGTGGCACAGCCCAGGCAAATTTTGAAAATGTGTCTATTACAGTGAGTAGATATTTGTGGCCCTTGTTGATTTTGTCTAAGTTTTTCAACTGTCCACTTGCCATTTCAATCAAGTCGCTTTGCCATAAATCATCTATGCCCTTTGTGACTACTGGGAGTCTCTTAAAATTATGTCTGGCTTGTCTGTGTAATTCATCAACAATAATTTCTCTAGACATAATATGAAAACAAGAATATTGCAACTATGGGGTGTTCAGCAGCTGATACTGCAGGATTTTCTAAATATAATTTGTCCCCTATTTGTATTTTAAATTCCAAAGAGCCATCATCTTCAGCATAGGCTGTTTCCAATGTATTGGGGTCTGTAAAATCCTCCAATTCTACACTGGTGATTTTCACTTTGTTATCAGCATTTGTTATTGATAAGGTGGGGTAGTGGTGTGCCTGTGGTTGAAGCCAATATTTGATCTTGATTGGTCTCAATGTGCCCCCAACAAAAAATTGGTAATAAAATTGTGCAGGGGACAGCATATATATTTTGCCACCTGGTGTAAATGGAGAATCATATTCTTTGTTGGGGATGCTGTACAATTCAAGAATTACTGAATGTTTTGGATTCTCGATTATGCCTGTTATTTCCTTTTCTGCTGTGAGCAATCTGCTTGTTACAGATTCAAGGTGCTCATTGATAGTCCTAACAACATCATCATGGCCTGGCTTAATTTTTATGTCCACAACAAGTTTCTTGTATTGTTGCACAATTTCTTGAAGCTGGGTGGCAATGACAGAGCATTTGCTTGATTGGATTCCATGGTCCCTAGCTGTTTCTTGATATTAGCTACAATTTGTTGCAAATTTTCAACAACTGCCAATTTTGAATTTTGAGCAGTAAGATCATGGACCTGTCTTCTGATATCCTCAAACAGGGCATGCAATTCATTAATATGTTGATTTGTTGGTAGAGTGGCCACTGTCTGAGTGAGATGTTTGATCTCTGCCTGGATATTCTTGATATCTTCTGATTTCAATATCCTATTCACTGCTCTCTTAATATTTTTAAGTTCCTGTGATGTAGGAAGATTTGATACTGTATTTTGCAAAGATTCAAGTGCCAATTTTACATTGTTTCATTCAGAAGCATCAGCCACATTCTGCATAGCATCTTGGAGCAGGGCTATATCTGCCTGAGAGGGTGTTGATTGTTGTAAAATTTCAAATTTTGTTTGAATATCATCGATCAAATGATGAAAATGAGATAGTTCAGATTCAGTGTTGAGGTTTTCAAGCTTTGTGATTTGGTGCTGGACACTAACAAGGGTATGTACAATACCGGGCAGGCGGGATTCTTGTACATTTGCCAAATCACTTTGCACTGCTGCTATTGTACCTTCAAGATAGGTTATGGTGCTTTGAATTTTTCCAAAATCTTCATATGTTTCAAGTTGCAGCTTAATATTTGCTACACTGCGAGTTATTGCACTTAAAGCATCAGAAGAGGGCAAGTTGTTCATAAAATTTTCAAGTGTCTCAATTTTTTCTTTAACCTCGGCTATGGCATTGTACAGAGGGCCCAGATTAGGTATTTGGAGTGACTGAATCTGTTCTTTTAGAGTGGAAATCACTAGATCAAAATCTTCTTGTGATTTTATGCTTTTGACAATTGTTTGGAGCTGTGTCTGGATATTATTTATCTGCTCTTCCAATTGTTGTTTCAATTGCTCAGAATTGGTGGCCTGGGTCTTAAATTTGGCTTGAAGAGCTGCTACAGCTTCTTCTAAATTTTGAAAAATATCCAATGTGGCCAAGTCAGTATATTTCTGAAGCAGCAATTTGAGTTCAGAATCAATTTTAAGAAGAGGGTCCATGCATTGTGATTGCAAATTTGTAATTTCTAATTGAAGACTGGCATTGAGTGTGGTTTGTAAAGCTTGTAAATCACTTCTTAATTTCTTGACTCTGACATCAAGCATCAGAATCTCATCACTGTGATCTTCATGTCTTGTATGGCCAAATATATCATTAGGCATTTTTGTTTTAGCGGTTATTTATTATTGAATATCTGATTCTTAATTCTATAAAAAGGGTATAAGCTTGTCATAAGATCCAGGGACTTCAATATATAAGCAGTCACCAGCAAAAACAGTATAAACAGTGCCAGAAACCATGTTTGAGTGCTTAATTCTATAAATATTTCTCCCTACTGAAATTTTAACATCACCCTCAGGGGTTGTAATAAATTGCAATTGCCCACCTACAGGTAATTGGTAATGATTTAAATTATTGTTAAATATGTACAATATTTTGCCTGTTTTATCATCAATATCTGTAAGTATGCTGTTCAGATGAATAATTAACAAGCCACTTAGTTTAGATATGATATCAGAAGAGGGTTGTGGTGTTGGCAGCTCCATAATAGCCTGTTTTTTGAACCCAAATAAGTTCATAGGCATGTTTATTTATTTCAAATCATGCTCTGGAATTTTGCATTGATTGCCATTTTTCAAATCACAATGACCCCATGGTAAAGTATGAATGCCACATGATAAAATGCATCTCTTATCATCATGTGGGTCCAGAGCCACTTTTCTTACAATATTGCTAGTCAATAAGTGATCCACACTCTGAATTCTGGATTCTGATGTTCTGATTGTGCCACATGATTTGAGGCAATTTTCATAATCTTCAAATTGGAGCTCTTTTTCAACAGTTACTCTGCCAATGCCCTTGGCTTTTTTGGCAGCAGCACCACTACATGTTTCAAAACTGTACATCTTGGCACTTAACCCAGCAAATGCCACAATAACATCACCAAGTGTCTCATCTTTTAACTTGCCGGGCACCTTTTTGTTGTGGTGTTGAATCTCTGTATGTTCACTGGTATCAAAATATTCAAGCAATGCAGGCTGGGCCATATCTTGATAAACATTTTCTGTTTTAATATCAAGAACAAAACTATCCGTATCCATGTACATCAATTTTACACTATCACCATAAAAAGGTTTCAGCACATCATAATACAATTTTAACATATGTAATTTGGCCAATTCCAATATCACAGCCCCTACATAAATAGGTTTATCAAACTTAATCTTTGTTTTTTTCATGTTGAAAAGTGCCATATTTTCATCATAAATTCTTCTGTAATTGAAATTAGGCTTTGCAATCAATTTTTTGCTCAGGCTGGGGTCAGTAATTATTTTAACATCGGTATGTTTTCTGACATTTTCAATTGTTTTGCCATATACAGAATTGACCATCAATTTAAACAATGCCTTATCAAATTTGCTCATTGCAGATGTTCGAAGCTCTGTGTTTGTATTAATATATGATTTCAACCATCTTGAGTGCCTGAACCTCAAAACTTTGCCAATTTTGGTCACTTGAACACCATGATGCATCAGGAACTGGAGGTTTTTGTAATATATAACATAACCCTGTTTTGGCTCCAGTGTCATCATCAATTTCTTCTGTTTAGAGCCAGGTGAGCACTGAACCTCGGGAATTGGGGGCAGATCAGAAAATTTGTTGTGCAAATCATCAGGAATTGTCAGATCAACCTCTAAGAAGAGGCCATAGTCACTGTCATCAAAATCCTTAAGATCTTCAATATTGAAATCTTCAACCCATTCAAGCCCTGCATATGGCAGTTTTTGCATCATAGCATAACCATACAGGCTGTTTGCATCTACATACAGTATATAATTTGATGGCCGTGCTGGATTATAATCACGAATATATTTGTTATTTGCTCTGGCATATCTCTGAGAGCATTGCACCATGCCCCCTCTTATACATTGTTCCATAAACAGATACATGTCTTGATCTTGGATCAGATCCAATTGCTTTTTAGTGTTTAAAAACATTGCAGCCCATGCTAGGCCCGGAGCACTGTAAAAATATATTGGATCCAGTCTATAATTTTGCATGGAAGATTTTCTGAATGCCTGCAGTATATCAGCTAAGAGGGTCACATCAAGTTTCAAATAAGCCATGTGATAATCACCAAATGTCTGGCATTTTAAATTGTTCCACATCAATTGGGCATGGTGATAATCATCATCAGTGATTCCAGATCCTCTGATTTTGCTGTAAAACTCTTCTTGTGGTGGCAGAGCACACTCATCAAATTTAGAAAAATCTGTAACATAATCATATGGATATACACCCTTCCGCCTAATTAATTTCAGGTCCTGATTTGGAAACAAAGCACATGTGATTTTGAATTGATCATCAGATAATTGAGTGGCCAGTGTGGCCAGGCTAGCAGATAAAATTCTGTAGGAATCAAGAAATCTTATGTGAATAGGAACACCATTAACTTTAATTATTTTGCTAATAGATATATATTTCTCATCATTTTCAGCTAAAATATTTAAATTCTGCTTGTCAAACCCCTCATATCTGATCAAATGATGAAAATCATAATTGGATGCTCCATGGCAAAATATGGGGACAAATTTTGGTCTCTTGATCTTAATATTACAGCTATTACACAGGGCCATTTTGAATTTACCATCTGTATGAGAATGGTGTTTCACCTTGATTTTTGTATCTGAAAATTCAGATTTACATACCGGGCATTTTTCTGCATTGTTGAAATCTTCAATCTGTTTCTCTGTTAAAGGCAACATGGGTTTTGATTTTAATAAGATGTTAGATGCTATGTCACGGCACTCATTTTCTATTCTATGTGCAAATTTTTTGATGGCATCTGCTCCCATGTATGAATCTTTTTTAGTAACAACACCATCCTGTACAATCACATAATAAAAGCTGGAAGGTTCATGTAGCTGGTATGGTGTAATTGAAGATTCTTCAGGATCTGGATTGCAGAATGCAAGAGGTTTGAGGTTTGATTCAAAATCACAGACAATATATGCTGGGTGTTCCAACAAGGCTTCAAACTTTTTGAATTTTGCATTTTCACTTGGATTAGGCATCACCATATGAACAGGTTTATGATTTTTACAGTATTTTAAATGCTCAATTAACTTATTTTTTGCAATTTCTGCACTCTCTTCACGAACCCCTTTCACCATTTTTTGACCATAAAATACAGTTAAGCATCTTCTGCACAACTTGAATATTGTATTGGATTTGTCTAGTTGTGTTCTCACTAAAGCTTCAAGATTATGTATCAGAGTGTAATGATATATGCCATCCCCTTCAATTAAGAGCAGATCAATCGGGACAGCAGTATCATCATCAATTGTACTGATTCTGAGAGGTTCTATCAAACAATTGCCACGGCCAGTGGAACAAATAAATACATTAATAGATAATTGTTTATCATTGATATGCCTGGCCTTTTTTTCAAATTTATCAATATTCTGAACAGACATTGGATATTCTAAACCCTCCATTGCTTCATCAAAATCATGTTCATGTTGTTTGTAATAAGTTATTCTCTCAGGATGCCTTGAAACTGGAAACAAAGCAGCTAATATACACCACAAAAAACATTTCTGGTCGGTATTTTCTATATTAACCACGGCTCTTTTGTTTTTAATATTGTCAGGTAATGGCAAATATGTAGATCCTTGTAATGGGCTGAATTCAGAAATATTAACATATAACTTGTGTGGAGATCCGCATAGGCTCCATCCAGACTCTTTTGCCGCAAATTCAGAGTGTTTAATATTCAATTGATCTATCAACCTGCTTATTATTGTGTCTGAATTTGCATTTGAATATACAGGTACAGTTTCTGTTATGTGGGGCTGTGTAAATTTTGTGCCGTTTGGCTTCTTATATTGTGCAAACAATTTGAGGGAGAGCTTATAAGAGCCATTTTGTGCACTAAGAATTGCCTGCAGATCAGGATTTATATTGTTCAAAAAATTCTCAATACCACATCTTGGCTCTGATACAAACCGATAATCCCTTAATTGGCCATTAAAACTGCTATGGATGGGTGCATAGCGTGGCTGCTTTGCAGGTCCAGCATTAACAGGTGCTTCATGCTTCCTTTTCAGACCAGATGTAGATGGTTGTGGGGGCAATATTGATGACTGTGCAGAGCAAGTACCTTTATGTTTATATGTGAAATATTCAATGCTATATTTTCTATGGCATTTGGGGCATATTTTTGTGGGAGTTCTGCATTTGTCTGGGTTACAAATCTTTTGGTGTCTGGCCCAATTAGAGCTAAATATATTTTTATTGCATTGGTCACAATATTTTTGTTTTGGCATTTTTGTTGTTGTTTATTATATAAGATTTTCTGGGCTTCAATTCAAAACTTTATACTGAATAAAAAATATAAGTTGGGTTCAGCAGTGTGATTTGTATATTTAGTGTATATACTTAATATTAATAATATTAATATTATTATTAATTTTTATCCTCGGTTTATTATATAACTTTTTTGGGTTTTAAATCAAAACTCTATGCTTATCTTATGACAGGTTGTAAAGCTAATAGCCCACAAGTGGAAAAAGAGAATAAATATTGATCCACACTGACCTAGCTCAAATGCCTGCACGGACATGCATGTCTAGAATGGCAATAACCTTGTTATGTATTGATTTTTGTATAACAAGCTGGGATAGATATAAGCCTGACTCTAAATATAAATGATTACAACAAACAAGCTGGATGTAACAAATATCAGGCAAAATATTGTTCAATATACCAGAAATATATTTAATATGAATTAAACCAAACAGGCCTGTAAGTATGAGAAGCACTGTAACAACACATCTGTTCTCCTCAGCCACTCTCACAATACTGGCTGATGCAATTTTGTTTGCACGCAAAGCTTCAATACTCGGGAATTTCTGTAAGCACTGACGCAGAGAAGAACCACTTGAAACATGCAAAACAAAAATCAATACTACCGTGTCGGGAATTGTACACACTAACACAGAGGAGAAACATGCAAACATATGATGTAAAAAATAAGAGGGTCACGGAGCAATTCTAGAAGAATTGCATTGTTTTAATATTAGATAAGCAAATTGAGCCTGGTGCCCAATTGAACTTAAACCAGAAGTAAATATGTATGGGTGAGTGTGGCTTTTTGGCTGTTTTAGGTGTGGCCAAAAAAAATATCAAGAGGAGCATATTTTTAACAAATTTATGGACAACAATCTCACAGAAGTGCCTTTTGTAAGTGTAGGCAAATAAATCTGAGGGGGCTCTTCCTTTCACAGAAAATTCCCGAGGGCATTTTTACAAAAATCTTGGATTAGGCAGGGTTCCACACTAGAGCAAAAAGCTCATATGGGCATGTTGAGCTAGTTTTAAGTGTAGCCAAACCTGCTTGAGGGGAGCTCTTCCTTTCTCGGGTTTATAATACAGTCAATACAACTACTCGAACCGAAGCTCGTATTCAGCAAGGAAGCCATTTCAGCCAGGGGACACGCCGGTTTTCCTCAATAAGCCGATCTGCTGCGGCTATGGATCTCGCTGAGCCTGACCCGGACGGGGAGCATCAGTCAATAAAGTGGTACCTTCTGCGAATTTCTTGCACCAATCGTAGACTTGCCGTTGTGACAGACAGGCGTCCCCATACTTCGTCTGCATTCTCCGATGAATATCAACCGGTTTCACACCTTCACTCCATAAAAATCTAATAACTCCACGCTGTTCCTGCTTGGTGCAACTACAGCGAGGCGCTGTAGTGCAACTGCGTAGTGGTGCCGCCATCTTGAATCAGTTGTTACTCACATCCAACCCCACCTACCGGCACTGCTTCATACTAACAGCTCGGAAAGACGTCAAGGACTGTGTCTGCAAATTTCCAAACGCCTAGAAAGAGAAAAGATTTTTAATGGCACTTTTGAGGTTTTCATTTGATTCTCCCTCATATATATATATATATATATATATATATATATATATATATATATATATATATATATATATATATATATGGAAGGTTGAATTTTTGTACCCACAAATGAAATACGTTCCTGCGCCACTGCCAAGGTAATTTATACAACTCAACTCCATTTATATAATGCATTTACATGTTTTTCAAGTTGGAATGTATGTCCTACAGAATTATTTTTTTTACATAATTTTACATCATCAGCGTACATGAGGTTCTTTGAATATCTAACATAAAATGGCAAATCATTTATAAACAACTTAAATAAAATAGGCATAAAATTTGATCCTTGGAGAACACCAGAATTCACATAATATTCATGAGATATCGATTGTTTATTGTTTTCCTTGTATTAAGCGGACAATTTCACATCATACTTTCATTTTTTATTTTTTTATTTGTCACAACGATTTCAAAATTGTAATTGCTGTAAATAAGAAAGCCCTAGAGGTTGCGTAACATGAAACAGAACAGGCGTTCCCAAACTTTTTCGTTTCACTGCGCCCTTAGTGTTTCAAGATTTTTCCGTGCATGGCGACCAAGTCACAATGTAGGCCTATCTAACACTTGCAACATTCAGTTACTGTCGTTAAGTTGCTTGCCTTAAGTTAAAAAATAAATACATATTTGAAATTCAGAAACATTTTATGTGTAAAAAATACTAAATAAGCACATATTTGGAACAATAATACCATTCAGTGAAAATATTGCAACATTTCACGGCGCCCCTGTAAGCCATTCACGGCGCTCTAAGCCGCCGCGGCGCACACATTGGGAACTACTGAAACAGAAGATATAATATTTTTTTTTAATAACTACTCTTTTCCATAAATGTGTCTTCTTCTTCTTCTTCTTCTTCTTCTTCTTCATGCCCCTCACCGCTTGTATGGTTAAATTAAGAATTTCTCATTTTTGCCTCTTAACAACAATACAAAAAAAAAATATTGTTGCAAGTGAAAGTTACTGTTGCTATGAATGCTGAGAGTGAAGTTCTGTTCTGTTGTGATACTTGAAGATGTCAATATTGATATTGTGAAAAGTTCCATATCAACGCGGTCGGTAAAAGAAGTCGCTAGGGTTTCGCAATGCACCTTAGACGCACGGTTTATTTAAACGGGAGTTTCAATATTTACGTCGACTCGAATTCGCGGCCGCTCGGTTACCCAGAACAAAAGCGATGTTCTTTGTCTCACCAAGAAGACGTCAGTGCTTCAGGAAAGGTAAGTGAAGTGATTGTCTTATTTACGTCAGTGGTTCTCGAGAGCCTTTATCCCTTAGTCCCCCTCTCATACCTTCGTGTCCCGGGTTCGAATCCCGGCTAGGACATGGATGTTTGTGTTTGTCCGAAATAAGAACCGAAATAGTTGATTCTTTGACCAGAAAGGACTGGTATGATGTGAAGGCACCATCCATGTCAACACCCAGATAGGCAAAACCCTAGTAAATAGTACTCAGGCAACAAAAGTTGCATCAGATTCACTGCAAAACAGAAGGATAATGATGCTGAAAGATCATTCCGGAAGTTTCGTTTCATTGCGGAAGACGTCCAGGACCGCAATGTTCTTACTAATTTCAATGGTATAGAGTTGACCACTGACAAGTGGAGAAGCATGGTTAAAACATGGCAGATGGAAAAATGTTTACTAAACTGTCAGGAAGAAATGTGCGTCGATTTGGACCATCCAATTTTAACATATATTAACGAATATTCCATTCATCCTTATCTTGCACCAATGACCGATTACCTAGTAATAAATTATTTTTAAGTGCCGGTAATATCGACCCATTTTTCTTCTTCTTAAATAAAGCTTTACTTTATATATACCGCTCGCTATTCCAACCAGTGATGGGCATAATCGATTAAAATAATCGATTCAATCGATTATTTTAATAATTTGAGTTATTCGATCTTTTTTATCAACCATCGTCGCATCGATTTTTCTAAGAACATTTCAAACTGTGTCGTAGTCGATATGTAACCTATTAATCGGCTACAGCAAATAAACAGTATCCGATCCATTCAGTTGCCGAATCGAGTGAATTGAATGAATGAAATATATGATCCAAATCTATTAGGTACATAAGATTCATTTTCCATGTAGTAAAGGAGAGAAATAAACCTAACGTCAAAATGGAATAAGGACCAGAAACAGCGGTTAAATGTTAGTGAACGATTATCTATCTTTCAGTCAGTTGAGGTTGAACTAGCGGTGCGTGTTGGTTGCTATACGTGGTGCGCCCTCCTCCAGTTCTTTTTGTGCGCCTCTCGTCTCATTTTACGTGGGAAGGATTACTGTTTTCATTTGCGTGCGTGGGTGGGATTGTAGTACTGGCATTGCTCTGTGATTCTGTAATCTATATTCGGATGGAGTAAGCCGAATTTTTTTCTTTTAAAGCTTTTGAACCGAAGAACATCAGTTGGGGGAGGGAGTAGTCGGGTAAAAAAAATTAAAGAAAAATACTCTTTTCACTTTTTGTAGGCGGGTCGTAATTCTGTAATTCATCAAGGCATACACTACACATACAGAATCAAGTCACGAAGACTTGACACTACCAGAATTCATCGCCAATTTTACTTTTTTTGGTATTTTTTCTTTTTTTGTCGCGCTTTCATTCACTGTCCTGCTCGGTCATATAATAAAATTCAAGAGGCAATATACGGTATGATTTCACTACTATGGGTCTTGTCAGTAGCGGCGATTGGGTGCAAACACTGGGGGTGGGGGGGTTAATGACAGTTCGCTTTCTCGTGGTGTTCTCTCAGGCCATAGTGCGGGGAACTGTCCGAATCGCCGCCGCTGGGTCATGTAATATGTAATAATATTTACTTTACGTCGTTTTGCTCCGAATTTAGGTCAATTGTGTCGACGAGGATGATTACATGGAACTGATTTACAGATTGTGGGGAACATCCTCCGGTGGTGAGATCGGGATGCCACCACTAAACGCCTTCGACCACTGAGCCGACACGTTTCAGTACATAACAGCGCGGTAGATTGTCACACTTCTAAGCGGTGTGCTCTTGTCGGTACAAGAGCTTCCACATCCTAGCAAACCGCTCCTTATATAGTTTCGATCACTGCGCATGCGCAAGCACAATCGATTCATTCAGTTCAAAATCACTCATATTCCATAATCGTATAAAAATCATTCATATTCTATAATCGCTTCAAAATTACTCATTTCAAGAAAACCATGGATTATTCATATATATTATTTTCTCTAACAATCGGTTGTATATCGATTATTCAAATAATTCGATTATGCCCATCACTAATTCGAACTGGCGGCTGGGAAACAGCGGTCAGTGGTCTTCTCTTCGACTGACATCGGTCATTTTCGAGTCACAAGGCACCGAAAATTCCTGGCTGGACGAAACAAATGAGCATCGGATACACAGCATGTTGCCGAACGTACTGTAAAACGCCGCTACTGGATAAAAGTTGTACAATAATACACAAATCACGGAAAATTAGTACACAAAACACCAAAAGACTGAACAAACAAGCCAACAAAAGGAATGTGCGGGCCAGAATTTTTTGGGAAGGGACGGGATCGGGACGGGAAATTTTTTAAATCCCGACATTCTGGAGGGGAAAAATTCTCAATTTCCAGACAAAGTCGGGAAATTTTCGGAACGGAAAATGTTCGAAATTTTCCGAAGCTCTTGAAATCTCGAATTCTACACGTCATTTTCACCTTAAGTGATTGTTTTTGCATTTCTGGTAAAAACTAACAATTTCCGATAAGTTCCAGACATTTACAATGCAGAAAACGTCGAGAATTAACGACTCCCGAGAAGTCGGGAAGTCATTTTCCAAAGTCGGGACCGGAACGAGAAATTTTTTTCCCGGTCCCTATCCCGACTTTTCGGGATCCCGCACACCCCTAAAAGCAACTGACAAAGAAACAGACATACTCTCGGCAACAATGTAACGGAAGAGCGATGTTACCCCTGCAGTTCTTACTTCGCAAGGTTGTTGACACTCATAGAGGCACACACCTCCGAAAACGATTGATGGACAGATAGAGCTATGTAGGGAAAAGTGGGCCAGTTGCCAGTTGGGCCTCCGATCAGTATAAAAGAGAAACATGAACGTTTAGAACGTTGCTATCTCCTCAACAGGCAGTTGCAAGGGTATTATGTTCATTTAGCTTCATCGGAATCCAAATTGTACAACGTGGCTACACCGGGTATCGAACCCATGACTTTTTGACTATGACTACAAAACGACAGTTACCACTGCACCGGAAGGACCGCGTTCGTCAGAAACAGCATCATGTTAAACTTTATGTACGACCACTAGCAAACGCGAGATATTTTTTCGGAGGGGGCTGGTAAAGTACTGTAAAAGTGGTTATTACTAGAGCTAGGAATTTTAGGTGCTGCACCTTAAATTTTTTTGTGAAAAATGGGCAAAAAAGTGACTCATCCCCAAAATAAGCACGTATTGAACTCTACTCATGGTGTTTCGGTTGCACCTTTTTGCACCTTTTTCACAATCTCAGAACCTTTTCCACCTTTTCACAATCTCAGAACCTTTTGCACCTTTTCGCCCTTTTTGCATCTTTATCATTTTTTTAAATACAACTTGCACGCTGTTTAACCCCACCTACATTCGAGGCACGGCTTCTTGGCAAGCGATTCTTGTTTACCGCACAACAATGAATCGGCTTTCTTCAGTTCTTGGACTTTAATGTAGTAAGCGCGCGGACTTTAAACAGTGCCAACCATGACGCGTTACAATTGCTAGAAGTTGTGCTCTTTTTGTCCTATGCTGTATTGTTCACGAATTGTTGTAGGAAAGCTCTTTTGTTTTCGTTTCCTTCTCCCATCTCACCGAGCAAGATAACTGCAGTCTGTGATCGACTGATCGATGCATCGGATTTGCTTGTTCACCATGCCAAACCATACAGTAAATGTTGGGAAACTGCAGGACATTGTTAAACAGTTAAGCGGTGATGGCATTCAGAGTGATGGATCTGTTCTGAGGTGTGATGTGTGTGATATTTCTATTGCTGTTGATGACAAACAACAACGCACTCGGGTTGTGCAGCATCTACAAAGTGGGAAGCACGTCAGGAATAAAGAACTATGAGATGGTAAAGGTGGGAAGCGACAGCAATTCGTTGGTGAGGTGCTTGCAGAAATACAAATGAATTTTTCAGTGAGACAGCAAGGGCATTTATAGCGTGTGGAATACCTCTTTTGAATAACAATCCTGTCATGAAATCATATTTGCAAAAATATACTGCGAAGTCAGTTCCAGATGAGAGTACCTTAAGGAAATCTTACCTTCAACCTCTTTATGAAGCTAAAATCTCGCAGATCAGGCAAGTGGTAGCTGTTTATTTCATACTAGATGAAACCCCAGATAGGCAAAACAGGTACGTTTTGAACATTTTAGAAGCACCTCTCAATGAACATCAAGTGAAACCCATGCTTTTAAAAACTTATTTTCTCGGCAAAAGAGATAATGCAAGTGTAATGCAAAGTTTCAATGATGCATGTTTTGTATTGTGGCCGGAGGGCGTAAAATATGATAGTGTGTGGTTAGTTCTTGCAGATCAAGCATCGTACATGTTAGCTGCATTTTCTAATCTGAAGAATATGTATCCTAACTTAAAACATGTGACTTGCATTGTTCATGCTTTGCATCGAGTTTGTGAAGCTCTTAAAGATGAATATACATATGTGAACGAATTTGTTTCTAGCATTAAGAAAATACTGAAAAAGGCTCCTTCTAGAATACAGAAGTGCGTAGAAATTACGAAACTTCCACTACCACCCTCTGCCATCCTCACTAGATGGAGTACATGGTTAAAAGCTGCAGTGTTTATTTGCAATCATTTCCATACAATATCGAAATTTTTAGATGCTTTGCCTAGTGATTCCTCAGCTGTAGAAAAAGCCAAAAAACAGGAATTGCAAGATGAACTCTATATTGACATGGCTTTTCTTTCCTTACTACGGCAATCACAAAACTGGAGGAGCAGTGTCCTGAAAAGGAAGCACAGTGGGCTGTTTTGATGGATGTGCAACGAGAGCTGCAAGGGGTCGGGAAAGAGAAGTTAGAACAAAGTTTAGCCAAAAACCCTGATGTTCAAGAAGTTGCAACCAACAAGGATGTGGATTACTGGTTGAAAACAAAATACGCACCACTTGTGTCTGTTGACGTTGAACGTTCTTTTTCAACTTACAAGCATATGCTTAGTGACCGCAGATGTAGCCTCACTCAGAAGAACATAGAAATTTTGAATGTTATCTATTTTAACAGTTTTCTAGATGACTAATTCTAAGCAAGTAAGAAGAAGCATGTTTTCTTTTATGTCGCTTTCTAATGTATTAGAGAATCTTCGTTGCTTAGTTATATTAAACGATTTAAAACCAGAGAATACTCTATGTGTTTATCCAGACAAGTTGAATCATATATGTATGCACTGCTCACAATAATAAATTTTACATCTGAAAATTAGCACCTATTTTAGCACCTTTTTTGTACAAATATTGGCACCTTTTTTTGCACCTTTATTGGCAAATTCTTGCACCTAAAATTCCTAGCTCTAGTTATTACACAGCTACGTTCTAAAGTCGTTTTAACGTTCAGAAGACACAACGGCGCTTATGGAGAAACCGCACAGTGTTGCTAATACAGCGCTAGCTCATGTCGCCGGGAAATGATGAGCTTCCTTCACAATGAAGGTGTTACATATTTTGTATATATAATGATAATTATATGTAATTATTAATATTAATATTATACTGTGAACGTTACAGTTCATTAGCATGTCATTTTCCCATTAGATTTAATTTAATACACAGGCACATTTAATATTCATTCGCCTTTCTCTGTAATTATTTCATAGAATAACATTGACATATGGTAATGTGTTACATATATATATAAATTCATTATTGTTACCTTAATCGGACAATGGATCAACACCCTCCATCGACGAGTCTTGGGAGGATTGGCCACTGCTGTCAGAACTTGTGCCACTGCTGGAAGAATTGCTGCTAAACCTAATGATTAAAGGTTCGATGTCATCCTGTAGTAGGTCGGCATTCCACATTTCCTCTTCTATCCCTTCAACGTGTCTGCAGTAATTCGACCATTGCTCCTGGGTAACTGATTGAAACGCAATGTTTATCAAAGGTCCCATTTCTTTCACTTTAAAGTTAACGTTATGCCGCCCAACATGCCCTTTAACCTGACTCCATACCATTTCAATAGGATTCAGTTCACAATGGTATGGGGAAGTCTACAAACAATTTCTCCACGTTCTTCTGCAATCGAGTCAACGCAATTAATATTAAATTGGCGTACATAATTCACGACACTGAGCAATTCTCTTTTAAGAGAATCATCTGAAAAGGCGATATTTTTTTTATTTCAACCATTCCCTAATTTCTTCCTTACGGGTTTTGGAAGTAGGAATAGTTTCTAATTTTCTACAGTGGTAAGACGCGTTGTCCATAACAATGACCGTCCCTGGCTGAATATTGGGCAGCAATTGCTCCTTGAACCACACTGTCCATTTCGTCATGGTAGTCAGCAACATTTTATTTTGCTAAAAAAAACATGTTTAGGCCCCTCTACAAACCCCATCTTACCACCGGCGTGCAGCAAAGCAAATCGTGGATCCCGAGCAGTAGGACCTTTAAGACCCATGGATAATCCAGCCAAAAAAGCTTATCTAGGAGTTTTTATTGTTTTGTCCTTCCAAATCTTTGGCACAGTATGCCCTACGTTTACCCAACTTTCATCTAAGTACACAATATCCCTTCCCTCATTCCTAAATTGTCTCATTTTCCGTAAATATGAATGTCGCCACAATATAATATCGTTTCTTTCAATCATTAGTGCTTTATTTCCTCGCTTTTCGAATTCGAACCCCATTTCTTTTACCAAACGGTAAAACGTTGAATATCTGAAATTGGGCCAATCATTGTCATCGTTAACTTCCTTCATTACGGCCCTAATTGTAGGGGGAGCATTTTGAAACAGAAATGTGTGAAATTTCCGCCGTATAGCATTACGTACGAAGTCATTATACTTCACTTCCCTGCTGGTTTTATATTGAAGCCCACCTTGTCTTTTTTGCGGTGTAGTGCCACTTTCCTTTCTTAATCTAAAGAAGGTGCTTCTACTGACACCAGTCGCTTTGCAAAGTTCACTAACAATAAACGATTGACTACGACCGGGGTTCTTTTCCTTCAAGTAGGCGAACACACGTAAGATTGCTGTTCTCTCGCCACTTTTAATTATCTTACCCTTTTTCCTACGATCCATTGCGATCACTACACGCGCGAGTGTAATGCACGAAATAAACACACGTTGTCTATAACAATGACACTTCAGAAATCACTTAAAAAAGTAAAAATCACCGAGTGCTCAAGAGAGGAAAAAAGTCTAAACAGACCAAAGCAGATCTCTCACTCAAATAAGGGGAACCTGGTACAGTGGGATCCATGAGTATTAGCGTGCAAATTGTCCATGACTATTTTCATTAATTTTTCTCTTGCATGCAATGTGTTTTTAAGCGAAGGATTTTTATGTATGCTGGTGTAGAAGTTGTCAACAGCATGCTTTGAGTTTTATTTTAATTATTGAAGCTCTTATTGGGTCAAATAAAGTGCATGAACATGGTGATGGACAATTTGCAGGGTAATACTCGTGGATCCCACTGTACATGGGTTAGATTCAAGTTGCAACCCAAACAAACAAATGAGTTATGGCCCACTTGAACTGATAAAACGTCAATGACTCAAGCAAGGCATATCATATTTCTATCTTGAAGTCCCATATATTGTCACTTGTTGGAAAGGGTTAATATGGTGTCTATGAATTTATGTGTACCTTGGAAACTGAAAGGTGATGTTCATTTCAGTATTAATGTCGACAGTAATGTAAACAAAAAGGACAGCACTAATGTTGCTCACAACAGCAGCATTGGAAATAATTGTCAATTATTAAATTTAAGTAATTGCAATTCTATTATAACAAACTGCATGAAGTTAATATTTTTACTGAATGGAAATAAAATAACAACTCGAAAAAGTTGGTGGTGATTAGCCGGAATGCTGCGGTGAGTCAGCTCAAGATGGCCAGACAACGTCTCCTTACTTCGCGCGCGGTTCGGGGAAAAAAGAAACTCCAAATGCGTGGAAGTAATATTTCTGGGAACCTTTGAGTGGTTATAAAAAATAATTTCATTATTTTCTCCACAACTTTGTCGCTGGAAGTTTTTACTTGGAATCACAGAACAAAAAATGGCCAGCGACGACATTTTCTACTGCACAAATATAAAAAATCACCACATACTTTATTTGAATATTTTTTAATGCGAATATGCTTTAAAGTATTGATAAATTCTGAGCACCACCACCATCACCTATGACAATTAAAAACAGTGTCAATTTTTTTTCATAATGAATGCTTCAATTTTACGGCATGTTTCAACGTTAGGAATGAAAACAATGTAAAAATTTTGTTTTCACAGAAAATTTGGGTTTTTAATTTATCTAAAAATATGTAAGCAAGTTACCAGTTTTATGTGTTCACCATCGTATTCTCTATAAAATTTCCTGCAAAACTGCAGGTACAGATTTTACGTAAACTAAATTTGTAAATCGAGAAATTTCACAAAAGCGCGCTCAAATTTTCCCATAAGAAAAGCATTGTCCATAAGAGCCCATTGTGTCTTCTGAACGTGAAAACGACTTTAGCTACGGGTAGGATACACTACAAATTATTTGCAAATTACCAATTTTTAACCTTCGTTTTAAATTTCAAAGGAAAATGTAGTAATCGAAATTGGGAGTTATTTTGAGGCGAGTTTACATTTACCAATTTGGATTTCCCGAGTTTTTTACTGTTTTCATTTGAAAATGTTGATTTTCTCAAAATTTGGAGGGAGCTGTAGTGGACAAGGTGGCTTTAAAAAACGAGTTAGTTTTCACGGCTATTTAGTTGGGCTTTTTTTCTGTATTTTTCGTCAAAGTGTTTCAAATCAATGAAAATACAAATGAAACTTGACTGCATGTTTCTTGCATCGAAGTTCTCATATATCTCTATAATCTAAATGGACACTCGTATCTAAATTTGGAATACAACTTTCGACATTGAACTCACAGCTAGACATAAGCAGTGAGCCGGCTTTTTTTAATTGACTTTTTTCCTGTGTTACCTTCATATTTCAGAAGGCTTCTTAAATATAAATATTAAGAGGCCATATCATGGGCAGCGGAAAAACAGACCTTCATTCAGAACACTTTTACTCGAAAACTATTTGAGGCATTTGAATGAGCTTTGTGGTGAATTGATCAGAAAGGATGAATCTTAACAGTGATTATCGATTTTTTTTTATCACTTCCATATTTTAATAGATATTAGCTGTTAAATATCTCAGTTTTTATATCGGCGTATAGAGCCCGATTTTAAGTTACTGTAAAAATTTAACCTTGCAAGCCTTTCTTGCATCCTTCCTGAGTAAACTGATTTTTTTATTTTTCAAATTGAGAGGCCCATTGTGACAATACGCCATTGCAAACATTGATATGCATTTTCAAACACCTTTGAGAATGGCTTTATTCGAGCCATACCGGGGCTCGCCATCGCCTGGCGGGGTTATGTTCAAGTCCTACAAGTTCAGCCGTTTGCCTATAGATGACTCTGACCAGGTTTTACTACTGTGGGCGTGGCTTAAATTACTTCTTCTTCTACCCTTGGCATCGTCTTTTCCCTTGGGGGCGGCTTTTGACCGTGCTCCGACCATTTCGGAAAATCTAAAGTTGATTTCCTTCACCCGGCTGTTTTTTCATTGTGTTTCATTTGTCTTATTTATATTTTCCAAAAGAATAAATACATTAATACAGAGACTGTCCCAATTGAATCTTACATAAATTATAGCAAAATTAAATTTGTAAGTCAATTACATGCTCAAATAGGGTAATCGGAACTGGGGCTACAGGATACATTGGGATCCAGACCACCGTGTAGTTCTACCGGGGATCGAACCTGAGACCCCTTGAATAGAAGGCGAGATAATTACTACTAATTTCATCGAGGAAACTCAAGGACTTATTTGAGGAGGGGTCCGGACTCCTCCCTAAGAAAGACTTACCAAGTGCAAAAATTAAATAATGAAAATATATTTGTGTAGCATTTATTACATAATCGATGGTTATAATTTCCTTTGAACTTATTGATTGATTTGTTGTTTCTAAGTCCACGTTTTGCACAGAAAGGCTAATCGGGACTGGACTTACAGCTTAAAGTGAGATTCGAACCACTACTTGCATCCACCGGGTATCCAACCCGGGATTCCTTGATTACAAGGCAACGACGATACCACTGCGCCATCGATGAGGCCCACTCTTTGAACTTATTGGAAGAAAGATTGGAATTAGGGGGCTTAGAAGGACAGTACCAATTACCAAAGATTTATGCTTGCACGCTACTATTTATAACAATATGCATAAAATATTAATCAGGAACTTTACTTTTCGCTAACCGGATCTAACATTCTCTTTTATTCAATAAATATTCAATTCTTCATCAATTTGAAATGAATTTCTTTGCCAGGGCACTTGTTTTTTATGCAAATTATGCCGATCTTAACTACAGGTAAGCTAGATAATGAATACTTGCTGTTATCCGATCCTTTTACCTATTTATAGGATAATAATATAATTTTAACTTAAACATCATATTATTATTATTATTCCTGACACAATTGGTTCGGTGTATTTCTAGATACGTGCCTTGGGAGGCCCTACAGAAATCACAGCGAAAGGAAGTGAGACAGTCGGGTACTCTTTCAACGTTAAATCTTGTTCTTGTCCCAAGTTATGTAAACGTGTAACGAGTGCACTCACGGCCCCCGAAATGACGTGTCAATCATACCCCGGCACGGGGCCAAACGTCGTTATGTGTACGGGAAACCGGTCGTGACTCACGGTCCAGTTATCAAGTTCGGTACTGAGACGGTCGTTTATTGTCATACTATTGCGAGGCGGAGATTAATACCTTGAAATGTTAAACTGTTTGGTTTACCTTTGAGATGTAGATTCGAACAATCATAAAACACTAATAGCATAGGATCTGGTACCTGAAAAACGTCAAATAACACCACTGACGAACGGTAAAAAGTGAATATATATTGTAACAACAAATAAAATATTGCAATCAACAGCTGTTTACAAAACCTCCTCACTCTCACAACATTCACGCTATCTCTCTTTCACACACATGAGGTATTTTTACATGTGAAGTATGGATACAAATCATGGATCTCATTAACATATCATTCCTTTTAATTTTTAAACCTTTATGTGAATTTAGGGCATTTGTCTGCCAGCTCCTGTGCTCTTTTAAATTAACTTAAGTGCCAGCCCTCGGAAAGCGGTTAACTAAGACAATTGGGTCGGCGTGGTTAAATCTTTCGTTCGAATGAACGTGTGCATCGAGTCGTAAGCTCGACTTTATACTAGTTTCCCGGACGGGGGTATTACACATCAGCCTCTCTCGTCCAATGAGAACAACTACTCAATTACATAGTGATGCAAAACTTAATTGGCTCCAGCTGCCGGAATACACTAATCAATCGTCGGCGCGAGCAAAAATTACCTTAAAAACCACTATGCAACAAATAATACTATTTCACGCACACGACCTTGCAATAAAAACAACTACGCTTTCCACAATTAAAAAAAAACTCATCAGTCAAGTATTGACAAATTAAATGGCGCGACGGGGCGGTTGGTTACACAAAAAATGGAGCACACCTTTTGACAATTTACACTAAACATTAAAGAAATGAAATGGAGCTTGTAACGCTGAATGCAGACAATTAAATTAGAATATCAGAACATGAAATAACCCCTTTTTACAACAATACCAAAAATTATCAGACGCGGGGTTAGGTTTAGGTTTTTCCTGAGTAACTTTGCGAATAAGTGAGACTTCGGCGTTAACTGTACGGTGTTGATACTAACGACGCACGTTTACATGTACATGAGACCCTCTGAAGTATACTGTACCAGACTCTGCTACATGGCGTGGTCATTCATCTCTCCTGGACGCGGGACTTGCACACGGTTCCTTTGTGGCGAAATTGTCCTCCAAGGTCGATCGCGACGAAGAATAATTGCGACGATCTGTTGTACTTGCACCTCCTTAGTACTTCGGGCGTTCCTCTTGCCACTAGCGTCGGATGTACGTGGTCACGCGCCGGTTCGGAATCTCTCTGGTGACTGGCTTCGATTCGGCGTCGTTCTGGAAGCGTCGTTCTGGAGTCGTCCTTCAATCTCTCCCTCTGGCTTCGATCGGCGTCGTTCTGAAAACGTCCTTCGGGCTTTGGGCAGTGTTTGGCTTTGGTGTCGTCTTTGGCGTTGGCTGACTGGCTTCATCGGAAGATGGCGATGCATCGTTGCGGGGTCAGGGAAGTCGACAGACTCCCTTCTCAATCTTCTTTAGCCCTCCATTCTTATGTAGTCCACGCTTGGCAAAAACAAATCACCGCGTAATCTTCACCAAAATAAGGCGCACACTGGTAACTCCCTATCTGCAATTCGCTCACGGTACGTAAAGAAACAAAGTTCACGGACACAAAACAATAATCACACGAGAGTGTAGCGCGGAGATGCTCTCTCTGTGAAATCCGGGTAAAAACTGTCCCTGGGATCGTGGTACTCTTGTTTATATGTCCCTTTCGAATTTGTCCGTTGGGAATGACGCTAAGGTGGCTTCGCTTCTCTTTCTGAGGGGTGGAAATGACCTGTGTCCATTGTCTTGAAACTCGGTCACCGAGGCGTCTTCGATCCTTGCAGGCTCGAGCTCCAGCTGGTGTACCTGGTCATCCGTGAACATGGGTTCGAACGCCTGCTGCGACTCAAGCTCGGTAGCGGCGAAAACAATCTTTCCTTATCTTCGCGCTGGTGCAAATATGTCATGTCCTAAGCCGAAAAGACAGTTCCGCTGTCACTCAAGATAAACCCGTCCCCAACTCCCGATGTCTGGCTTGGATACAAATTTATCCACAAAATAAGATACCTTACACTTTATATCTGAACATAACCTGAATCAATAAACAAAAATAATTTATATCGAACTGCGTTTCACATGTCACTAGATACCGTGACAAACGCTCTCTCGTTTTCGTCTCGATCTCTGAATATAATTTCAATTATAGTCACATTAACTTCAACGCATTTTAAAAATACAATTTGTGTCTATACAAAGAACACTCTTGGGCAATACATTCACATTTAGAGAACACCGATCTATTTCATAAAGAGGTAAGACAACTATGCTGAAGGTAGATATTTAAATTTTAAAAATAATTCACTGCACATTCAATTATACTATATGTAATGTTATGTTATAATAATGGAACCTACATCTTGCATTTTTTTTAAATTTTAGTTTCATTAATATTTTACTTTCGATATTATGTGAATACATTAATCGTGATGGAGGGAGAAAACACACCGGAACGACAAGCGACCGGCGACACGTGTCGCTTGAGAATTTCACCAATCGAGCGTAGGCATGTGCGGTCTGTCATGCCGCTACGGTGTGAAACGTTGCTGCTGATTGGCTCGTTCCCAAGCGACATATGTTGCTTGTCGCTTCGGTGTGAGTTCTCCCTAGGAGGGCGAGTGACAATGAATTCAATTACATCTTCATAGCTTGTTCATGACTGAAAGAAGCTACTCGTGTCGCATGTCGCTCGGACTGGGACTTTCTCTCAATATCGTGTATCATGTCGACTCGGTTTGTTGTTCGTGCATGTTTTGCTTTAAACTGAATAGGCTCTTGTTGCTTGATGTGAATGTTCCGTGTCGCTTGGGAACGAGCCAGTCAACAGCAACGTTTCTCAATGTAGCTGCAGACCGAAGTGACAAGGGACACATACGTCTAGAGAACAATCCAGTCAACAGCTACGTTTCACACAGCTGTAGAATAACATGTCACACAAGCCTGCGTTCAATTGGTGAAATCCTCAAGCGACACGGATATTTCACACCGTCTAAAGCAAAATATTCACTGTGCATGCGCGAACAACAGGCCAGGGCGACACGATGGACGGTATGAAAAAGAACTCAGTCCTAGGGACACACAAGCAACAGACAACACAAGATGAATGGTTGATTGCGTTTATTACTGAGAGCCAGTTACCAAGAGACACGTGTCGCTTGTCGCCTGTTGCTTCGATATGAAGTATCCCTAAAAGTAAGCAGCTTTTGATTTTATATTTTTTTTCTTTCTTTCTCTTTCAATATTTTAATTATTTCACATTCAATTTTTTTTGTAAACATGGTCAAGTGGAAGAAAAGGCTCCACAGCCTTAACTTCGCCATGTAAAAGAAGACGAAATAAATAAATATAAATACATTGTTTGAAAAGTAATATTAATTCAAAGGAATTTTAATGGTACACCTCTATGGTATGGCTAAATGATCGGGCAAGAAATTTTATGTTAATTGCGCAGTACTTCCACATTTATGGTAAACACCAACAAATATGCTGTTTCACTACATCTAACACGGATGATCTTTCTTCTTCCTCGCCGTTACCTCATTTCTGCAGGTTTCATTTTTTTTATTAGTATTTCATACTCTGGGTCTCGACTACTTCAAACATACCTGAACGTTATTTATCTACTTCATTATTTACAGATTATCATAATCGAAATTACAACTGTGAACCTATGCGCCGTCATTTCACATATTCAGGCGAATTCCGTTTTCCGAGGTTCGAGAGTTGAAACAAGGCGCCAGCCCCATAGATCAGTCGCTGGGCAGGATTGTCGTTTGGTGCCTCCCTTTCCCCCGCACTACTAAGCACCGACATGTTATGCGTGTCTTTCGATACTTTCTTCTTATGCAATGGTTTATGATATTTACATATTACAAATTGTGAAATGATGAAACAATTAGAACTCATTAAATAAAACAACAACAACAATAATATACTAGACCTTGGTGGCGTCCCTTCATCATCATCGCGATTAGCCAAAGTTGGCTAAAAGATGACGCTAAATAACAGAAATTGAATAAAATATATAAATAATACCTGTTAAATTTGAAGATCAGTAAAGCCGGCGAATGGCAAAACTGTCATAAAACTAACAACAATAACAGTGGCGCAGCGAAGTGACCATTTTATTTTCGGAAAGGGTTTGCGTTCCTAGAAACTCCTCTATCCCTCTCCAGTAGTCGGGGCATCAACCCATCTCATGGTAGGTGTAAAGAAAATCCACCCACTGTTTCTAAGTTAGACTGTAAATATTTATTTCCCACCAGAATACTTCCGATCTGCAGGAAATTTGAGCACCAGACCTTGAATATAGTAGTTACTGTTTTTAATATACGAAGATAAAAAGATACTGGTTCGTCTAGAGAACAATCCAATCAATGTTCGTCTAATATTACTAAGGTAGCCAGGCTAGGACTTAGGGCAGTGCAAGCAATCCTCAACATTATATTCTTGGTATCCTGAGATCCAGGCCAACCCGATTAAACAAACACTTTAACTACCCCTACTTACGAGGAATTTATACTCAAGCTCTCAGCCTCAAACCCCTGTCCTTTAGTAATTTCAACATTCTGAAAATACACAGTTTCATTTCATGCAATGTACAATGAGAAATGGCATTCCTTTAAATTAACAGTTCCTGTCACAACGTTTCGCACAGCTATAGGATAACATGTCACACAAACCTGCGTTCAATCAAGCGACACGGATATTTCACGCCGTCTAAAGCAAAATATTCACTATGCATGCGCGAACAACAGGCCAAGGCGACACGATAGACGGTATGAAAAAGAACTCAGTCCTAGGGACACACAAGCAACAGACAACACAAGATGAATGTTGATTGCGTTTATTACTGAGAGCCAGTTACCAAGAGACACGTGTTGCTTCGATATCAAATATCCCTAAAAGTAAGCAGCTTTTGAAGCACAGTATGAATAGTTAGTAGGTAAACGGCAGTGACAAAACATATGATTGATTGATTGATTGATAGATAGATAGAAAAAAATGCCTATAAATCCGCACCCTAATCATAACAAACATATCAAAACATTCATTCATCATTTTTTTATGCTTACAATAACCTCTAATTATTACTAAATCAATTATTGTGTTTTCCATCTAATATCTTATTATATTGTAGACACTTTATCTTCTTATGTACATTTTTTTTTGGCCTCCATCTCATCAGACTTATCATTCATTAATTTCCTCATTTATCTCATCCAACTCGTTTGTATTTCCACCCTTCTACATAAGAGTTGTAGCTTTCCTGGCGACGTCAATCGACGTTACCTTCCATCGTATACATTGCTCTCATCTTCAGGGATGAGATGATGTTGCTATGTATGTGCTCAAAACGTTGGAAGATAACGCCGATTTAATCTGGCTGGTACACCTGTTCGAATCCTTCTACATGCTAAATTGAAACAACAATCCTTCGTAATCATTAAACAGGATGAAATAAATAAAGGGGAGGCTTTTGTAATAGTCTATTAATAATTTGAATTACATCCCCATTAAAAACTGAGCATCCTCGATGGCGCAGTGGTAGCGTCGTCGCCTTGTAATCAAGGGATCCCGGGTTCCATGCCTGGCCCAGTCCCGATTAGCCTTACTGTGCATAAAGTGGACTTAAAACACCAAATCAATAAATCATTAAGAATTCATTTTAAAATTTTATAATGAATTTCGGGTGAGAGATTCAATATACTAACCTCCATTACTAATTCAATGCCTAGAGAATTATAAAAAATGGGGGGGGGGGGGGTTGTATTTATATACACGAACGCTCGGGAACCAATATAAGTGTACAACCTGCAAATCGGGTTTTCTCTACCGATTCAATATCTCCAATGTTGTTTGTGTTGCACCTGATTCAAAATCGGTCATACTTTATTTCGGAAATTAGTTTTGGGAGGATAAAGACCATCGATAGGAGAGCTTGACTGCCGTTCGATTCCCGGAGGAGAGGGTGAGGAAAGTGGGCTCTCCCACTGCATGGGGTGCATCTAAGTACAAGGGACTCTACTATATAACTACGTGGGAGCATAGATAAATAACCGAGACTGTGAATATGTAAAGAGCCACCCACCCACCAATATGCCTTCAAGACACATTGCATAATGCAGGTTGGTGGCTTTACCAATTTCTTTCAAATACAAGTAGTTAATTATAGTAACAAAACATCTTTTTATACACAATTGGATTTTTCAAAATTTAAATAAAATAACAAAGCAATAAATTTTGTTGTAATTCTATAAAGAATAAGTTAACATAGGCCAGAATCGGTAAACTTCCCGTTCGGACAAATGTCGCAGTTGAAGTACTGGTCTAAACAGGTAAAAAAACTGCTTACTGACACGTAATCTGACTTAAATTTGGCATAAAGTAGTCTATTGTTTAGTTTGAAAGACCTTGTGACATTTGTCGAGCCGGGATGAAGTTCTTCATAACTAATGGGATAAAGGAAAAGGAAAATTTAATTCGTAACACTACTAACGGACTTATTACGCCATTCGCATGATGTAATTAATAAATACAATAATTCTAATTACATGATTATTAAAAAGCAAACATTTCTTTGTAAATAATAATGTAAAATGCCTGTTTTTGACCAATCCCTCCCCTGTTGTAGGTTTGTTATCCATGAAATATCAATCTGGAATATTTTGTTTCACAGGTACCTGTCATAGAGTAATCTTTACGTGTAAATATAATTTTTTTTAGCTCCCCGATCGGAGACATCTGGGCTCAAAATTTTGAAAAGGAGAATCTAGAAACGATCAAAGATCTATAACAGTAATTCAGCCGAAATTCTCGGATATTACATAACTTCCCTAACAAAAATATCCTAAACTTTGAATTTTGGTCAAAATCAATATGTTGAAAAAATACACGAAACATACAATGTAGCTTGAAATGTACTGAAAACAATGTTTTTTACCCAAGCTATCATTTTTCTTAGATGAGTTATCATAATTACCGCAACTGTCTACAAAGGCTAAAAATGCCGCAAATCATAAGTCAAACATGGCCGCAATTTTTAAACGAAGTCATATAAAGGAAAATACTACCCTTGCATAGGGGTTACAACAACAAAAATATAGGCTATATAAATAGAAAAAGTTGACCATTTTCTCAATTATTATCTTTTTGGACCACATGGTATTAAATGACCATATTTTGCTTTAGACCTAATCCTATTAATTAAAATATGCAAGTTTGATTAAATTAGCGCATATATTGCGTATCAGTGAAAGTTTTATAAAAATAGATCAAATACATTCACAGAGTCGGTTTTATGCAAGGATAATGTTGGAAAATTTTCCGCTTGAAATCATTCACACTGAGAATCGAAACCTGGGTTTACTACGTGGCAGTCCGATGTCATATTTTATCTGCTTTTCTCATATATCAGTATTTACTCAGTTCCATATTTTTTAACATTCACATTCAGAACATAAACATCCATGTCTTACTCGGGATTCGAACCCGGGACCCCTGCTGTCGTAGCGCGCTGTGCTAACTACCTCGCCCCGGAGGTCAAAGAGTAGACTACTGGGACTCCTTATTCGTTGAAGAGAAGCTTCCATAATTATGTATGTTACAAGCCACATATTGTTGCTGCAGGACTCTATATTATCGTTCGTCTGGAATTTTGACACGAAATGGTAAGATCAGCTTTTGGCAATGAAGATGCCAATCGACCCGAACAGCAAAACCTAGGACATGTCTGAGGAAAGAAATGGCAAGGGTTTTACGACCTGTCAATCACTAACTGCCCGTGTACCGGAGGAGGCGTGTTCTTGAGGGCCTCGCGAAGCTTGCCTGGACAAAACATCTGGTGGTGTAAACGCTGTGCGCGCTCTATCGGCAGAAGGAAGGCGAATTCGGAAAAGGCCTTTCCATGATATACAGTCTTAATTGTACAGGGTGGCTCAATAAGTCACTTAACACCCTCAGTACAAGGTCACTGCGGCATGGAATTTGAAATTGGCGATGACCAATCATTGCCTGGCCAAGGGGGAACCACATCGACGCCACCCACACGGTCGGCGGCCATCTTGATGTCCGCCATCTTGAATTCAACTTCAGAATTTTAAATGGGAAGGGGGTCGTGCGACATATCAAAATGGGCTAGAATTTCACGAGAAATGCAATGGTGAAGGTTTTTTCGACGTATCTTTAACCAGTAAAAAGTTATGACTGAATTCTTGTACCAATTAGCTCCTTTTCGAGGTGTTAGAAAAATGCCTTAAAATTTGTTTAGCGCATCGGTAATGCATCGAGATCAAAGTGACGTCTAGGGAGAGACGTTCGCATGCCATTGCACATTATTTTAATCGGATACATCCATGAAGAGCTGCTCATTATGAATGGTTGTCGCAAACAATTTACAGTGTGACGCTTCCATTGAATTAAAGGTCCTTCACAGTGACAAGGCTAATGTTTATGTTCAGAAGGAAGTTCATAAACAGAATATTCGATGCTTTTTATCTGATAACTAACTTTGGACAAAAACTGGTTCATAACGTTCCCATAAGTGTTCTGGTGTTCTTCCCTATTGAAAAAACTCTGTAAAAAGTACCTTCTTCCATAAGCAAGGATGAAAAAAACTGTTTATTTAACAAATCCAAGTAGCCCTAAGCATTTAAGGTTCCGTTGATGGAAAATTGACTAACCAATCGTGTTCCACACAGCACGTCACACCATTAACTTACCAACACTAACCATTCAGCTTTGATCTGTCAAAAATGGGTTATCAGATAAAAAGCATCGAATATTCTGTTTATAAACTTCCTTCTGAACATAAACATTAGCCTTGTCACTGTGAAGGACTTTTAATTCAATGGAAGCGTCACACTGTAAATTGTTCACGACAACCATTCATAATGAGCAGCTCTTCATGGATGTATCCGATTAAAATAATGTGCAATGGCATGCGAACGTCTCTCCCTAGACGTCACTTTGATCTCTATGCATTACCGATGCGCTAAACAAATTTTAAGGCATTTTTCTAACACCTCGAAAAGGAGCTAATTGGTACAAGAATTCAGTCATAACTTTTTACTGGTTAAAGATACGTCGAAAAAACCTTCACCATTGCATTTCTCGTGAAATTCTAGCCCATTTTGATATGTCGCACGACCCCCTTCCCATTTAAAATTCTGAAGTTGAATTCAAGATGGCGGACATCAAGATGGCCGCCGACCGTGTGGGTGGCGTCAATGTGGTTCCCCCTTGGCCTGATAAAGATTGGTCATCACCATTTCCATGTTGCGCGCTGCAGTGGCCTTGTACCGGGGGTGTTAAGTGACTTATTGAGCCACCCTGTATATCTACACATACATTTTGAGATAGCTTTTCATTGAATGTTTCTGTTTATAATTAAAATACATGATGATTCTATGAATTACAACTTACCACATGAGCAGCAAGAAAGTAGCGCCATTTTGGAAAATGGAGATTTCCATGCAGGCAGGAAGCAGTGGCGTAAATATGTAAGAATGTTTAAATGTTTTTTAAGTTTTATATTATATTTAATTCTTGTTATATGCTAATGATTATCAATAAAATGTCATACTTATATTAGTCTTGCATTCGTGTTTCGTTGTCATTTTGTATATGTTGCTAAGTCCCGTACCCAGGATTTCTTTAAGGGGGAGGGGGTAGTCGTGGGACAATGAGGATCAGAAATGATGCGAGAAATGTTATTTTAGGTTGCTTTTCTGCCAAGTTTGTCTAATCGCGACGATGAGGATGAGCGACGATATGATAAAATTGATGAAGGAACACACTCACAAGGAACACCTCTGCCCAGGGTGAGACTCGAACCAGGAACTATCTGCGTCCTAGCGCGCTAATCACTCCGCCACGGTGGTAGCCTTGCATCAACGATTATAAAACTCAAACTTCCCAATATTGCAGATTACAGACTTCTACACAACAAGCACATTTATTTATGCAAAGAAAAAAAATGAAATTTTTACAAATTTGCAATTTTTTTGTTTATGTAGGTATTGGTAGGTTCGTATTCAAATATTTCATGGTTCGAGGGGGAGGGGGCCTGGGGTGTTATTTACACCCTTGTACTGGCGTCGTATCAACCCGTGTCAACCCATCCGCGAAATGAAAACTAAAAGATCCTCCCAGGCCCAAGAAGTCAAGCAGCAACAGAGTATCAAGATATAACCGGGACGCCATAGGAGTATTGGCGAGGGCTGGGTACTACAGACTTTTAGATGCTGTCACCAATCACTTGTAAAAGCTATTTTCAGATGACAGTTTGCAAAAAGCGCTCGCAGGATCTTTTTTATGGGCCAGAGCAAGATTTCATATCTTGCCTTTCTGTCATATAAACTTATGTTTTAGATTACCCTTTATTATCATTCTTATGTTTCTATTTAAAAAAAATTGAAAGTACCTTGGCGTTGTTAACAAGTTCAGTCTTATGTCCCATATTTAAATAGAAACTCGATTCACCTTGCTTCTTTTCCAAAATTTTATCACTTCATTAATGAACACAGTTCTTTGTCTTTCAGTACTTTTTCACGATGCACAGTTGCAAACACTGCGTTTCAGCAAGTGGTAGCGGATGCTAAACGACACCCACCCAATTTAATTTTCCACATATTTAACAAGCATTATAAAATATTGGCTACTCTTTGTGGGAATAGGCGGTAAATGATTGGGGCACGTCATTGGTTGATTTCGCACCTCCAATAATCAGGTACGCGAAACTACCTGGAGGGATTGGGTGGCCTACGGTATAAACCAAATGATGATAATAATAATAACAATAATAATAATAATAATAATAATAATAATAAAAGAAAAGAAACAACAGTAAAGGGATAAAATGTATACACATGTGTAAATACAATGTTATTTCATTTTGCATGTTCGATTCAACCCATGCTGGGCGCCAATTATGACAATTCGTCATAAAACATACGTTAAGGTTAAACTAGTTTGCATGTTTATTCAAGGATCAAGGAAAGTGAAAGAGGCACAATTGTTATGGAGCTTGGGTTTTGTAACTTGGTCGATTTGGGGACCAGTGCTCCTGTGGCGTACCGTCGTATTATCATTACTCATTCATATTTAGTGAAAAACGTTAGAAAATCGAAACTAAATAAACGAAATCAATAAACACTGGCATTTTAAAATTACTCAAAAATCTCAGTGGTTTAGATTAATGTCGTAGGAATCGGTATCATTTAGACGCTCTGACTTGTATTTGAAAGTTCAACGAAGATTCTAAATAACCAGTGATTTATCTTGAATATTTGTCAAAGAACAGTCATTCCAGTTCATTATATAATGGACATGAGAATCCGTAATTTAGATTGTCTGCCATAGATTTGAGTTGTTGGCCGGGCAAGCGAACGGTTGTTTGTTTGGTGTTGGAGGACGGGTATATCTACAGTAGGTTGGTGGGTGGTTGCGGAAGGCGGGAGGGATCTGTGTTGGTTGGTTGGAGTGGCGGGCGGGTGGCAAATGGATGGTTGGATGGTGTTGGAGGGTGGGAGGGAGTTGGCGGGCGGGTGGGCGAATGGACAGTGGGTGGGAGATGGCGGGCGGGTGGGCCAATGGATGGTTGGTTGGAGACGGTAGGCGGGTGGGTGAATGGTTGGTCGGTGGTCTTGACGTATATTCTCGTACATTCAACATAAATTAATGAAATTATAACTAATTTATTTATTACTATAACTAACATAATCTGTAATAGACAAATATATAATGAAATTCCGACCTCTTAAAACGGTTCGCCACTGCAGATATTACATGATTATATTTGCATATAGAACAACTGAAAATTGTGTAACAAAGATCTTGGTAACCATTTCCTCAAAAAACGTTTTTTTTTAAAGTATTTTCTTTAGAAAAAATATATGTCATACATATACTAGAGCTAAGTAAAAGACAAAACTTTAAAAATGGGTTGCCGATCGAATCCACACATATATTACTTTTAGATTAGGTTTGTTCAACATATGTAAGGGAAGGTAATTCTATAGACAAATTAACATGACCTGAACAAAAGTTGAACGGAAATGAAACTAAAAATATATGAAAAATATTGTTTCTATTACCGTATATGCACCGATATTTTTATTCCTAGTTCTTAGCAAAATAATTTCATTCAGGACCAATCTCCCATAGACAACTCCGTTATTAGTGTACGTAGCGAAAACTGAAAAGAGACAATAGTTGTTGGAAAATGGCGAGTTTCAATCTAATTTGGGCAAGAAGATCAACGGTACGCGAAAACGGCATTTTCCCGCATGTTCCTGATCCGAACCATAAGCTATTGAGGAAATATGATGATCAGTGCACATTGTATGAAAGGGTGGTCTATAAAACCTGAAAACTTGATAAGGCTTCCAAAATTTAATGTGTTAATATAGAATGTAACTCCCTCGAAATTTCTCGTGAAGGTTGAGAAAGCATTTGAGCATTATGGACTTAAGGAGGTGCATTACCTGAAATATGTCCCGAAGTTATTGAGCGAAGGTTTGAAGTGGAATAATTAACATAAGGTTGATTTTGTGCACTATGGTCAGTTAAAGAAGTAATTCGTGCCGCATTATGAGAGCACAAACGTGGACAAGCTCTTGTTTGTAAAAGATCTTGAACGCGCCTTATGTAAAGAGTAATGAGGTAACAGTACTTCAATTCTGCTCACAAAATTTCAAATTGTTAACATCAGTTCAACGAGAGCTGAGAAATCCCACATTGTGGCGCAGTTAAGTACACTTTTCCCACTTAAATGAAAGCAGCATTTTTGTCATGCAGGACATCTTCGGACGTCGTTCATGCTATTAAAAATTTTGAGACATTAAAGATAATAGTGGCCAATATGCGGTGTGTTTCATTTCCCAAGGATAAGAGTTTCAAAGGGAGGGGGGAGTGAAGTTTCGTTGACCTCCTCAATGTTTGATTCTTCAGATGAACATGGCAGTCGTAATATAAGGAATTCATCCCCAAGTGGGAGGGAAACTCCTCGTACGAGTCCCAAGTCGGAGCGACGTTGTCCCAACTTCTAGTGACTAGAAGGAGTGTCGCGTGAAAACGAAGATCAGGGTTGCAGTGAAAATAATCCATGTACAAATAGAATAAAGCTTGACTTACTGTACATGCGATATAGGAGATTGGATAAATTGAGTATTACCGAGCGGTTGTTTAAAAACAAACAACTCATTGGTGATAGCTAGGGAAAAAAAATTATGGTAAATAAAAACTGAGGAGAGCGGTAAATAAAATGTTAGATCAGCGGTATATACCAGCGGTGGAAAAAAAAATGGCACACACTTTTTCATCATGAGAGGAAACAACAAACAAAAGAGCTATAAATTGATAAACTACTTCATTTTTATATACTGTACACATACACAAGTACTTAGCTGGCCAACCAAAAACCACTTCATTTCTAAATTGCATATCGGGGGAAGAAAGGAATGCAGCTTGACAGGGAGCGAAGTTTTCGAACTGAGATCATGTGCATGGGAAATCCCAATTTGCAGCGTATTCCTGATGTGATTGAAGATAAAACGTTCTTCAGCTGCAAGTGGTAGGAAACTTTAGGCAAACGTTTCGTTACAAATCGACAGTTTGCGCACAACCTCGATTGCCGGTTTTTGCGTGTTTTCTACTTAATTTGATGATATTTTACGGTTATTTCACGAAAAAGCGTTCATTTCATGGAAAAACACACATTTCGCATTACTTCGCGAAAAAAACTCATGCCGAATGTTCGAAACTGCATCTTCTTTTCACATTTCGCGATTTCGCGCATCGCGAAAATTCAATGTCCCTACTGATAGCATCATAGTTAGATTGGCGCAAAATTTGACAACTACACAGTTTCTTAAGATGAAAAAGGCAATAGAAATGTAGTCCTATCAGTAAGTGGCCGTAGTTCTGAGCAACTGAATGAAAGGCTCACCTCGTGTTAAAAATTGTCTGACACTGTAATTGTAATGATTAGCACAAATTATATTCTAAGGTTCAAGCCTCTAGAAGATATTAAGATAAATTTGTCGGGAACTTTGAAACTGCTGATAAATCTTACTAATGTATTAAATTGGTAGTTTTTTTTCTAAAAATACTGAAAAACAAGAATTTTTTCGTGTGGGAAGAATGGAAAGAAAAAGTGAGCATATTCTATTCCTTTGTGATGGCAACAAGGTGCAGCTACACGATAGCTCACCCTCGTTTTTTGATGGTAGTGGCGAATTTAGGTTGAATTTGTTTTGAAGAGTTTATCAGTATTCCTTAAAAGGGAAGATTTAACATAATTCACTGGAACAGGGAGGAAACGGATTTTCTTCGAGTGGGAATCGTTTTCAAAAGGTTAGGTTGTAGAAACTCGAATCCCAGTTCACAGTTTGTCGCTGAGGTGATATACATGCTTAACAAGAAAGTCCTGTCGAAGTTTCATATTTTAATGATACGGAAAATCGTGGGTCCGCTCTCGCCCAATGGGCAGTTTGTGAGAGTGAGGTGAAGAGAATATGCAGCTCTTTGATTAAACGACTGCAATGTTTTGTCTAAAATGTATATAGTAAATTGTATTTATATTTTAAGATAGAAATTAATTGCAAATTCTTATAATAAATATGATAATGGCGAAAAAAAATTGTCATACAAGTAAATGATTTAGATAATTTTTATAATAGGGTATTATATAGAGACCAGTTATGGGGAGTTGTTGTAGTGTAAAGTTATTTCGGACGCTAAAGTTCTTTGGAGAAATAGAAGAAGATATGCATTTTACCACATCCGGTTTATGTGGACAATGCTGACTTGAGCCTGTAATTGGAAGTCGAAAATAAAATTGTCAGTAGTATCGTAGAATTCGTGACAACTTATAATTCAAGTTGGGTAATACGGCATGCATGTAAACGTTACAAGTAAGTAAATCTTATTGTCCAGTAGGGAAATGGAGTGAAAAGTACTCTCACAACAGTTTATTCAAATTTTCATTCCTAAGGATTTGCCAGTCACTTGGACATATATGCTGACTACATTATGGTCAAGAGGTTAAGTTGTTAATAAACCTGACATATAATAGATGGTACAAAACTACTCATAAGTGAATAAGATTAGGTAAATAGGTGCAGAAGAAGTCGAAAATATCAAACAGCTATTTAGAATCTTTGCAAATTTGGTGTCTTCATGAAGAATGCTAATGCAATCTCTAAGGTGGCCGTGAAGTGGATCCTCTGTCTTCATATGAGAGTCAAGTAGAATTTTGCCAGCGGTCGTTAAGAATAATAAGTGAACGAGATTTTGCGGTGGGCTAGCTCGCACGATGGCAATCGACTGACTCTTTTGCTGTTCAGTGAGTAGAAAAAATATTAACCATGGGCAAAGATGATGAGGATGTCAAACTAGTGTTGGAAGATCATTGCAAAAAAAGAGGGTTCCGAAAGGAATGTTCCTGTGAGACGTTAGTTCTTCGTTCTTCTCATAGGATTTTCGTTAGTTCTCAAAATTGATCCAATTTCCTTGCCGAACATATTTTTTTCTTTAGTTCTTAACATTAGTCCAAGAAATATGGAGGACATTTGTGGTTTCCCTATTTTCCACAGTCGAGTTTGACGATACAGCAGTCCATGTTTGGTTTTAAACAACATTGTCTTGTTTTTTTAAATACTTAGGTAATTTTCACAAACGTAATCATTGTATTCATGAGAGAAATAGGTTGTGAAAATTTGGAGTTTCAAGTGGTCAGAGAAAACAGTTTCTCTAGTGGGCGGAGATTTTTTCCTCGACTTTCTGTTTCGCCTTTTCCACCCCGCAAAGTGTTCCATATTAGTTAAAATAGATTAAATAGGCTTCAATTTTCTAGTTCCATATATTTGATATATATCACTAATTTAAACACACATTTGTATCTACATTTAAAATACAGCTTTCGAATTAGTATTGATAGGTACATAAGCAGTTGTTGGGAAAAGATTGGCTTTCTTAAATGGATGTATTTCCAAATTTTATCATCACATTCAGTAAGCTTATTACATCTACCATATACTCACATATCTAAAGTATTTTTGTATATATTTTGTAAATAGAATCTAATACTATAAAATTCATCTCTTGAATTTGCCATATGAACATTCAAAGGAAGCAAGAGAAAAGGAAAAACATATTTCTACATATTATGAAACACTTATCAAAGGTATACCATCAATCAACAGTTTGTTTCTTAAATTATCCAAATAGAAAATTTACTATGAAACCTTTTTACATTTGTAGCTTAAGATATTTGTATTCTGTCTTTTAAGTGCATCATGTATAATTTAACTTAATGGCTGCTGAATCTGGTCATGGAGCAAGTCCTGTTGCATTTTGGCAATCTAATATAGTGGTTCTGAACCGTTGTGAGACCAAAGAGCGATAACTTAAATTTATTCTAGTCGTTGCCAGCCTGCCATCCATCCATCCATCCACCCACCCACCCATCCATCAATCCATCCACCCACCCACCCACCCATCCATACATACACACACATCCATCCATCCACCCACCCATCCATTCATCCATCGACCCACCCATCCATCCAACCACCCATACACCCATCCATTCATCCAACCATCCATCCACCCATCCCTCCATACACCATCCTTACATACACCCACCCATCCATACATACACTCACACTCATCCATCCACCCATACATACATACACTCATCCATCCACCCATACATACATACACTCATCCATCCACCCATACATACATACTCATCCATCCACCAATCCATACATAAACCCATCCATCCATACATGCATACATACGTACATCCACATACACCCATCCATCCACCCACCCATCCATACATACATACATACACCCATCCATCCATCCATATAGACCCATCCATCCATTCATACATACATACATACATACATACAACCATCAATTCATCCACCCATCCATCCATTCACCCATCCATCCATCCATCCATCCACCCATCCATACATACATACATACACCCATTCATACACCCATACATCCACACACTCATTCAATCACCCATCCATCCATATATATATATTATATATATATATATATATATATATTAGTATTAGTAGGGAAACGACTAGAATAAATTTAAGTTATTACTCTTTGTTGTCACAACGGTTCAGAACCACTACATTAGATTGCCAAAATGCAACAGGACTTGCATTCAAGAAAGCCAATATTTTCCCAACAACTGCTTATGTACCTATCAATTCTAATTGAAAGCTGTATTTTAAATTTAGATACAAATGTGCTTTTACATTAGTGACATACATCAAAGACGTGGAACTAGAAAATTGAGGCCAATTAATCTATTTCAATTAATATGAAACATTTTGCGAGGTGGAAATCTCAGCCCCCCTAAGAGAAACTGTTTTCTCTGACGACTTTCAACTCCAAATTTTCAAACCCATTTATCTCATGAATACAATGGATACATTTGTCACAATTACCTAAGTATTACAAAAAAAAAACGGGCAATATTGTTTAAAACTTAACATGGACTGCTGTATCGTCAAACTCGACTGCAGAAAATAGGGAAACCACAAATGGTCTCCATATTTCTTGGACTAGTGTTAAGAACTAAAGAAAAAATATGTTCGGCAAGGAAATTGGATAAATTTTGAGAACTAACGAAAATTTTATGAGAAGAACGAAGAACTAACGTCCTGACTAGGTTTGAGGTGGGAAACGAAATTTCGCCACTCATACCAACACATTTCGCTCAATCATTTATTCAGTGAATCAATTGGACAAATTTGAAAAAAATACTATAGTTTCAACAAAACTGACTCATGCTCTCTACATTCTACCAATACGGACCATTTTTTGATAAAAATTCCGTGTGAAAATTGAAAAACTGCAAATTGCCTCAATTATTTGTTCGGCGAATAAATTGGATAAATTTTGAGAACTAACAAAAATTTTATGAGAACTAACGAAAATCAATCGATCTGGATGGTTTTCGGTTCGAAGTTGAATATGGGTCGAAAAAGTGTTTCCTTGATAGTTTCTATGTATTTTCGCAAGTAACGAAAATTTTATGAGAACTAACGCCCTGACTAGGTTTGAGGTGGGCAACGAAAATGGGTCGGGTCAACTTCACAGGGGTCATGCACCCAGCAGGGACCAACATTGTTGTTATTATTATTATTAGTAGTAGTAGTATCAAAGACGTTAATATCCTCGTGAATTATGCAAAAAGGGGGTAGAAGTTGGTGCTAAAGCATTTGTGTTCGAACAAACGATTTCAATTATTTTTTCTCCACACGGCACAGTAGTTTGGATCCCACTTTAAACTGTAGGTCCAGTCCCGATTAGCCTTTCTGTGCATAAAGTGGACTTAAAACCACAAATCAATCAATTAATTTTACATTTTTTCATTTAGATAGTTCGGCGCCCAGGGCAGACTTCCGCCGCCTCCTAGCTATGGTTATAAACTTGATAAGACTAAGAAAAGTTTACGAAAATAATTTTTATTTGCATATAGGATTTGGATTAAATTGTAATTTTTCACGTCTACGGAGAAAAATTCAAGTAGAATTCACGCATATTTCCTGGAGCCAATAATTCACGCATAATTCCCGGAATTCAAGGAATTACCGGTGAGTAGCCACACTGATATTGTTTCATTTCAATATGGAACTTGGACCGTATTTAAACAAATCCGGAAGAAAGGTTCCTGGAACGTATTTAAACTGATCCGGAAAAAGGTTCCTACACATATTTAAACAAATTCGGAAGAAAGGTTCCTGAACTGTATTTAAAATGATCCGGAAAAATGTTCCTAGACCGAATTGAAATACATTATACACATATAAAAATGTTCTTTATGGTGCAGCACCCATTTACGCTTGTTGATTCTCTCTCCTGAACCGGAATGGAATTTATTTTAAATTACTGGATCTTTAACAACCCTGGTTAAGCCCCCCTACCCAAACCAGACATTATTCCCCCATAGCGCATGCTACATAAGCATCAAATAATTAAGGAAAGAGAAACTGCACAAAAAAAATAATTGAACATTCAGTGTGTGCTACTCTTTTGTGGTGTGGCAGTCATACATAGAAAGAAGTTCAAATAACGCTTCCATTCAGAATACAAGAGAAGGTAGATGCAGAGTGTGATTTGTATGGGGGATAAGGAATTTCCCCTTCTGCCTTCAACCATTCCTCTTCTGTCTTCAACTATCCACCCTCTGGTTATGAATGACACATTCCAAGCAGGGATAATTATTTCCTACCCACTAAGTATTACATTATTTAATACACTATACGATCACCCACTATGCGAATTTAGCGTTTGGCTTTGAGGGGGTGCCCACTTAATGGCACTTCATTTTGGGAGGTAGGTTTCTTTGCGTATTCAAAGTTTGAGGTGGTGGTTGTTGTTATTTTAAGTCCACTTTAGTAACAGATAGGTTAATCAGGACTTTTTTAGGTATGCAAATTTGTATGTGTGTTATTAGTCAGTAAACGAAACTCTTACCTTGATGTTCTAAGTATCTTAAAACATTGGTTCTAACCTAGGTCATTAAATCTTATGATAACATTTACACAATTTAGAAATACTTAGAACATTTACATTCTAAGAAAACCCAGACATAAAAAGAGGTATCGAACTAACACACAAAATTTGACCAAATTTCTATTGACAAGTTCAAACTTAGTGTCCATTTAACCTACCTACAAGTACCTTATGAATGCTTTAATACATGTAAAATATCAGCACCATGCCATGAAACGTACGTCTCGGCTCGGTGAGGTTGATCAGTTGCACAAGACCACATACTTTTCGTTAGAATGAACATGAATGTGTTAATTGCATAGTTAAGAAATGGTATCCTGTATGCTTTCAAGTCCATTTTTAAGGGGGGGATAAAAAGATCTCTGACAGAAATAAAAATAATTTTCTTTTGCTGAGGATAAATCAAGAATGCACATCTGTAGATAAGGCAGGCCTCCCCAATGGTGCAGTGGTAGCGTCGTCACCTTGTAATGAAGGGGTCCCGGGTTGGATACCCGGTGGAGGCACATAGTTGTTCAGATCCCACTTTAAACTGTAGGTCCTTACTTTGCATAAAGTGGACTTAAAACATTAAAATAAATCTGTAAATAAGGCATCACTCCATAACCTGCACAAAATGTTGAACAATGCACAGCGACTTTGGCCAGCGTCGAAACGACTTCTTCTGCAGTGAGACGTATTACCAGTGGTCGAAAAATCTTCAGAGCTAGGCGCCAGCTCTGAAAATCAGGCGCCAGGAAACCATTTACTAGTAATTGTGGATACTATAAGAAGCTGAGCCAGCCCCTGTAGAACATTGCGCTACGACACCAGGGAGCCCAGTTTTGAATCCCAGACTGGGCTTTGATGTTTGCGAGTGTCCATTCATCAATATCATCATCGTCTTTGCAAATTAGCCAAAAGTTGCACAAAAAGCAAAGTAAAATAAAGCAAATCAATCAGTCTATAAGCTGAGCATCACCATATTCAAAACATCGCTAAATTATGTGAGAAAGCGGGAAATGGGGGGTTGAGGGACAAAGAATAAGAAATTGTTACTGATTCTATAGAATGTTCACAACGTTGATAAAAAAAATCATTTGCTACCTTACGCTGTACTGCAATTTGAACTTAGAATCTTCAAAGTCTCGTACACTGAAACTTAAAAAATGGCAATATTACAGAAAAAGATCACAGTCGGCAAGCTGAAATTTTTAGTCGGCATGGCGACCTAGATAATTTTCTTCCTTAGCACTATTGAAATTGTAGAGGACCGACAAAAAAATCTTCAGAAGAACAAAAAGACCACTTATATTTCGATTTTTTTAATTTTAGTTTTAGATAAGTCAGTTACGTAAATTTTGTGTAATGTTTTAAAGTTTATTCAATAATCTAATCGCAAGTCATTCTAAGTTGTAGAGAAATTAGGAAAATGAAAAGGTTTCTTGTAGAGAAATTAAAGAGATTTAATTTGTTACTATTTCATTGCCTATGTACTCATAGATAGTACTTTTAACTGCCTTGCAGCATTATAATTATAATATATTATTACCATGATCGCAGGATTACTCATTCAGATTATAGCATATTAACATTATATGTCCTTTATTCTATAGAAGAAATGTATTCTTTAATAGATTTGCATCCATCTGTAAAAATGTGTTTACTCCTTTCAATAAAAATTACACTTGAGACAAATTCCATTTCCTTTGGATACTAACATTGGTTCAAGATGGACCCGAGCAGATGGCAATTAATATATTCAATAATCTACCAAATGATGTAAAACCAGAAAATATGACAAGGTTCAAAAATATATTGAAGAAACTTATCAAATCAGGAATAATACAGTGTTAGTGAATACTTAAATTTTGCAACTATATTTTATGTCTGAACTGTACCACAAATACCGGAGTAATATAATTCAAAAGTCAGATAATATGAAGGGGGGGGGGGTCACCTGTTTCCAAAGGAAAATGAATATGCTGATTTTTGTAACTGTTAAAAGGAGGAATAATGTTAGTCCCTGTTAGAAACCCCCTCCCCCCCCAAGTGGACAGGCGAAACTCGGCCTATGCTGACAACACAGTGGCAACTTTTTAGGGTGTCTAACATTAGATCTGCAGTGGTACAGTCAGCAGAGCTTCAAGTACAAGTATGTCGGGTTTCTATTCTGGTGGAAAATTATCCTTTTATACCCAGACATAGGTGACTCTCGAAATCCCACAGCCTCTTATTAATGGGTACCTGTGGGCAATCTTAAGGAGGAATGGTTGCTGGAGTGTGATGCTTGCTCATTACAGTATTGCAATTTCTTAAGGATAATTTAGGTTTCATCGTGTTATTGAAAATCGATTTTCTCTGGGAGGTGGTTCTCTGACAAAGTCTTAAGTGGGGGATATTTGCCTTATATTAGAAAATATATTTTTTGCACTTTGAGTTCTGTGAAGTTTCTCATAAAGTGTGCAACCGTTTAAAACAAACGCTATACTTAAACAGTAAAATGCAATAGGAGAAGTATTGTCTGTTAAATGTGGACTTCCGAAAATTTTACAAGGAATTCCAATAAATTCCTGTTTAGCTACTATTTATCCAATTCTAGATAAATTACTGTAAAATATATCTAAAGTATTCCAGTCAATTTGCATCATATTTGGAATGAAGAAATAGAATTGTGTTAAAATCATTTCATCCTTATCATAAATGCATCCTATTTGACTAACAAAGGAAAATCTCAAATAAATATATGAAAAAAATTAGTTCGTATTGCTTAAATTATTAATTTCCGAATGTACATTGTTGTTCTTTGTTGGGCAAATGGTATTTGTATATAATACGTAGACTATCAGTAAGCAGTAAACCTACATTTCCTTACCTGCAGCTGTCGTTTTGTCATGTGCTTCTTCCACACTACGTTGTGTGGACCTTCATACAAGTTCATAGCATATTTGTTCATGACTTTTAGTTTTATCTTTGTGGAGAAGTCACTGTTATAGCATTTATTGCCTATTAAGAATCAAAATAACATTTAGTGAAAATCTGCTGATATTACCACGGTTATAGCTTCATCATTTTTATTTCATTATTGCCACTTTACTAGACTATTGTTTAATTTCCATTACAAGCTTAACGATATCTAGTCAGATCATTATCATCAGAAATACTCAAAAATAATGTGCTTGCTATTCTTGGCTAAAATGTGTAATATATGTATTAATCAATTTATAGTTAGAAAATTGCTCTCAATAATTTGTATATAAATAAACAATAACTATAAAATTTTTAAATTAATTTGCCTCTATAAAAATAGTTAAAAGTTTTGTTTAATGATTCGTGAAACATTTTTAAAAATACGAATATGACATGTATGCCCAGGAAGGATATTTCTGTGAAAAAATAAACGATTCGTTATGAATTTTTATCTTAATGTCTTGTTGTAAATACTACCACTACTGCTAATAATAATATACATTTATCTACCTTCAAAGATCAAGTGCTTTTCCTTGTAAATATATTCACTTTTTGTATACATTTGTATCTAGCTATGGATGTTCAGTTCATGTGTGTGCTGTGATGACACTGATTCCCAGGATGTGGTTAAAGCTTTTATTGTATCAAGCACACACACTCCTACTTGGGGTTTCAGTCTTCTACGTTTTAAAGAATAAAAACACACATCTGAACACACAACTGAATTTATTGGTTAAATACGTATAAGCTCATTGTTGACGTGGTGATGGCGAATGTCGAGCAAATAAAACACCTTTGAACACATTGTGATCTGAATCTGTTGGTTACAATACTGTATAAGTTGACTGTTGACAAGATGATAGAGATTGTTGAGCGATTTCTTACATACCTAGATAAAGAAATGACAGAGGAACAACAGAATAAAATTATGAAAAACTTTGAAAGTTCATGTTAAATGAGATCTAATGACACAACGGACTAAAAAAACAGTTTGTAATTCGTGGTAACCGAAATTCGCGTTAACCGATAAAACTTTCTATAAGTTATAATACATCCTTGCCGGGACCAACATTTTGTTCATGTTAACCGAGTGTTCATCTTGATTGATTGATTTGGTGTTTTAAGTACACTTTATGCACAGTAAGGCTAATCGGGACTGGGCCTACAGTTTAAAGTGGGATCCAAACCACTATGTGCCTCCACCGGGTATCGAACGAGTGTTCGTCTTAAGCGAGTTTGTGTTAACGAGGGTTTACTGTAGTGAATATTTCTACACAGGATTTTAATATCATATCACTGTAGCATATACGAGAAACCCATACATGAAAGAAGCTTGAAGGTATTTATTCTAGAGGAACTACCAGGTCATCATCACCGCTCTCGTCATCTTCCTCGGTCTCCGTGTCACTGACTTCACTCATTTCCGAGTCACTCTCCTGGAGGTTAATGATTAGATTTTGCACCCTTGGTGCCTGTACTACTGGTGCTAGGTTTCGAGAGTGACATTATTTAAAATAAAAAGAACACACGGAACACACACTATTGCACAAATGGGCTGTATTTAATCTTTTCACAAACTGTTCTTCGTGGCGCACGAGTGAACGATAAGCAAATAATTTTACACCAGCCTTGCTAAGAAAATGCTGAACTCAAACTGACCCCGACTTTCAATGTTTGAGAACAATGAAGGGTCATTGTTTATATCGAGACGAATTTAACACCCACAGTTTTCCCTAGACACAACAACTCAGGTGCGTCAACACGGAGGCAAAGAAAAAAACAGGCGGAAGGAAATAAAAGGTGATGTTTCCCTTGTTTCTTCAAGGAACGATAACTCCGGCTGTAGGGGACGGAAATTCATGGGACTTGGACAGTCAGATTTAAAATGTCTTTCCCCATCTTATGATGAACCTTAAAGTGGCGACTTCATGAAAACATCTTGCGCGCAAGAAAAATATTGAACACAGCTTTTAACTTCCGCGCCGCAGTCTCCTAACTGTACAACGTTGCACTCTGCCATTGGCTGATCGCCACGCACACCCTCTGCGTGGCCCTGCCCAATATCGCTTCTAAAAGCGTGCATCGTATAGTTCTCTCATGCTTATTTGTGTGTTCAATTTTGATTTCATGCATGATCTGTTTTGCTGTTATTTCTTTCGGGCTTATTCCTGTGTTCAATTTTGGTTTCATTATTAAACTGTTTCCATGTTCTTTCTTTCACACTTATTCCGGTGTTGCATCTTGTTTACACACTTAATCCGTTTCGTTGCTATTCCTTTCATGCATATTCCTGTGTTTAATTTTGGTCTCGGAATTAATCAATTTTGCTATAATTCCTTTGGCGCTTATTCCATTTTGCACTTTAAAACTTTTGCGCTATTTCCATTTCACGCTTATTCCTTCACATTTATTCTGTTAGAGATTGTTTCGTTTTGATCTTCTTCCTTTCACGTTTAATCCTGTGTTATGTTTTACAGTCTTACCCTTTCGTGCTTTAACCCTTTCGCAGTTATAAGCTCGATTCTCCCAAATGAACCACTCTACAATGTGATTCTCTTTCCATGATGCAGCAGAACAAAATAAGAAAAAAAATCAGTCTCCATAGGATGCAGCATCTACCATAGATTTTAGGCAGAGTACCCCATTCTGCCCTGGGTAATATGGGGGAGGGTGGAGACATATTTCGTTCCACACATATTGATGCTATACATTTTGTTGACTTCTGTATGTTTAGAGAATTTTCATGTACTCCATCATGTTTTACTAATTTCGTTGCTATGAATCCTCGAAGAATGGCATTTTCTAACCTACGTATATGTATGCAACCACATGACAAAAATTCACAGTTGACATTGACATTTTCTGTCAGAGTGAAAATAAATGTACCATGATATGGATAGACTATAAGAATCTGTGCATTGTAAATCTCTCTTACGAATTCTTTTTTCATTCAAAACCACAAAATAGCTTACGATAAGCAATATACCTAGGTATGTGTGAATGAGGGTTCAAGACCATTTCGCAAAATCACAGTCAGACTTTTCCAGGTATTTTTAAATAAGTCTCCAGACAACTGCATTGCGATTTAACATTCCATTAAATAAAGAGTTGTGATAGTGTAATCAGTGGTAATAGTGAAAAACGAGAATAACAATATTTCCATACATCCAACAAAGAAGTATTTGGTCTAGGAATTAATTCGTGCACCTGGACAAGAGATGGCGTAACGAGCGTATCGTCCCACAGTTCCGTCTATCCACACATGCGTTGAAAACACCTGTCAGCGCGCATCGTTCGTAGTATAGGGCATTTGATTGACGCGTCAACAACAGCATTTTGTAGTCAACTGAACATGGCACAGTTCGTGGCAGATAAAGTGTTTTTGCGGGGTGTTCTGCTTCATTACTTTAACATGCAGAAAAGTGCTACCGAAAGTCATTGTATTTTGGTGGAAGTGTATGGTGACCATGCGCTAGCTGAGCGAATGTGTCAGAAGTGGTTTGCATGCTTTAGAAGTGGTGATTTCGGCCTGGAAGACCAAGAGCGACCTGGACAGCCAAAAAAATTTGAAGACGAAGAATTGAGAGCATTGCTCGATCAGGATTCGTGTCAAATGCAGGAAGAACTTGCTGAAGCATTAGGCGTTGATCAAACAACAGTTTCCAAATGCCTCAAAGCCATGGGAATGATTCAAAAGATGTCACATTGGGTTCCACATGAATTGAAAGACAAAGACGTTGAAAGACGAAAAACCATTTGCGAATTGCTGCTTCAAAGACAGAAAAGAAAGGGGTTTTTGCATCGCATTGTTACTGGCGATGAGAAGTGGATCCATTACGAGAACCCGAAACAAAAAAAGGGCTGGGTGAAGACAGATGAAACAGGTCCATCACAACCGAAACGAGATATTCACTCTGCAAAGGTTATGCTGTGCATATGGTGGGATATGAAAGGTGTGGTGTACTATGAGCTGCTGCAACCGGGTGTATTAATGGAGAACGTTATCGATGACAATTAATGCGTTTGAAGCAAGCTCTGGCCAGGAAACGACCAGAATGGGAGAACAGACATGATAAACTTATGTTTCAACATGATAACGCTCGCCCACATGTCGCAAAACCGGTCAAAACCTATTTAGAAAATGTCGGATGGGAAGTTTTACCCCACCCGCCGCATTCACCAGACGTTGCTCCTTCGGACTACTACTTGTTCGATTGCATGAATAACGATTTGATTGGACAGCGGTTCACTTCTTCAGAAGATATCGAAAAATGGGTCTCTGACTGGATCGCTTCAAAGGATGAGGACTTCTTTTGCCACGGAATCCGTAACTTGCCTGACAGATGGGCGAAAGTGGTGGCTCGCGATGAACAATATTTTTCTTAAGATATTTATGTATTTTGTGTTTGAACTACAGCTTCAATGTGTGCGTAACAACCGCACGAATTAAATCTGACGGCCACACGCACAATATCAGTTGTAATCTATTAAGCAGTTGTTTCTTTCTTATGGCTGACTAACCAAACCAACCAACAAAAATAAGTGAAATCACAATAATAAATATTTAAAAAAATAATTGTACTCACCCAATCCACATTGCCCGTATTCATACTTCAGAATTTCTCTCTTATACTGTATCCAACTTTTATTAGTACTATTACTGCAGCTGTTGTACTAGGGTGGACCTTAAAGTCGCTCTGATTAGAGTTTGGACTTGAGGAACCCCAGACTTTTCATCTCCAGTTGTGCTAATATGAAAGGGGGGAAAGCGGTGTTGCCAAATGTCTGAGAGTCTGATTTTTTTTTTGTCCAGTCGTACAGGACATCTTTTCCTGTCAACATGCACCCTTCGCTTGCTCGCATTTCAGGCAGAGGCAGGGAGGCGGAGACCCACGCATTCGCTTGCTACACCGTGGCAACAGGCTTCGCCGTGCTTGGCCTTTTTGGTGGTGGACTCTCTCGAGGTAGGGGGGGGGGGGGGGGGGTGAGCTGAAAACTGAATTACTGCGGAGGGTTAGAATTCTTTCTAGGGTATTGTGGAGACTGTTCGTATGAACATCTCACTGCAATCAAGGTTTAGGGTCCAGTTACTTGTCGTGACATAATTCGTCTTGCTCGCCAGTTCCGATTACTCAATATTATCCATCGTTTATAGTTTGCATTAATTTCCTTGTTGTCTAAACAGTGATATCAAATAGGAATTGTAAATTGATTGGAAGTGAACGAACATTATGTGTTTTACTGATATCCTCACAAGAGTATCTACAGCATGTTTAGTAAGATCCTGAAATTTAGGTTGAATTCAGAATTTATGCGATATAGAATGGGTGGTTGGGTTGAGGGGGGGACTCATGGGGCTGCAGTTCCCTTCCGAAATTTTGAGAAATTCAAAAGTTTCAACTAAAAGCATAAAAAAAAATCAGGAAAAACAAATTGGTAACTGAAGAACCTCTTAAATCAACCTCCCAAATATCATTTTTGTCTTTAAACCACATTTAACCGTGGTATCAGTATCGGAAGATATCAGTTGGATTATATTTACCGACACCGGCCGATACTTTTCCAACATTTTAATCTTTCGCGAGGCTTGCAAATATGCAGCAAGCACTTTCACAGTGTCCTTGAATTTATGGATAATTCCAAGTTTCCGTTATTTTGAACCATTGTTGTATGGAAAAGTGTATTTTGTGATTACGTAATAGTATTTTCAGATTTTGATGTAATTCTTACGTTTAAAGCACAACCCTAATAAACTGATACACACAATTGGAAGTATTTACTTAACACACTAATATTAGCCAATATTTTGAACAGCTTTTAATTAATACGCGTCGTTTTCAAACAAGGGTATCGGTGAGATAGGTAAGAGAATCAGCATGGGTGTGGATATCCGTTCAACTCTAATAATTATGAAATGTTTTATTACTTATTCCGCCCCACGGAAAAAATGCAGCTTTGTAACATCCACATTTACAATTCCAACCCTCCGAAATAAAATCCTGCTTACTCCAGTGGTACTATAGCATGTTATGATGCGTCTATCTCCATTAAGCGGGACTTTTCCTTCCCGATGGACATCATGGACGTTGTGATAATTCTGATAATTCCCAGGGCCGCTGCTGTTCTCCCAATCACTTTTTTAAATGGAATCAAAGGGCCATTATTATCTCTTTCATTTTCAAAATAATCTCCCACTGCACATACTAATTTACGAGTCTGGCCACGCAGAGGAATACCACGCCCGACAACTTTTTCTTTTCTTCCGATTTCGCCGGTGTATTCGCGTTAGGCTCATCATCTTTCAGTATAAAAAATCACAGATACAAATAAAGCACAAACAAACCGCACAATAATCCTGAACTTTTGCTGTCAGACATACACTTGGCAATGCAGAATACCACGAGAATTCCCCTCACCATGGCAACTGGTCAAAGCCGATTGGTTCAGCAGTTAACGTGACCCCCCCTAACTTTCGACAGAAAATACAAAAATAGAATTTCCAAGTCCATTCTTTGGGTGGAAGCATTTTAGCTACACAAGTCAAAATTTATTTTTCGTTGAATTTTCAAAACACCCCTCAGAATTGTTACACTTATGGAGAATATAATTCTCTGAAAAACTTAGTTTTAAATATTTATTTGAAACCCTTAAGCCCAAACACAATTAAGATGTTTGATTTTTCTTGGGGGTTAACCATCCCCATAACATTTTAATTGGTTTCAGCAGTCTTCACATAACGTTCATTTCTTCACATCTGCATATCGGCACAGATATGCAATTTGGAGAATGAACTGCTTTTCTTTCTTGTTCGTTGTCAGCATTTTGTTGTAACTGCATCAGTTTTACTTCCTGCTTCACACCCTCATTTACAATTCCAAGTCTTTTCAAAATTTGTAGTTCTCTCTGAAAGTAGTCAGGATCACCCCATTCTGATGGATGGTTTCCAAGAAGTCAATATTTATTAAAAACTTTTCAAAGAACGTCCTTTGAATCTTCAGAAATAAAGTTTGCAATGTCTTTTTTCAAATATGTTTCCAAGTGGCTCGTTTGGATTGATAACATTTCACTTTTACTTCGTACTTTTCAAACATGTAGAGCTTCTCCCATCAACATTTTAGTTTCTACCAGAACAATGTTATCAAAGAATGTTAATGCCGCTGTATCTGGTGCAAGATATCACAAATGGTTACAAAATTTCTGGAGCTACATTGCTAATATGTTCGTTCATTAATGCCCATATAAAGATCAAAAAGCAAATCTTGAAGAGGAGACACTGTTGCATAGGTAAAAAATGAAAATATGCAAGAAATATGCACTCTCTAATACCATTGTCTTCAGTGGAGGAGAGAGGAAATCGATTTTGGAAAAGGGAAATTTATAAGGCAGTAAACTGAATTAACCATGTACCTAACACGATGATAGGCTCCTGGAATTCGAAACGATATTCCACAACGGAGAATTTCTCAACAGTCTTCAGGAGGTTCTTCTTCTTTAGATTGGTTAGACCAAAGTTGAGAAGTTCATCACGGCAGCTTTTCTTTGACGTATTCATCTGCAACACCCGGAATGAATTCCATTGTTTATTTTAAACCGAATCTCCTGGAAGCTTTTGAAAATTGGAATATTTGGCCAGAAGGGACAGCATTTGGGCAATCCAGCATGCCTATCCAAACAATCTCATAGATATGATGTCAGAATACATCTCTAATTTCTCTAATGCAAGTACCTCGAATATGACTAAAGTGAGAATCATAGAACTTAAGACCTTCTGTAAACAAAAGCACGTGTACCCTAAGTGTTGCAAACTTCTGAAAAAAAATAATCCACATAGCCTACAAGGTGTAAAAACATTCCATTTCTCAACAGATGCGAAATAAGCAGTGTATCACTGATGACCTGTTGAAAGTTATTGAATGTATGTATTAAAAAAATGTACATCTTGCCTGGTGACCGACTTTCAGATTCATCACCGAAGTTCCCTGGCTCGAATCCCGGCATGGGTGTTATTTGTGAGTGTCCCTTCATCAATTTCACCTGACGATCACTCATTCTCATCGTCGGGATTAGCCAAAAGTGGAAGAAAAGCAACGCTAAATTAAAAAAAAAAACAAATACAAAATGTACATCTTATCCCCAAGAAGTTCCGTACCAAAGGATTAATTAATTTTCTCTCATATTTTACTAAAAAAACCTTGCTAAAAGAATGTGACACATGAGATAAATTACGTTTTTGAAACCGGAGTTTCTTCATTAAATTTATTTGATGTTGGAAAGTGTTATGATTTATTAGATAATGAAAGTAAGCTAATACATATGATTTGATTGACTAAATTAATAATTATGCAGCAAAGACACCAAGGGAAACTAAAACGGCAACTTAGAGAAGCATAAAAGTGGGGAAAGAACACTGTAGAATACAGAAATATTTTGAGGCAGTCACATTTTATTGTACGCTACATATAAAATAAAATGCATGTTTGGGGGTGAATTTTTAAATATTGTCACATTTTTCTTCTCTCTTGTTGTGAGGTGTTCATTTTAAATCAATCTGCCTCACCCTACGGCCTGCCCTCCTTCACCCGCAAAAGTATTCCGGAGTGTGAGGATGTATTATAGATCGACTCCTGCATACCTCCCACTTCCCCATCCCCGGAGGATCGTCACTGACAATGTGAAATCACACTATCATATGCCGACAATCGACATACCACTTCCATTTCTGTACTTGACTTAGTGAGAAGTATTGTGGTTGGCAACAGCCTAATAACGGATTTCTTCTGCATCATGTAGTCAGTTCTATGAAAGTACGCTAATGGAAGAAAAATGTGTAAATTACATTGGATTATACATTTTAAAATATATTTTCATTAAAGGTTTCTGTTTATAATAATAATACGTGATTATTGTATAAATTACAATTGATCATGTGAACAGCAAGAAAATAGCGCCAGTTTCGAACATGGCGACTTCCATGCGTGCAGGAAGGTCTCACGTGTTTTCAGAGTAGTCTTTCGGAAATACAGCCGTTTGAAAAGTGGCAAGAAGCAGGTTGTTCTTAACGTTTATGTGACGTTGTGTCGGTGCTATCCTGAGCAAGCAGTGAAGTTGGTGTCCAAGTGTAATTGTGTGTCTGCACCTTTGTGTTTTCGGTGTGGTAAAAGAAAGGAAAACGACCGGTCAAGTTCAGTCCCGCAAAAAAAACACGTTGTTCCTCGTATAAACAAGTACACCGATTTTGAGATAAGCGCAATAATACAATGCGAGGTGCTTTCGTATTCTTTCAATCAAAGAGCTGTCCTGTCCACTGTGGAGAAGATGTTGATAGTGATGATTGATGACGATCTCCCCAATTTTAGCAGTCAACGTTAAATCGCCTCTTGTGCCACGCTGAGTTCCTTTTTGGCAAGCAAATTTGACAGACCGTACTCTGACAGAATGATGTCTAGCGCCGAAAATGCCTCAAGTTCAAAAAGGAAGTACTGAATCAAGGTAAGAAAATACATTACTTGCATGAGACGTGCGTAAATAATGTGCTTATTATCGTCTTCTTGTTTTCTAGTGCATGAGAAACCGAGAGAAAGATAAACAATCTCTTTTTATTCCCCGGCTAATCTTTGTTTAGCTTCTGCTAAAACTGGCGGTATATTTGTTGCCCAAAGGAGAAAACAATACTCCACATGTCAACAATGTTGGGCAATAATTTGGTGGAAATAAAACCAAAAGGTTTTTACTGAAACGATTCTCTCCCCCCCTCTTGTATAACTTTGGCGCTGTCATACTGAGAGAGGAGGGAAGAAGGGGGATCTGTTAACCCAGTGTCAGATAAATTGAACTTTTGGCATAGAAAAATATGTTCATTCTTGAACAAGAACACGTATTTAATCACTTGTAGAAAATTTATTATACTTCAATGTGTAGATTATCAGTTAAAATAAGAATACGTTTTTCCATGTTACGTAAAATTAAAGGTTGCAAGTGAGCAGCATATGATGGCCGCACCATTCACAAACAGCTGGCGCAGAGTGATACGTTACTCGAAGTGAGACTGTTGTTTACAGAAGGTCGGAAGGTTCTTACTTTAGTCTTTGCTGCCATGGTATCAAAACTAAACACTTGCACTTCTGTAGTTTCAGGTGCACTGCATGATCTTGGTGCTGTCCACCACCTCAACGAATTATAGGTATCCATAATAACTGTTCCATTGTACTGCAAGTTGTAATCACTGGAAGCATTTTTTCCTACACAAAGAACAGTGATAAAATCCACGTCAAGTTCATTGAAGAGTCTTGCACCTAGTTTACTTTGCCAATGCTTACAACAACGTACTATAGAACTTCAGTTTGTAATAAGGTCATTTAAGTCATGACCTGGAGCTCCTTCTATGGCAGACAATATTCTCATGACATCATTATCACTCAATTTGCACATATCAAGTGCAGCAACTAACTTTGGTATGATCACTTATATAAAGGGTACATAAAATTTAAAAAAAAATTGTACTTTAATGTTTTTATTTCATAATTAGCACACAAAAATTTCATAAGCTCCTGACGCCCAGTTTGGGAGGTTTCCGCAACCCCCCCCCCCCCCTCCATTTTGTTGAATGAAGTGTGCTGCCATGCCAATCTCGGCACACTGGATTTTGCTTCTGATAATTGATAAATGAACAGTTTTGAGATGCATTTCAATATTCTCTAGTAAGGAAGCAGGTCCTCAATTTTGCATTTTTCAAGGGACCAAGTTTAAAGAACTTAAAATGTGGGAAAATAATCCGGGAAAATTTTATGGCATTTTCCTCTATTGGAACCACGAAAATTGAATGTATAATGCGGGAAAATGTAAAATGGGGAATGTAAAATTTTAATTGTATTTTTAATTCTGTTGTGTACCATCATAAATCCTACTCTTCTCACAACTAAAGAAAAATGTTAACCCACACCTTACAATCACAACCTATGAAATACAACCCCATCCCATCCCCAACTATAAAATTTATAAGCATGCCGCTGCTGAGGACTAATAATCTTGAAAACAAATGACACAGATTGAAGGAGGGGGAGGGGGAAGAAGAAGAAAACTGTTCATGATACTCAAAGACCAGCAGTGGTCACAGAACAAAACAAACCAATGGGAATAGTTCATTCATGTTCAGAGGATGTTTCTCTACAATTGCAATGATATGCAAGATGGGCTAATTGAGTGAAGTTTCACTTTATGCATTTGGAATGATTTCTAACAGTATAGTAAGTTGGTTGTAGGCAATCCCAGCTCCAGAAATGTCTTCAAAGTTCAGATTTTTAAAATACATGTTAATTTCATTTAGGATGCAAACAGAAGCCAAAATGATCACTACCTACAGAGAAAGACCAATGACAAAAAGGACATCAGGAGGGGAGAAAATAGAATTTACTTTTCATACTAATTTATACTTTTGACTTCTTGGGTATTCAGTAGAGTGCCTGAGGGGGGAGGGAGTTCGGGGAACAAAAATTTCTTGCCCCAGTTTTCCTAAAAAAAAAACCAACTTTAAATTCAGGAAAATAAAGGATGACTGCTTTAAATTAAATCACATTATTAATTGTATTGGTTCTGATGGTAAGAGACCTGTAGGAAGGCAAAGATGAAGATGGATTTGAATGAATTGTATTGGGCTTTAGTTACTTTTAAGTAAATGAGGTATATCGAAAAGAGAGGGGGGGGGGGGGGGCAGGGAATCATAATCAGGTTCAAAGTCACATTCCCTGGTTTTGCATAGAACTTATGCTAAAAACCCTCAACGGAATTCTGTTCAGTACTAAAAATTTACACAAAATACTGCAAACCCCCTCCCAACTGAAAGATCGGCCCATAAATTCAGCAAATCTTGCAAAGACCAAATAAAAATGGCATGCCTCCACCAAATTTTGGTTTTACATGAACAGAGTCTTAACTGCTGGAAATAGAACAAATTCAAGGGGAAAAAATTGCTCCACTAAAAACTGTTGGCGTCAGGAGGATAACAAACATAATATTTGTTTCTAGAAGCGTTCAGTTGATTTGCATTCTAAACACAGAAAGCAAATTACAACAAAATGACCAGATATAAAAATAATGAAATAAAAACAAATGAAGAAAAAAATTATATATGGACATAATTTTCAACATTAAAAATCACAGTCACTTAAGAAAACATTTTAAACACAATTCACTCACTCATTCTAAACTATTAGAAATCTATAAATTTCTGTAAAACATAAAAAAAATAAACACGTGCAAGGAACATGAATTTTTCTTGTATACAGACAAACACACACACACCAACTGCACAAAAGCACGCTATCACATTTGTTCAAAATATGTCTTGTCCTTTCTACAAAAATAATCAAATTTTGATCTTTCCTGTATTTGTACTTTCATCATTTTTTTTATTCTTCAAAGGGTTCTTGAATATGCACTTTGGAGTTAAAAGTAATCACGGCAAATTTATTTCATGAAGCTGAGTTATTGATCAGATTGGACACACACTGCAACATTTTCAAGTCCTTCATGTAACGATCTATATCAACGTGAAACTCAGCTCTGTTGCAGTGATTCAATGTTTCCAATGCATTGCATTTTGTTCCTGTTTCTTTATTGCACAGTTTATGCAGTACAGTATCTGTCTGATATGTACATATGTAGCTGAGCATAGTTGTTCTTAGTAGGTACAACAAATTACTTTCACTTTCCTGTGAAGAATATTGCACTGCACCGTCACTGGGAAATTTGGGATTTGCACTTGAATTTTCTTTGCTGTATGTATGCAGAAGTTCTCTCATTCTATTAGACACTGCTAAGTCTATGGGTCTATAACCATCTACAGTCTTTGCTTCTAACAGTGAGGAACCTGAAACATTAAAATACTAACAGTCAATAATATAAAATTAACATTAAGTAAAAATGAAAAGTACTAAATTCATGATAAATACACACCTGTGACAAAGATGTACGCACTATAAAGTGGCTGGGCCAGGACTCAAGAAACTGGTGGCAAGATTGCACACACTACAGGTACTTATCATTTTCTAGTTATACTGATTTTCAATCTATGCTTTTACAGATTGATGAAATGTTTAGTTAACATTTTTAACTTATCAAAAATATTACAATGATGTAAATTAGGAAAAAATATTTTGCGCACCCACAGGAAAATGATTATCTATACAAAAAAATGAAGGCTTCAGAAGCATTTCAAAATTAATAGATTGATCAAATGAGTTGTCTCGTGCCTCCAATTATTATTTCAACTTTTCGAAGAGCCCTTCCCTCTCAGCAGGACACGATCAAAGTTGAACATACCACCTTGCAATCTACACCCCATGGGTGGAAAGTAGTCAAAGGATCAATCAATATTACTGACTTAACTACTGACCAAGTAATGACTAATTTAATGATGGCCTATCAACAAATTAATATTTTAAAAGTGAAGAAAACAGTAATATTTTAAAATTTTCAGCAATCATGGCAAATCTAAGGAACACTTTCAAACCTGGGCTGCTGTGCCTATAACAATAATAGATTATGAAAAGTGACAAAAAAAGAATGTCTTATCTTAAATTAAAGTGAAAAAATTCTTACTTTACATTATATTTACAATAGGGCTTAGCCGATGCCAATCGGCATTGGAAAGTATCAGTTGGGATTCATCTACAGATACAAGCAAATACTTTGCTGGTATATTGGTCTTACATGAAGACCACAAAAATGGCAAGCAACATTTTTGCAGTCTACTTATCTTGGAAATTACGCAAAATTCAATTTTTTGCACACATTTTGCAAAAGAAACTATTTATTCATTATTCATCATTATTTTAATATTCTGATGTAATTCTTGAATATTTTAAAGCAAATTTCTTGGTAAATTAACGTATATAATTGGACTCGCATACTTTCGACGTGGCCTTTGGCCACGTCTTGTACACTCGCATGCATGACATTCGGCCACGTTGTGGGCGCAATCATCTTATAGATAGGGTTCTTCATAGATCTTAATGACTTTGAAAATGTCTGCATGTTGTATTGGATGATGGGGAACATATGTATAAGTTTGAAAAGTTTAGAAAGTAACTTTATATGTGTATGGGCTCTAATAAGGTACAAATATTCAAACTATTTTTGTCTATTTTCTTCATAATGAACTGAGTAAATAATAACAGTTTCAACATAAGTAGTTGGATGTTTTGAATCAACGAATTGAATAGCGACTAAATTGAAAATGCAATATTTACGTATTTGGTTATTTTCACATTTTTGAACGTAATTGGATAATAGCTGTTTTCCGTCATTCCCCTCAAATCCCTACCTTGCCTCTGTAATAAATTCTGATGCTCGCATTTTGAAATTCGAAGAGTCTAGCATAATTCCCTTACAGTAGTTTTCGGGGTGTAAATAAACATTCTTTAAGTTCCCTAGCAATGTCCGTTTCCATGGACAACAACAGGCACGGCAAGCTCTAAGGAATTGCATGTCATTATACCCCCTAAACATTTAGTTAAAACAAGCACAATGTAGATATTTACGCATTGAGTATAACAATATATACGGAATTGTATCTGGGCTGAAACTCCTTATTATGTAGATGTCACCCTTGTTTCAGGCACCTTTTCAAAGTCATGAGTTCATTCATCTGTGTGCTATTGATCTGTGAGAAATATAATGTAGCTAGACAATTAAGAATTGAAGGAAACAATGTGTGCTGCAAAAAAATGTCCGTGGCAACGGTTGCTAAGGACGTGAGAAAAGGGCATTTTCACCCTTAAGGAAGGGCCGATTGAGAGATTTTTGAATTTTCTCGGCCTTTTGGGACGATTTCATGGGGGGTCGTAATCGGGCATTTTTCGCCTCCGGGGCTTCCTTCATGGAGAACATTTATATCAGTGAGTCAGTGAGTGGTGGGATTGGGGCTATATATATATTGGACTCGCGTACTTTCGACGTGGCCTTTGGCCACGTCTTGCACGCTCGCATGCGTGACCTTCGGCCACGTTGTGGTCGCAATCATCTTATAGATAGGGTTCTTCATAGATCTTAATGACTTTGAAAATGTCTGCATGTTGTATTGGATGATGGGGAACATATGTATAAGTTTGAAAAGTTTAGAAAGTAACTTTATATGTGTATGGGCTCTAATAAGGTACAAATATTCAAACTATTTTTGTCTATTTTCTTCATAATGAACTGAGTAAATAATAACACTTTCAACATAAGTAGTTGGATGTTTTGCATCAACGAATTGAATAGCGACTAAATTTAAAATGCAATATTTACGTATTTGGTTATTTTCACATTTTTGAACGTAATTGGATAATAACTGTTTTCCGTCATTCCCCTCAAAATCCTACCTTGCCTCTGTAATAAATTCTGATGCTCGTATTTTGAAATTCGAAAAGTCTAGCATAATTCCCTTACAGTAGCTTCCGGGGTGAAAATAAACTTTCTTTAAGTTCCCTAGCAACGTCCGTTTCCATGGTGAACAACAAGCACGGCAAGCTCTAAGGAATTGCATGTCATTATACCCCCTAAACATTTATTTGAAACAAGCACGATGTAGATATTTACGCATTGAGTATAACGTAATTGTATCTGGGCTGAAACTCCTTATTATGTAGATGTCACCCTTGTTTCAGGCACCTTTTCAAAACCATGAGTTCATTCATCTGTGTCTATTGATCTGTGAGAAATGTAATGTAGCTAGACAATTAAGAATTGAAGGAAACAATGTGAGCAAAAAAGAAAAGCCTTGGAAACGGTTGCTAGGGACGTGAAAAAAGGGCATTTTCACCCTTAAGGAAGGGCCGATTGAGCGAATTTTGAATTTTCTTGGACTTTTGGTACAATTTCATGGGGGGTCGTAATCGGGTGTTTTTCGCCTCCGGGGCTTCCTTCATGGAGAACATTTATGTCAGTGAGTGAGTGAGTGGTGGGATTGGGGCTTTATATATATTGGATAAGAATATTTCCACACCAAAATGGATCAATATTTTGAACACATTTTAAGTACTGCAATTTTGAAGCATCGGTGGGAATCTGAGCGTATCGGTACTGGCTCAGCCCTAATTGTGATAAAAAAACAAAAATCACTGGAAAGTAGTCATGTATACCAGAAATGCAAACATGAAAACAAAAAATCAAATAGTCAATAATACAAAAAAAGACTGACTAACTGACCATTTCCCACTCCTGCACCATACGACTTCATACAGTGGCATTAAAAGCTTATCTTTTTAGAAAATATTAGCCTGACTAAGTCTCTTGATTCTTGTATGAACAGGTTGAAATATTTTTACTTTATGCTCCAATATGGCAGTACTGGAGCTACGTTTAACATAGAATTCAAACCACTGTGCACTGCGCCTTCACCAGGAACTGAACCTGGGACTCCTCTTGACTGTAAGGTGACAGCATAACACCACCATTCCGTCATAAGCTCTGCTCTCTCTCTCTCTCTCTTCCTCTTTTCTTTCATTCCTTTCTTCTTTATGACAGAGAGAGGGAGAAAGAAGAGAGAGGAAGAGAGGGAGAAAGAAGGGAGGGGAGAAAGAAGAGAGAGGGAGAAAGAAGAGAGAGAGGAAAAGAGAGGGAGCGAGGAAGAGAGAGAGAGGGGGAGGGAGAAAGAAGAGAGGGAGAAAAGAGAGGGGAGAGAAGAGAGGGAGGTAGAAAGACTCCCCCTTTCTCTCTCTCCTTTCCCCCTTTTTTAAATCTCTTTTTCTCTCTCCTTTCCTCCTTTTTAAATATCTTTTTCTCTCTCCCTCTATTCTCCTTTTTATCTCTGTCTGAAGTGGTCATATTTTTCTTCAGTTGAAGAGAGTAGAGAATACACTTTTGCATACCAAAGACTCAGTCTAACAAGAAACTCTAGTAGCTACATGCCCACCTCCCCCCTAAATAAAACACACACATACCATCTTCCTGATTAAGTCTGCTCCGAAACTTCCACTTCTGTGTACCTGTGCCTCACTACATCCATTCATCTGCAGCTCTGAGGTACATGGGTACCACAGGCAAACCACCATTAAAGGATGGTGTTGGCCCACTTTTGTCCATGCTGCATTGCCAAATAATGAGCTGGGTCCCAATTACTGTCATTTTGGTTTGATTGATTTAGTTTATTTTACTTCGCTTTCCTGCCACTGTTCGCTAATTGCGAAGATGAGGATGGGTGGTGATAAAATTAAACTGATGAAGGGAAGCTCACAAATACCCATACCCAGGCAAGGAACCTGGGACCCTTGGGGTCGTAGAATGCTGTGCTAACTCCACCATGGAGGCCAGCAAATGAATATCATGTTGGTTGAACAGGCTTTTAGCCTCATGCGAATCAAACCCACCTACTGGACACACTCGCTGCTGCCTGCTAAGTCCTTGAACTTTTGCACATATGTGTAAGTTATGAACATTTCAGTGCTAATCACCAGTTGTAGATAAATTCCAGACGTATAATATGAACAGTGCATCAAATGTTAAGAGGGCAGTAAGATGCACCAAACTCCATTGCCCTAAATAAGCAAACGTGCAAATTTACTCATTCACAGACAATATGTTTCTTCCTCTCTTTACTCTCAAATTTTAAGTTTAACACAAAGAGCTATCACGTACACATGAATTTATGATCAAGAGTGTTTTTTTTTTTTTTTTAGAAAATACACCTTTATTGAAAAAAAATCTCTACCACAATAATTCAATACAATTTTCCACTTCTTTTCACTACAAGCAATATTTGTAGTCTTAAGCATATTTTCAATTCCTACAAAATTTCTGTAAGGCATTAATTGAAAAACGGGGCTTGTTTGGATTTCGAGATTAGTTATTCTCAACAAAGGTTTGAAACTGAAGAAAAATATCTGATTCAAATGTTTTTAAGAAAGTTGAAATATCACATAAGAATATCCACATGTTATTTTCTATCATTCTTTTAAAAATCTACATGGAACTTTTGAAACCTACAGCTCATTAGCTGGGGTGTAATGGCAACAGTACGCAAAATTTTTGGCACCTTGTGTTTTCACTGTTTCTCCATGAAATATATGTAATAATAACCCTTGGCACAACAGCCCATTGAGGGCACAGGCTTACCTACCGACTGCTGGCCTCGCTCCCACCCGATCCCACTCACTCACCTGAGGTGAAAGATCGTTTGACCAGTTACGGGGTGTGTGATCAGCACAGCGAATCCCCCAGTCATTGTTGTAGATTTCCATGTCCAGGTTAGGCTACTCGTTCATAGCTCCCCAATTTCCTCATGATGGTGGGTGACCACCGGTCAAATACAAATACACAGAGTGAAATCTCAGGAGAAAAGTTGTTACGCTTCCCCCAGGAGACTTGAACCTGCACACATCCCATAACCAGAGCTAAAGCATGACGTCTCAGACCATACGGCCACGATGCAGGACATAAAATATATATATATTTTGGTTAATTGTAATTTACTGACTGGACTAATTTGTAGTCTCTATTGGAATGATAATTTTTATGTAAAGACAGTTTCTACAAAAGATTATGAAGTCATGGGCAATTACTTCTAAATTAGCACCAATATATAAAATTAATATTAACACAAATTTACCTCCTTCGTCAAGAAGCAAGCTGCAAATTCTTAAGCTATTACTCCTAACAGCATCGTGCAGTGGTGTAACTCCATTTTCACTGGCAGCAAGAATATTTAGCTTTTGGTCTGGTTCTAAAAAAAAATATATAAAAATATTACACAATATTTTCACATATGCTATAGAATTGGAAATATGTTATGTTAAGCTGCAATAACATCAACAGTGACAATCTAGAGGAAAAGATGTTACATAAATAGGATTTTACCTCCGTATTCATAATGCTGGTATGTTACAGTGCTTTTAACACATTCGTCACATACAACATGCATAGTCTGCCCTTTGCTGTAAACTCATATTGTGGATGAAGGACAGGCTATATTTGCACCCCTTCTCTTATGTACATGTATTATAACTACTTCTTACTAATTCCAATCCCTAGATGATGCAACTGTGTTATTTTAGTTACTAATGTGTCTGATTTGTACTCATGTCATGTTGCATTGCACTTTTGCTTATGCACTTGAGAAATGCATAGAACAATTCATATTCATAGTGTATAAATTCCTCATGAGGAATTTATACACTATGAATATTATATATATTATATATATATAAATTTATACACAAATTGTTCAAGACTTGTATTTTGCAACGTATGATGCAATTGCATTTAAGCAGTGAAATAATGCTGACTTGCTTATAAAGTGACAGGTCTTAATACATTTTGAAGCTATTCCCTTTTATATTATCCTACAATCACAAATGGATCATGGTCTCTTTCATAAGATGCTTCCCTTAAGCCTAATATGATACGGCGCCATTTTTCTTAAATGATTCTCCATTCCTGCAACAATTGTAAAAACTAGCAACAAAGATATCATTTAGAATTATGTAAAACTTCTATGAATATTTACATAAATACACATACATATTCTGTCCATCTTTTTCAGCCATATTTTACAGATCCTACGCTGGCAAAAAACACTACCTATCTTGCAGCGCAGGATCCATTAACTAACTCTGGTAATTTCACTCACTATTCAGTTTGACAAAAGTGGCAAGTCGTGGCAATACTTGCATATATCACATTAAAACATGAACCTTCACTTCTTTACAGGTTTGAGAGCATAAAGTTGTATGAAGTTAATGAACCACATTCAATGTCCATATACTATTTATTATATGGCAACCCGGTGCTGCTGTTCTACCCCACTCATTATTCTACACCAGGGGTTGCCAAACGTTTTCGTTTCACGGTGCCCTTAGTGTTTCGAGATTTTCCACGGCCCTAAGTCAGAATGTAGGCCTATCTAGTACTTGCAACATTCTGTTAGTGTGTTTAGGTAGCTTGCCTTAAGTAAAAAAATTAACATTTCAAATTCAGAAACATAAAAAGTACTAAATAAGCACATACAGTTACTCACAATGTTGTTCATACAGGGCAAACGTGATCTTGTCAGATTAAACCACAATTAACCTGCACGGATCAGATGATGTGACCAGACTGTGGAGGATGGCAAATACGCAGGACAATGTTGCCAATACAATGCCTACGGTAAAACACGATGGAGGATCCATTATGATCTGGGCCTGTATGTCAACAAAAGGAGTTGGTAAAATGCAAGTCATTGGAGGACTCATGGACAAACATGTCTGTAATAACATCCCTAAAAATAACTTGAAATGCCACGTGTGTTCAGTTCAGTTCACGTTCCAGCAGGACAACAAGGGCAAACATACTGCTCACATCAACAGGACTGGTTGGTTTTGAATGTATCAAAACAGTTGGAAACACTAGTTCAGATCTGAATCCAATTGAGCATTTATGGACATTTTTTGAAGAAACGTGTCCATAATCATGAGTGCAAGTCAAAAGAACATCTGAAGAGGGCGTGGGAGGGAATCAGCCAACACATCTGCAAGACCTTGGTCTTTTCTATGCACAGTAGATACCAAGCAGTTATTAAGGCCAATAGTAGAGGAAACAAACAGGAAAAAATACCCTAACCTGGAAATAATTGCAAGACAAATGATTTTTGTACCAGATTGTACGGAATGGTATAGTGAATAATACATTAAATATCCATCATCCAAACGTTTGGGGTAAATCCGCCATCTTGGAAAATGGCGACAAAAATTAACCTTAAAAATTAAGAAATTATAACATCGAAAACTGTGCATTGTGCACAAAAAGTGAAGATAACCAAAATGAAAGAGCAGAAAAGTTGCTAAATTATGGTTTTTGTTTCATAGAGGTACCTTTCATCTTAATTGAATTAGAAAAGTTCAAATATTTTCTTTAATTTGTAGAATTTGCGTAAAAGTTGGTTTCGGACACAAAAAACAGCAAATATGTAAGAAACTATGTAATTTCCATCCTAAAGTCACTGAACCAAATTCATAGCTTATGATTTCCTCTAGAGATTGGTTTTTGTTTCGTGTCTTTAGTCAGGGGTTGAGGAGATATGTAGTGTAATGCAGAGTCATGTTTCCCTAAATTTACATGTTCCATTTATTATGATATTGGTGAGAATGTAATACAGAGTGGTCCATTCAAATCTCCCTAATTTCAATTAATTACTGTGAAAAAAGTACGATGAATTGTGAAATAACTGTAACACCAAATGAAAGGCCAGATCTTCAAGTTTTGTTTTCATGACTTGAAGTTGTCTGTTTGCTCACTAAGCAGCGCCACTGTCGCATAAATAAAAATGGCAATTGTTCAACGTGCACAGTCAGTGGTGTGGTATGCTGAGACAAAATCTGTGATTGCAACGCAATGAAATTTCAGACAAGTGTTCGGAGGAGTTGCACCTGATGCTAAATCAATTAGGCTGTGGTTTAGTAAGTTTCTAACAACTGGCAGTGTTAGTGGTGGAGCTCACCGTCCTGTGTCAGAGGAAAAGGTGGAAGAAATTTGAGCGGGGTTCAGAGAAGCCCGAATAAATCCATCCGCAAGGTAAAGGTAAAAAAGTTTTCCTCTGTGCTTAGCACCACGCCATGAAGGCGTATAGGGGGTGCAGGGGTAACGCCCCACACTTTCTTGATCGGGTCGTGAGTGATGGTGATGTGATCAGCACCATGCCCCTGACCGCCTTTACCCCTGAGGGTTTCCCCCAGGTACCCATGTTATTCGACTCTGGTTGGAGGCCCTGGCCGCTTCCGTTAGAAAAATTCCCGGATTTCAACCGGCCGGGGATCGAACCCAGGACCTTTAGCATGGTAGTCAGATGCGTTACCGACAGCCACCGCGGCCACCATCCACAAGGCATCTAGGCAATTCAATGTGTGTCTAACAACAATGCATCGAGTTCTGCACAAACATCTTCAGTTGTATCAGTATAAAGTGCAGATTGTGCAAGAATTGAAGCCAGAAGATAAGCTGCATCGCAAAGAATTTGGTATGGAAATGCTGCAGTATCGACATGAATCCTCACTTTCTTGACAACGTCCTGTTTTCAGACGAAGCAATGTTTCACGTGTCTGGGATTGTCAACCCAAATAACATACAGATCTGAAAACCCACATGTGTACAGAGAACATGTCCGCGATAGCCCAAAATTGAATGTTTGGTGTGGTCTAATGAAGGACAGGATCATCGGTCTAGTTGTTTTCAATGAAGACAAGAAGTTGAATACAGACTGGATATTGTTCGTCCTACCAATGGGGCACATGTGGAGGTTTATTAGTGTGTGGAAAATAAAATTTGTGTGTTTTTCTTCAATTCTCTGAAATCTCATTGCTCTATCATTCATACTTTCGTTTCTACGATTAATTGAAATTAGGGAGATTTGAACGGAACACCCGGTATATTGTTTTCTGCAGAGTTTCATTCACTTGCATTGCTACATATTGTTTTTGTTTAAAATTGTATGCACACAGTAGCCGTGATTAGGTGTCTAAACTGAGGGAGACGGGGTAAGGGGCATTGACCGTTTACTAACAAGGAATTTGGGTCAAATCCACTGGTATAGATCCACCAAGCTTTCTGAAACCTTGGAAAATATGCAAACTACAGGCTTCCCCTTAACTTTAACTAGCGGCACTGCTCCCACACCAGGGTTTCAGATGCTTTGGTAGATCTATTACAAGGTTTAGCATTAAGAGGCCATGGTGGGAAGAAAAAAGGGTGTCTCAGGAGGGGAGGAGGAACAGCTTCCCATGCCTTTCACCCCTAATCGCCGCTTTTGTCAATACATTAAAATAATATGATATGGTAAAATACGGTTCTAAACCTGTCACTTTGCCTTAGTCCATTGTAGAATTTTTCGTAGATACCTAGTGCGAACATGTTAAATTTCATAATTTCCTCTTCATACAGACGTGCACTTGTAGCACAGGTGTTGCCCCTGATGCAGAAAGATAAGAACATATGCGTAACTAATTGAAGATATATCCACTTCCCAATATGCTCGGTTATAACGAAATTCCGAAGAATATCGAGAATCCTAATGTATTGCAGCCACAGAGCAGCAGCATCCTGTTATCTTTTAGAGTTGAACCAAATGTACATCAATATTTTTCCACACCTCAGAGCTTGAACTTAGATAAGCGTCTACTTCTGAATTGAGAAGACCAACGTAATCTTTGCTTCTTCAAGTAGCACGTGCATAAACTATGAAATGAACCCTTGTGCCTCTGGCTATGGAATTTCCGGATTGATTTGATTTGTTTTAGTTTAGATTAAGTAGTTTTCCTGCCACTTTTTGCTAAAGGATGGATAAATGGGCAATCACAAACACAAATGGACGACACAACACGAGTTCATCTGTGGCAGGTCCTGCAGCAAATAATCGAAAAAGTTGATTGATCAAGGGAAACCAGCGATTTCTTTACTTCCAGTTATGCATTCAATCCACATTGTACTATATTTGTGGGCAAAGAGGCAAATCACACAAATATAAATCACATTTAATAAACTAATATTTCTGAAAGCACTCTGTATCGTAGCCAATGAGAACTCAAATAGTCCCCTGCAGCAACCCTTATTAAGGCTCCGTGGCCTTCACATCAAGATGAGTTTCCTGAGATGTGTTGGTTATCTAATAGAAGATTCCGCCTCCAACAAATCCTTGAGATCATTTACGGAGTTAATACTGTTAAACAAACGATAACCTACGTATGATCAGTGGAAAAGCCCCTCACTTCCAAATTGTACACGTTGGACTGCATTTTAAAAACTTGCGAGGCTCTGATGTCTGGACTGACAAGTCAGTATAATTCTCTGTGGGGCTTGTGTTGTCTTCCGCTTCGTCCCTTCATTCATCCACCATATCATCATCAGTCCTCATCTTCGTGATTAGCCAAAAGTGGCAGAAGACTGACGTAATATAAACTACAACACATCTAATCAACATGAAAAAGCCCTAGCCAGAGGCACAAGGGATCATTTCATAGTTTATGCACATGCCACTTGGAAGAATAAAAGTGCACTGCAAATGAACATATTTCTGAGATACGTTCGGTAATAGTTGGCCTCCTCAATTCAGAAGCAGATGCTAATGTAAGTTCAAGCTCTGAGGTGTGGAAAAATATTTATCTAGATTTGGTTCAACTCGGAAAGATAACAGGATGCTGCTGCTCTGTGGCTGGAATACATTAGGATGCTCAATAGTCTTCGAAATTTCATTAAAGTCGAGCATATTGGGAAGTGGAGTTTCTATCTTCAATCAGTGATGCATTATGTTGTTCTCTTTCTGCATCAGGGGCAACACCTGTGCGACAAGTTCACGTCAGTATGTAGAGGAAATGATGAAATTTAACATGTTCGCACCAGGTATCTACGAAAAATTCTAGAATGGACTCGAAGACTAAGTGACTAGTTTAGAACCATATTTTACCATATCATATTAGTTCAATGTATTAATGGTAGAGGCAATTAGGGGTGAAGGGCATGGGGAGCAGTCCCCCTCCCCTCCTGAAACACACTTTCTGTCCCCCCACCATGGTCTCTTAATGCTAAGCCTCGTCTAACAGTGGATTGACCCAAATTCCATTTTAAATACGATTCTCTCCAATTGCAGTAAGCAGTAAAGTAAATGGTCAATGCCCCTCCCCCCTTTCTCAGTTGACACACCTAACCACCGCTACTGTGTGCATACATTCTTAAACAACAAAAACAACATATAACAATGTAACGAAACACTGCAGAAGACAATATAATTATTTATTTATAATTTATTTATGCGACAGTGACATTGTGTAGTGAGCAAACTGACAACTTCAAGTCATGAAAACAAAACTTGAAGATATGGCCTTTCATTTGGTGTTAGTTATTTCACAATTCATCGTACTTCGTTCACAGTAATTAATTGAAATTAGGGAGATTTAAAAGAACCACTCTGCATTACATTCTCACCAATATCATAATAAATGGAACATGTAAATTTAGGGAAACACATGACTCTGCATTAAACTACATATCTCCTCAACCCCCGACACTAAAGGCACGAAACAAAAACCAATATCTAGAGGAAATCATAAGCTATGAATTTGGTTCAGTGACTTTAGGATGTAAATTACATAGTTTCTAACATATTTGCTGTTTCTTGTGTCGGAAACCAACTTTTACGCAAATTCTACAAATTAAAGAAAATATTTGAATTTTTCTAATTCAATTAAGATAAAAGATAGGTCTATCAAACAAAAACATTAATTTAGCAAACTTTTCTGCTCTTTCATTTAGGTTATCTTCAATTTTTGTGTACAATGCACAGTTTTAGACATATTATAATTTCATAATTTTTAAGGTTAATTTTTGTCGCCATTTTCCAAGATGGTGGATTTCCCCCAAACATTTGGATGGTGGATTTTTAATGTCTAATTCACTATACCATCCGCACAATCTGGCACAAAAAACATTTGTGTTGCAATCATTTCCGGGTGAAATTGTTTATTTCCTCTACTACAAGGGTTATGATGCATCTGGCTATTAAACTGTCTCAGTTTGTAACATTTTTGTTTCTTTTTCTGTTTTCATTGAAAGTGTACGAACAGAAATGTGACATAAAAGTAGCTTGCTTAGACTAAAATGTATGTTTTCGTTATTAATAAAATTTATGGGGTAACAAACTGTTGTAAATAAATCATCATGTGTGTTATAACTACATGTATGGAGAATTCCTAATGTACTAAAGCTTATTTTGCTTTCTTTTCCTTTTCACAATTCATCTGTTCGAACAACGTTGTCAATAACTGTATTTGGAAGTGAGTGTCATTTGAGTGAAAATATTGGAACATTTGACAGTGCCTTTATAAGACAGCAACGGCACCAGGGTTCCGCAGTGCACACTTTGGGATTAGGCCAGCTCTTCCACGGCACGGACTGTTGCCTCACGAGGGTACGAACGAAACAGCTGGCGATGCAGTGAGGAGGTTGGAGCGGTCGTCACGTCAGCTTGACCGATTGCAAAATTCGAATCTCCTTGTCTGTAAACTATCAATGTATTAATTTAACTTTACTTGGCGACGTTTGAATTTCTTCTGAGGGTAGTGCCATGGCACGGCGGCTCTACCCCTTGAGCCGCCGCTGAGTGGATTTGTTAATAAACAAAATTGTAGTTTTTGGTGTGAAAACAATCCACAAGAGATTCACGAGAAGCCCTTACATCCGCGAAATGTCACTGTATGGTGTGGTTTATGGCATGGTGGCATCATCCGACCATATTTCTTTTTTTCCAAAACTAGGTATGAGATGCAGTTACAGTGACTGGTGAGCGGTCAGTTTCTTGTGGCCAAATTTAGATGAAATTGATTTGGAGTACATGTGGTTCCAACAAGGTGCAACATGTCACTGCTAATGCCACAATCGACGTATTGCAAGAACAGTTTGGTGAAAGAATAATTTCAAGAAATGCAACTGTTAGTTGGCCTCCAAGAAGTTGTGATTTAACTCCTTTTGATTGCTTTTTGTGGGGTTATTTGAAATCTATAGTCTATGCAAACAGACCACAAACCCTTGATGCATTAAGATTGAACATTGAACGCTGCATTCGTGACGTTAGGCCCAAGTTATTTTGCACAAAGTCATCAAAAATTGGGTTCATCGAATTCACTTGTGTGCACAAAGTCGAAGTGGACACTTAAATTATGTGTTTTTCAAAATATAATGTAATAAACTATGCTTCAAAATAATATAAAAAGTTTGGTTGTATCTGAAATGGTTTTTATTTTATTTCATTGTAAAATCATATCATTCTTATTGGAAAACCCTATACTTGTAAAGATGCCTGCAAATCTGTTTATGTATACTTTCTTGTGATTGGAATTCCTTCACTTTCTCCTGTAGCATTACAACCAAATATCAAACAACATCCTTAGTTTACACTTCCCATGCTTCTCAATACAAAGCCTTGTCTCTCTCCACCTCTTTGGTACCCAAGATTTTTCACAGAACGTTTGTCAATATATTGTTTATGGATCACCCACCCGAATACAATGCTTTTTACAGTCAAGTAGCCCATGGAGCGGCAGTTAGTGTGCTGGGCAATGAGAATGCATCTGCCAGCATTTAGACCCATAGCTTTATCTTGACTTTGGCACTGGACACATCAGTGCTTCAGTATCTAGATAGCAGGTGTCCAATTTGCACATGTTTGTGAAGTGTGTTGTGTTTTAGTTTACAGATCACTGGTACTATTCAAATTCATGTAGGCAAGTTAGAAAGTGTTTTTACAGCAGGATTCCCAGATCAGGGTGGCTATTCTAGGACCAATATAACATTCAAGTATAATTCTCAGTTTTCAAGGGGAACATTCCAAAAATTCAAGAGTACAAGCAGATGTTTTCTCTATTTCAACCATATATCTCATCACCCACACTGTATATTAACAATATAAAGGGCCTATGTGTTCCAATGTATCCAAAAATTCTAATTCAATTCAATTCCATTCAACGGTATATATATTTAAAATATTCAATTGAACGTGGAAGGTTTACATTTGCCATTTCACAAGACCCGAAATACATCTACAAACACACGTCGCAAATATTACTAATCTACAAAAAATTGTTAATTGTATTAGAATTTCAAACTCAACTTTAAGCGCCTGTAAGATACATTGTCTGCAGAGGAAACTAACAACGTACACAAATTGAGAGAATTCTGTTTCATTTTCCACGCAGCGATCTTTTCCTTCCTCGATAAAAAATCTAAACTGTGGAAAACTTGCCTCAGGACAATTATAAATATGTATAAATTCAATGTGATTTGAATTAATAAACTTCTAACTTTTCACACCTATGGAGAAAAATTCACGTAGAATTCATGCATAATTCTGGAATTCAAGGAATTACCAGTGAGTAGCTATCCTGCAGATGTTCGTTACACACAGACAATGTTAGAAAACTTGTGTAAGGGTGAAATGGCATGTGCTTACTGAGGAGAAAGCTAACTGCCGCTCCACAGGAGACATGACCGTGAAAAGCATTGAATTTTCCCCCACATTTGTACCTGGCATATCTCATTCTCCCATTGAGTCTACAACTCAGGATTTTTATCACTTATGACATCACATATTCTTATCAGGTGTCCTAACAAAGATATTGGTTCTGAAATTCTGAAAATTTTGCACATTTAGCAGCAGCACCTTGTACAGGCCAAAATATCTAAGTGGCAGACACATCAAGTGTGTAGCTTTTACTCATTCATGTCTCTGCAAAAGTCCTTACAGATTTATTACTCACTCCATTCACCAAAGGACAAAGGACACTAACAAAGTAAACAGATTGAGAGAATTCTGTTTTATTTTCCTTTCTCGACAAAAATAAAATTTAAAATGTGAAAAACTTGTCTCAGGGCATTAACAAATCTGTATAAAATCAATAGGATTTGGATTAATAGAAGTTGCATTTTTTCACATCTGCAAAGAAAAATTCACGCAGAATTCATGGAGCCAATAATTCATGCACAATTCCTGGTGAGGAGCCATCCTGATAAAATAATGTATCTAGTGATTTGGACAGCCATGACTCCTGGATGTTGCCATAGCATTATCCTAAAACAGTGCAAAATGACACTACTGCTACCAACAATAATAACTGAACTTAGGAAAATGGTAATATATCTCTTACACACACAGACCAAATTCAACTTACAAACATAAGTACTACTATTAAGCAGTGTTGCCAATTTTAGGGGGAAAACTTACCATTAACCTGGGTGCTCCCTGCCAGAATGGCACAAACATGTAATTGAGAAATTATACATGTGGGAAGGTTTTAGTTTTCATATTTGAAATCACACACACATATTCAGTTATCCGTTACAAAATTGCTCTTCCCTAGCATGATCAAAATTTTGCAAAGCTGTGAAAAAGCATCCCCCAGGCACATACAGTACATTGAAAATGGCCACAAATTCTTAACTAGAAATATTAGAAATCAAAATCGGTTGAACTATCAACACAAAGTACAATTTTTTTAAAAATCAACCCAGTGCTGGACCATGGAATAACCCTTTAACATCTGATTCTGATTCACTTAATTTTGTTAAAATAATAATAATTGAGAATATCACTTATTTACTGCCACATTCTGAACAACAAATGACGATGCACAGCACACACAAACACACATGGGCCACAATAGAAAAGTTTTGAGATTACATCCACATGGTGCCAGGTAAGTAAAGCTATTTACAAAGCTACCAATATATGTTGATGGTCAGTGTTATTGCTTGGATCAGTGGAGACTAAATGCAACATTTGAAACACAAGTAGTTCAACTTGCTCTGTGAAATTTAACTATTACATTTGATATCTTCGTAATCTTAATTACTGTCTAATAAGGAAGTTGAGAAAACTCTGGTTCTATTGAGGATTTAAAATGTCTTCCTGATATTCTTTGCCAGTTTGCATCAAGAATTTTTGTTAAGGTCCACATTAACGTTGTATTTCTTACAGTACATGGGAGGGGGGGGGGAGAGGCCAGAGTACTTACATACAATACTCATCACTCTCTCTATTCTTCTTTCAGTATTTTGGTTTTTCACATAATTACCTTCTTTAGGAACTTCATAGGTTAAAAATATGTAGAAAATCTTGCCTCCAATCATTCATAAGTTGCAATGGCTGCTGTCAGGTTTCATTTTCCTTACAATTTTTTAACTGATTTTACATTTCACTAATTTCACAAAATTAACATGTACCCATTAAGTTCCTGAAGAAAGTCAGTGTGTGAAAGACTAATGTTGAAAGAAGAATAGAATGAAAAATATGAGCAGCATTAAAAAAAGAAGGCCTGATTATTTGTAAGTAACTGGCAACAGTGATCAGTAACATCAACTGGTCCCTTGGTGGAACAAAATCATATTTCACTAGTCAGCTGTTGGTCATCATGTGAATTAAGAGCGTGTTAAAAATGGCTGCACTTGTTGAGAAGTATGATCTGTGACTCGATTTCTAAACGCCAAAGGTCATAATGCTGCCAAAATTCACTGGACTTGTGTGAAGTGTACGGTATGTTTTTATAGTTAATGAAGTTAATAAAGTAAGCTGTATCTAAGGAAATGGTGTCAGATGTTCATGAAAGGTTGTACAAATGTTCACGAAGAGAGGAGTGGGGGGACCTAGCATTCACACCTATGACCTTGTGCAGCATGCACAAGAAAATAGTCACTACACAATTAGCACTCTCAGCATGGAATTTCCAGAGATTTCACTGTCAATACTGTTCATGACACAGTAGACTATTGCAAACAGTGTGTAAGATGGGTCCTGAATATGTTGACACACGTTCACAAAAAGAAACAAAGGACATTAGCTTGTACATTCTTGCATTGCTCCAAGAGAGAAGGTGATGATTTTTTTTTCTTCTCCGTATTGTGAATGGTGATGAAACATGGATATCTTATGTGCATGTTGAGTTCAAACAACAATCAATGCAGTGGAATCATCCACATTTACCGAAGGCTAAAAAAAGTACTAGCAAACTCCATGTGCACAAAAAGTCATGGTAAATATTTTTTGGGACCAACAAGGTGTGCTTTTGGTAGATTTTATGGGGCCGGGAAAAACAATCACATCACAGCCATACTGTGAAACACTATCAAAATTAATGTGTCATACACATATTCGACGCCATGGAATGCTGTGCTTAGGAATTGTTCTTATCCACGATAACGCTAGACCACCCTCTGCTACCCTCACTCTCCAGATGATTCAGAGGTTTGGATAGGAACTTTTTGATCACCCCCATATAGTCTGGACCTTGCAGCTAAATAAGTAGCTTGCATTTCAACAATTTGAAGAAACTGAGGTGTTCAGAACAGCAGTGTTGGGTTGGCTGAACTCCTAGGCAGCGAACATCTATGCATAGGGTATCAAAAAGCTTGTTCCATGGTACCAAAAGTGCTTTTAAGTGGATATGTACATGATTGTAACCACTAATAGTGTTGCACTACCCTTCTTTTCTTGCTTGATATAATCAATTACCCCTTTTTAATGCACCTACACTATACATAGGACGACACAGTGATATGAACAGAGGAAGAAACTTCAAAATGAAAGACGTCTTAGTTTTTCATTTCTATCAGGGTTGATCAACTTTTTTTTCTAAGACAATATTTCCTCTTGGCGGAAAAAAAAAAAGACAATTTAGAGGGTTTTGCATCATGCAGGCGTGGCCTTAGGTTTGCCATATTGAGTATTTTGTGTGTCACAGTACCGGTCTTAATATGAACGAAGGAGCAGGGCCAAAAATCACAGAAAAATATAATGTTTCAAGTGTTGAGGGTTGCTATCTTTCATTATGATGCTCCTTTTGCTACAAACAACATTTTTGAAACTACTTCGCCTAGAAGATAAAGAGTGCCACATCAAGGCGACAACTTATTGTCTAATTGTGCAATCTGCTTCGTTGTTGATAGTAAAAATAGTGTATTTTGTGCACACCATTGTGTCCCTTGCTCTTGTGTCATGGTCACAGTTTTTCGATCCTGCAATCTAGTCAGTGTACTATCATTGTGAACACCAAAGTAGAGACCCTATCACCTCCATTGCATTTCCCTCATCACCAACCTTGCTTTCCTTGTGTATTGTATTGGGACACACAAAATACTTGATATGGTGAACCTAGTGCTCTGACGGCTAAGTCTGCATGGCACAAAACCCTACAAATCATAATGTCTTCTTTATTTCCAGTTTGTGTCAACACAAAATACTGTCAAGAGTGCATTTATTTTTTGTCATCTAACCTGATGGAAAGAAAAAAATTAAGACCCTTTTTGTTTCAAAATTTTATCCCTTCTTTATATCACTATGCCCTAAAATATAGGTACTCAACAAAGCTTTTTCTTTTCTCACACTTTATTGTATTGTATGAAAGTTAAAAAAAAAATGCATCTATTAGAGGATACTCAATTCCTGTTGCTCATTACTTATTTCACAGAAGTTCAGACGCTAATGTTTGGTATAGAAAAGAAATCTCCATGATGCAACAGCCATTAAAAAGTCAAGAATTGTCCATTTATTTCCAGTGTCAATTTTTCCACCTTCTACTTCAAATTCAAATAGCTATTCCTGTTACAAATGCTGGGTCAAAACTGGAAATCACCAAACCAAATACTATCAATCAGGCTACCCGGATCCACCATTGGTAACTAAAATTAGGTACTGTTACAAGAAACAATATTTTCACGCTGGAATTTGAGTTTTGGTTTGAAGTCCATTTTGTGCATGGGAAGACTAATTGGAACTGGACCTACAGTTTAAAGTGGGATCCAAACGCTTGTGCCTCCACCAGGTATCGAAGCCTTGAGTTTTTCATGCACAAGGTTAAGTAGCACAGCAGTACTGGAAAATTAGATTGAGTGACTGGAAAACGGTACAAATCCATTTTCCTTCCAATAGAAACGCTACTGAGATGACACACCCAAGAGGCACCATTCACAGAAACTGGTTAAATTAAAGGACGACCTCACTCCATTTTGCCACCTAGCTGTATGGAATGTCCTAAAAGGCACACTATCACCTCTGAATCTTTGGTGGTATCAATGCTATATATTAAGTTTTTGCACATGTACAAGATGTTTAATTGTAGACATTCATTGGACTTATGATACATTCACCATCCCATGAGCATTTAAAAAATATTTTCAGATTGTTTATTCAAAAAAATAGTTACCTAGGTTTAGTTATCAAAATTTTAAAGTACAAAAGAACTTTTTGAAAATTTATGGGGATTGGGAGAGGTCAGCTGAGATCAGGGATAAGCAATAGGGAACTTTTCCATTTTTTGTGCTGAATCCTGGCATACGTCACCCAGCATTACTGAACTGTAACTGACAATGGTAATGTAACAGTGTAAAAATATAAATATTTACTTCGGGAAAGTATGAAAATTGGCTTCCTAACCTAACCACAACTACATCTGCATTATCATCATCAGGTATGATAATTCAATATTGAGTATCTCAAAACTTTACCATTGGTCCTTCTATACAGAAGGCAACATGACCTACCCTTTGTCGAATGGGAGTTTTTCAACAGGATTTCCACACATTCGTAGCTCCCATGAATAGCAGCTTCGTGTAAAGGTGTCCAGCCAAAATTGTCACCAATATTGACATTAATTCCTGGTATATTTAAAAGCTGCACTACATTCTTCACCTTGTTTCTCCTGCAGGCAACATGTAGCTTTGTCTCGCCTACAAACATTCACAGTATATACCAAAATTAGTTCCCTGATCCCCCCCATTCAATTTAAGTCTAACCAATTGATTTTCTATTATGAGGAAATTTAGTTTCATTATTGAAAAATTTTATAAACTAATAAGCTAAGTCTCATAAAAATAGTAACCGGTTAGCATACAAAAGTTCATAATAATGTGTAATTCTCCTTTTCAATGGTTAGTCAAACAATTCTTCACATTATTAATCAGGGATGGCCAACTTGTCAATCTTTGAATGATGGTTGCGGTGAGGAAGGTATGATCATAAAGGAAGAGGTGGAAGTTATATCTACTACGGTCCTGCTAGATATGCAAAAATCTTTCATCTATCCCAAAAATGAACTTCTTCACTGTTGTAAGTTCAAGTAAAAATTCATCCACCAAACTACTTGCTCATGCATAATGTTTATTGAATCCAGGACCTTTTGATTACAATGCAATGTCCTTACAACTTCAACATTGGGGAGGCAATTGAAAGAAAATAGTTTATTTTGCAAATAAAATAAATTGTGATTGAAAATCTTTCATTTTTCACTGCACTCTTACAAATGTTAAGCTAATGGGTCTTAATGGTCATCTGAATCAAACTTCCCATCTATTGAGTAACTTTCCCTCAAAATTCCCAGTTCAGTTATTACACATGTGTATCACAGTTTAATAGAAATTACAAAAACACAAATAAACAAAAAGGCACTCTTCGTTATTTTGGCACGGAATTGTCAGTAAAAACTAGATACTCCAATAGTCACCCAGCCATGTTTACTCTGTTAGAAAAGAATGAAAAATGGAGCGATTAATATGAAAGCTCGGCCACGTAACCACAAGAGTACCACCTTTCAGCATGCGAGTGCTGAAGGCAGTGTGGCCAACCTAAAAAAAGTTATGGTGAAAAGTGCAGATATTTTTTTACTTTCCCTAGTATTATCAATTCAACTTCAAGGGGTGTTAAATGTGTTGAAACGTTCAAGCAACATTGAAAACAAGGAAAACAGATATCAAGGAGAAATTCAGGCACTGCATGAGCAAGTAACAAGACAAAACAATGTGGGAATGGCACTTCTAATTATGGTAACATGGCATGCCAATTCTTTCAAAATTTTAAGGGGAAAAAGTCTTGATACCATAGGGATCAAACAGGTGTTTAATTCAACATTCTGCAAGCAACACACATTTTCATCCAAAGTTTTGGATAATATGCTATGGATACTGCCAAGCAAACTTCATGTAGCATAATATTCCGATCATTACATTCTCCTATCATTGACAAGATCTTGGTTCTTAGTTCATACATCAGTCAACTGCTCGACACCGTAGGATATCCGCTACCAGCACTGTCCATACGATAAAGAGCTGTTAAAGTTTATACTGAAAGGGTATACTAGGGTATGTGCTTGAGACATCAATGTCTTGTAAAGATGGGAAGGACATATCGAACAAACACAGTTTAGGAATATAGTGTAATCATTGTAACTAATAATTTAATTTTCAATTACTGACACTAACTATAAATAATGCCAATTTCAACTTGCATGCATGTTGACAGTGAAATACATTGAGACTGCAATTGTAGCCTGGTAGCATATAGCTGAAATAAATAATCAATACTATGTATTCCCACTGTAACAAAATCCTGTTGACTAATGCAACGAAATACTTAAGCTGCATTTTTGTTCAACATACTTGTGTCAATACAAATGTTCCTTCTTGAAGATGGATAAAAACTAGTATGTACTAATCACTAATCATGCTTCCAATCTGCCTGAGGTATGTACAACATGAGAGTAGACAAAGATGTGCACATGTTCCAGATGATAATCATTTCAGAGTACATTACAGCTTGTTAAGTGCACACAGAAAATGAAACACTTTCCTCCACGTGTTTCACAACAATGGCTGCTTCCCAAAGAAAAGATTAGATCACCTAAGTATGAAGCAAAATGTTTCAATATCTGTACTGTATTTATCAAGATCATATATAAATGTTATTTACAGGACATAGTGCTATAGTGCAATTGAAAACACTGCCCCACAAACCAACATACATTGCTACAAGTTGGCCAACCCTATCATAATGTTGCCTAGTATTGTTCCACAAGTAACTTTTAACACAGCCTAACACTGTATCGCAAATGTAACCTTACTAATCATTAAAATAGACATATGTGCATTTGAAATTAAAAGAATATAGGTGTGGCCACATAAACAGCAATCAAGGTGCAAAGCAAACTGAAGCTGTAAGTGATGAAAGTAATAAATGGCAAAGCATGAGTATTTGCACAAAATGAAAAGTAAAAGAGCATTCATTCATTACAGTAACATAAGAACACAACTAGTATACATAAGTGCGTTTACAAACAAGTTTGGTGCCTGATGTGTGGGAACACTGCCAATGGTCACAACAAGGCTAATGACATGTAGCTAGAATATAAGAGTTTCCAATGTTTCTTACAGTATCAGGAGAAAGTTCCTTCGATCTAGTACAGAATGTAAAAGATGCATCGTTTTAATTAGATGTGGTTGGTAGTTTTAACAATTGGTCAATATAAATATCAGTAATTTGCTTCTCCAATTTTGCTAAAGTTGACACTGATCTTTTCTAATGATTCAGGTAAGCGTTGTTAAATATTACAGAATAATGCAATAATTCTTGTAAGTATTGCATTTTTATAGCTCTCATGAATATACAGATAAATAAATTTCTCAATACTTCACACTTTACTTTTATAAGATACATTTCAAGAGTAGTTTAGGGCCTCCTCGCTTTATAATCAAGGGGTCCTGGGTTCGATACCCGGTGGAGGCACATAGTGATTCGGATCCCGCTTCAAACTGTAGGTAAAGTCCCGATTAGCATTTCTGTGCATAAAGTGGACTTAAAACAACAAATCAATCAAGAGTAGTTGAGTCATATATATTGATTATGGAGGACTTTAGGTATTTTACATCAAATGCTGTACATTCAGCAAAAACTGTACTGTAACATCTGTTTGTTCTACTGAAAGTTATATCCTGAGATCGAATGCAATTTAGGTTGTTTTTCTAAAAGGTTTTTGAACAAGAGAACTTTTTACGTTGCACTGTGTAATGGGACTCTACTTGCTTTAGTACTTCAAACTGTGTGTGTAATATGTGTTTGTGTATCCACTCTCTCTTATAATGCAAATCTACTATCACCCTCAAATCTTCTTCAAATGTTCTTTGTAGAGTTGACCTTTACTTAGATCAATTCATCTAAGGCTCTATAGCCGTGGTCCTATTTTACACGACAAGAAATAGTAACTTCATTTAATCATTAGAAATTCACTTCCCTTTATTTGCATGGCTTTGCCATTACAAATGTTGGCCCAGAAACTATAACTTCAATATGCATCGCTTGAACTTTGTAGAAATACATGGTACTTGCACTCATCAAATATGTGAACTTGCAAGAACACATACAACCCTTCGAGCATTTCCACATCCACCGATAAAATAGGTGCAGTCTCCAAAACCAATATCCTCGGTACCAGAGACCAATGGGGGTAAACAGCATAGCTGCACATGTGGTTCTGCACGATATATTCTTCAGAATGACCAGACAGTTCAGTATCGAGCCGGAGCTTCCCTCAACAAATTAACAGTCGGACTGGATCCATGAACACTCGCTATGAAAAAGCTGCATCAAGGAAGAAGTCGTGTTGTTAAAATAGCCCCCCATCCTCCCTTTGGGACAAAGCCAAAGCGAAGGTCCCACGGAATAGTGAAAAGGCTGGAACTTCCTTGTAACCTGAGTTTCACCAAATGGAGAGAAAAAGATCATGTTGGACGAGTATAAGAACTGACTTCCAGAGATCTGGCTGCGATTATTTCAGTGATTTTGCATTTTGGGATGCACCCAGTAACGTCTCTTATTTCTATCACGGTTGTATTTATGTCAAAGATGCAATGAGCAAAACAAAACCTTTCATTCCAGGCACGAGCCATCTCGTCTCGAACTTTGTCAACAACTTCTTATGTCCCCACCAAAGTATCGGTGAGTACTCAGATTTTATCAGCGCGTATGCAAAGTTCATGCTGGTGTCAGTGTCGTCGCCGATAAGGACTCCCAACAAAATATTTGTATGTGTGCAAGAGCTCTTAAGCTACCAGCATGCAAATATTACAAGAAAAAATATCAAAGGGACTAACACACAGACAATATATGAGTTATTTCCCTGGCTCCACACACAAATACAGTGGAATCTCGATTGTACTGAAAAAAACTGAAAATGTGGGAAAATGTAAAATTGAGGAAAATTATGTAACATTTTGCTGTATTAGGACCATCAAGATTGAATGCATAATGCAGGAAAATGTAAGATCCGAGATTATACGTTCCCAGATTTTACATTTTCCTCCATTATAATTCAGTCTACATAATCCCAATAAACATGTATGTTGTAAAACATTCCACACATTTTAAGTTTTTAATCTTGATCCTCAGAAAAACATAGAAACAACGTTCCACTTTATGCACACACACCATCAAGTAACCAAAGCATTCAAACAACAGCATGGTAAAGAACAAATTTTGCAACACAAAATCCTTGTATGCAAAAAACTAATAGAAAGATAGGAAAGAAGCGAGAAGAAGAGAATTTCCTTCAACCGTTAAAGAACAAGGTTTCACTGCAACATGTCATTGACACATGCAATATCAGTTCAAGATCCTTCTTGTGCTTTCAGAAACAACTGCACACTAAAACATTCAATGTAAAGTGCTTCCACATTTGTGTGTGCGCATGCAAGAATGAGTAGACTATACATTTCGGTGAGTGTCACCTCTTCCCCTATTCTGAAAATAGGGAATGTATATTAATTTTAGGTCTGAGCCGATACCGAAGCCAATGTATCGGGATTGGCCAATACCAGTGGTACTGATATTGGAAAATATTGGTTGGAATTCATCTAATGATACCAGCCGTTACATTTTGGTATTTTGGTCTTTCACAGAGTTCGCAAAAATGCTGCGTGACACTTTTGTGGAGTGCAATTATCCTGGAAATTATACAAAATTCAAACGCACTTTTCATTTTGCATCAATTCTGCACAAAAACTATATTCTGTGATTACATATCATCTACTTTAATATTCTGATGTAATTCTTGAATATTCTACAGCAAAACTCTTGGTAATATATGCATAGAATTGGAGAAGAAAATTTACACACGAATATATTTTGAACAAATTTTAATTATTGCAATTTTCAAGTATCGATATCGGCTCAGCCCTAATTAAATTTATATATTTATTAATTTTATAATTTTAGTTCATTTTATTTATGTAGTCTATATGATATTATTGAAAATATCAATAAGTTTTTGTCAAATGTTCATTTATGTGTAGAGGTTTATGATTGAAATTTGCAACAATGGAAAAGTTGGTACAAAGAGTCCTTGGTTTGATACCAGCAGATATCAAAAATAGTAAAAGCAATAGTAGATGACTCTCGTCTAGGGTCCCAATGCACTGCTGGCAAGTCTTACAATCTCTTATGTGTAGTTATCACTATATTAACTTCTATAATATTAATACAATCATTGATAGTATAAATAACATTTAGTTGGAGATGTAATGTTAATTTTGAAATATTTTGGTAATAAGAATCCCTTTGTAAGTAAACAAACCTTGTGATATTATTTCTGTTATAATATAGAATATTGGCACTGCAAAACTGCAAATGATTTTCTTATGACTGCATTGCAAATTAATCGGTCTGGTACTCATGGGTCCATTGTCAGTTGGTGCCACTGCATGGTTTGCTCATTTAATATCGACGATATGTGATTTTTATGAGTATCCGCCCCAAACAGGGTAAGTGTAAAAATAAATCGTGAACTTTCAAATTTTTAATGTCTTCTTCTCAGAATTGGATTGACTGAACATTTAATTTAACCCACATACGAAAAAGAAAAAATCGTCGAACAGAATGAGTAATTTTCTTGCTGCTCTAGTTTCATAGCAGCATATTCTACAAACATGTGAATAAGAATCAAAATTTTCTTCCATTTTGCCCTTGACATGAAGCAGCAAATAGTGAAGATAGAAAATATGTTATGAGGTATTTAAAAGTTAACAGCTACGTTTAGGGAAAAGAAAACAAATAATGGAATCATCCCTAGTGGAGGAAACAAACATAAGCAAGTTTGGTAAAATTTGCCTGAATATATTACCTATTGCGTTTCGCTTATTGATGTTTATGTTATTGCTCCTGGAAGCTGCTTCCTTTTCCTTTTCAACCTGGAAAAAAAAGAATTTTTCTATCAGTCGTTAAATTTTCAAAGGACAAAGATTACAGACAAGTAACCATATGCATACTGCATACAGATTTTGAAAAATTTGGAATATATAACTTTGCTCCTATTATGTTTATGTAAGTCCACTTTATGCTGTTAGGCCAAGTGGGATCTGAACCACAGCATTGTGCCTCCATGATATGGATACAATCACTTCATGAGTGGTATACATGTGTGGCAGTAGAATATTGGTAGCCATGGGAATTTAGTTTCGTTTTCATGCCTGCTGGACCTTCCTATGATGAGGGAATAAAGAACATCACTTCAATATGACAAGGGTCTCAATTTGCTTTGTGATTATGTTGAGAAGTAGTGTAGATGTATGAGGAGGTACCCAAAAAACCCGGAATTGTGTCACCTTGTTTTATTTTGACCATACATGTACATGTTGTAGGTACATTCAGGTAAGCATGTCTACTCTAGTCACCTTCAAAGTATTGCCCATGTGCTTTAATGCAATTGTCCCAACGTTTTTCCCACTGTTAATACAGTTTCGAAACTCCTCTGGTGCAATACTCTTCAAGGTTTTGTCCGTAATGTCTTTGACCTCAATGACATCATGGAATCACTTCCCCTTCAAATTCCTCTTCATCCGCGAGAACAAAAAAAAGTCACATGGTGCTAAATCGGGTACGGGAGATGGGGCACAAGCACCGTGTTGTTCTTTGCCAAGAACTGTCACACTGACATGGCCGTGTGGGCTGGGGCGTTGTCATGGTGCAGTAACCACATTAGCAGACACCAGTTTCGTCTTCAAATCGTCAGTTAAAATGCGCTGGCAGGTACTCCAGGGCAACTCCACTTCTTTAGAAATTTGCTCGATGGTCTTTCGACGATCTTCATTAATGGCATCTCTAACTTTACCAATGTTTTCTTCATTTCTGCCTGTCGAAATACGGCCAGGCCTTGGCAAGTCTTCAGTTGACATGTCGCCATTTTTCCCAACAAGAAACAAAATTTAACACAGGTCCTTTGCTCCTTGTGGTCCGCCATCTCAACAATCGCCAGACTCTTGCCGCAACACCACAAATAATGCAACACTACGAACGAACCGCTCAGCACAGAATAATGCCAACTTGCAGATTGATGCAAGATATCCCATACTAATGACACCTAGCGGCACAAGCTGTAACGAGATCGGTAATCCGCGCATCATTATGATTCCGGTTTTTTTTGGGTACCTCCTCGTATATTTGATATGTTTTATTAATTATCCCGAGAGTTAAATAAATCATGGAAAATTGATTCATTCTGATGTAAATATTTGAGAAGCAAAAATGGACTCCTTTACACAGTAATAAGCCTAATACTCCGATAACCAGGGAACGGATTTATATGTACCTAGTCATATCATAAATTCTGTTACAAAGTTTAGACAGGGATGGCAACACTGGTTGGCAAGGTAACCCCCCAATGTTGGATCAAACAGCAACCAGTATCATTGTGTGTTTGGCTGTGGTAGCAGAAAGGTGAATTTCACTGGGAGTCTAATGGAATGGAGAACCGTGTGGCAGTAATCGCACTGCACAAAGTTGGCAAATCAATCACCATCGGACATTTTCAACACCCTGAAAAAGCTGAATATCAGCAGGATGTTCGTGCATCGGACCATTAATTGCTACTGTGACACAGGGACAATTGAGGACCGCCCCAGGAAAGGTAGACCTCGCAGTGTGAGGAGCCAGAAGCTCATGAAAGCAGTGGTGGCGTGAATTCGACGAAATCCTGTCAGGAAACAAGCAGTGATGGCTCGAGCGCTGAACATTTTGAAAATGTCGATGTCGCATGTGCTCCGAAGTGAACTAGGACTCTGCGCTTATCGACAAAGTACTGGTCACTTCCTCACTCCACAGCTTAAGATCCAGAGGGAGCAGAATACAAACTGACTCCTTCAGTGTTATGCAAATGGTGACCACAGGGGGATCCTTTTCCCGGACGAAAAATTCTTTACAATTGAAGTGTGTTACAATTGTCAAAACGATCGTGGTTATGCCTCGGCATCCCAGAAGCTCGTGAAAACACACCACGGATCCTCAGAGGCCATCATCCCGCCTCAGTGATGGTTTGGTGGGGGTTTTCGAACGATGGCACAACTGACCTCCACTTCTGTGAACATGTTGTGAAAACATCTGCAAAAGTGTACCAAGCGACAGTGTTGGAGCCATTTGTGAAATCGTTGACCCGCACCATTTTCAACAATGAGCCGTGGAGATTCCAGCAGGACTCAGCACCGGCCAACAAGGCAAAGACCACACAGGAGTGGCTTCAGAGGAATGTGCCTGATTTCATTGCTCCAGCTGATTGGCCCTCCAGCAGTCCCGACCTCAGCTCATTGGACTACAGGTTGTGGTTCGTTTTGGAGGGTATGGTCTGTAGGAAGAGGCATCCAAACATTGCGAGTCTCAAGCATTCTCTTGTGAAGGAAGTGGCGGACTTTTCCCTCGAGACCATGCATACTGCGATCGACGACTGGTCTCCGAGACTTCGGGCCTGTGGGAAGGCCAGAGGTGGCCATTTTGAACAGAGATTGGTGCTCTGTGTTGGCAAGACCTGTATCTTTGTAACATCCAAATATTAATACATTAGCTTGCTCACTGTGCCTGTAGTTCATTATTAACTTTGTAACAGAATTTATGATATGACTAGGAAGTAAAAACGTGCAAATATGAATTTTAATATGGACTTAAAATTGCAAAAATTTACAACTTTCGTTTGTTTAACGTCGCTTCAGACTTAGTTACTCGTAATAAATTCACCCAACTCTTTCAGTCACACCAGGACATGTAGTTATTGTGCAAATATGGAGTATATGTCTGAAATAATATGTACAAATAACTGAAATATGTAAAATATGAGCCAAAACCTGATGTATGTACAAATATGGAAAAATAAACTTAATTTTTCGAGTCTACATGTCATGATGAGCAAAGATAATACAAAATATAACCAATTTAAGATTAATACATAAATATGTACCGTATTTACTCATGTAAAATGTGCACTTTTTTCAAAAATATTTTGCCCCCAAAAACTGTGGTTCGTATTATGCATGGAACAATTCGGACAGCCAACATGAAACTGTACAGGGTCATTCCATGATTTTGTGACACTTGCATTGATTTTTCATGTTATACAGGGTGTTGCAAAATGCCTGTTACAATGCTTGGGAGGTGATTCGACAAGTAAAAACAAGGAAAAAATGCCATGTGAAAAAATGTCTAAATCGGCTCCGTTTGCAAGTGACAGGTGTGCGAAAATTGCCACACACCATGTTTAAAGCACAATAACTCAAGAAGGAAGAAAGATATCAATGTCGAATTAAAAGAATACAAACAAAGTTGTACCTGATGAATACAATGGTGTAGGAATTGAAGCCCAGTGTAAATTGCGCAAGGTGACCCTCAAAGAAAGTGGGGAATCCCCTGAGAGAAAATACAGGAAATGTACTACTATTTTCTACCATGTTGAGATCGGAATGTAGCCAGTAAAAAATGACGACATATGTCCACATGTCCCACTACTGCTGGGACACCGTCCAAATCTCGGGAAATAGGAAATTCAACAAAAATGATGCTATGCCATCATATTACGCTGAGATTGATTTCAGCTAAGTGATACAGAAAGCCCCACTAGAGGTGCTGGGAGTGTAGGTCACCTGTTACATATTAGCGTTGGTGGATACTACGTTGAGTGTAGTCGACCGTTGATCTTCCTGTCTGTTCTGCAAGTCGCAGCGTGGAGTATAGTCTGGCGTGTGTGTGTGGTTTAATTGCGCCAAGGAGTATTGTACGTAGAGTACGTATTCCAGTGTTCTTTCTCGTTTTGCAACAACTCCGTGGACACCTGTGTGACATTACATGGGTGCTAATCACAGTAGTTGTGATCCGTCACTCAGAGGGAACGTGCCCCGTTGATGGTCAGTTCTCGAACAGGACAATGTATTCCAGTGTTCTTTCTCGTTTTGCAGCAACTCCGTGGACACCTGTGTGACATTACATGGGTGCTAATCACAGTAGTTGTGATCCGTCACTCAGAGGGAACGTGCCCCGTTGATGGTCAGTTCTCGAATAGGACAATGGCAGAGTACTCTATCCACGAGCTTGCTGATATGCATCTCGTTTAGGGAGAGGCAAACTAGAACAGCCGTGAAGCACGGTGTTCATATCATGAACATTTTCCCAATAGGCACAATCGCACTGTGCAATTTGAAGAGGACGTGTTGGATGTGATACGAGACCGTCCTGGCACCAGCGCACACGTCATTGCTTGTATGCGACATAGCAATGTGTTCTGCGTTCTTCAGGAGGAGGGATTGCACCCATACAAATTGCATAAGGTGCACCACATACTGCCCACGGACTTTCCCCTACACATGGATTTCTACCAATGGTACGTGCAACAAACTCTTGCCATTCCAGATTTCCCAACAAGAGTTTTGTGGACCAATGAGGCAATGTTCACCAGTGCCACAACAGCCACATCTGGGATATGGACAATCCGCATGCAATCATCGTGCGCCATCAACATAGGTTCCCAGTGAATGTGTGGTGTGGCGTAGTAGGTAACCACTTGATAGGCCCATACATTTTGCCCTCTACTGTGTGTGCTGGGAATTATCGGGTCTTTCTACATGGCGTATTACCTGAACTTTTGGAAAATGTGCCACTGGCAGGTATACAACGTATCTGGTTTCAACACGACGGCGCCCCCACGAATTTCAACCGGGAAGCCAGGGCCTTACTCAACAATATTTTCAATGATCGTTGAATTGGCAGGGATGGACCTTTACCGTGGTCACCTCACTCCCCCGACCTCAAACCACTGGATTTCTTTGTGTGGGGAGAAATGAAAAGGCTCGTGTATGAAACCCCTGCGGAAAGTGTCGAGGACCTCGTTGCTCGTGTTAGTGCCGCTGCTGGGGCAATTGGTGTCATGCCAGAGGTATTTGCACGCACCAGACAATCAGTACTTCGCCGATGCAATCTTTGTCTTGAAGTCAATGGCAGGCATTTTTAAAAACGTCTCTGAGTATACCGGTGTTTGTGAGCCCCTATCAGCACCGCATAGTGTCCTTTAGTGAAAGGTGCGAGTGAAGATGCTGGAGATCGCTGTACTACATACCGTCGATCTGCATGTGCGGAGGTTGTGCGCTTCGCAGGGGAATCCCTTCAAGATGTGCTGAGCCTGGAAATGTTACATGCCATTGTGTGCATTTTCTCGCCATTATCTGTCTTCATTCCTTCGAGGATTACCCACTTTCTTTGGGGAGCTCTCTTATAGTATGTACAGCCTGATGACATGTGGCCATTGTTTAACTTTTGCTTTTCATACTGCAAAGTAGTGTGTCAACATTAGGGGATTGAAAAAGTTTTTTCCTGGTTTTCCCATATATTTTTCCATTTGAGATGGTGTTCCCGCAGTAGTGGGACATGCGACAAATTAGTTTCTTTTCTTCTTCGTACCGCAATGTGAACCGTGTGCAACAGGATATTTGCAGTTATTTTCCTATTTCCCCAAGTGTGGGACATTGTCCCAGCAGTAGTGGGACATGTAGACATACATAATTATTTTTTACTGGTTACATTCCGATCTCAATATGATGTAGAAAATAGTAGTACATTTCCTGTATTTTCAATCAGGGGATTCCCCACTTTCTTTGAGAGTCGCCTTGCGCAATTTACACTGGGCTTCAATTGCTGCACCATTGTATTCGTCAGGTACGACTTTCTTTGTATTATTTTAATCCGACATTGATATCTTTCTTCCTTCTTGAGTTATTGTGCTTTAACATAGTTTGCGGCGATTTTCGCACGCCTGTCACTCGCAATTAGAGCCAATTTAGACATTTTTTCACATGGCATTTTTTCCTTGTTTTTACTTGTCGAATCACCTCCCAAGCTTTGTAGTTTCTGAATATGGCAACAGTATTCCATTCAAGATGGCGACACTAATGTGCAATGTGGTTGAAATGAGCTAATCACAAAACGAAGGAACATTCTGATTTTTATGGTACTTTGGATAAAAGAAAATATAAGAAGAAAATAATAATTAAAATGCATTACTGGCCGAATAATATGACATATAGGGAGTGTGTAAATGCCTTAATGGAAGAAATCTTGTGCTGCTAACTGGTAGTTTGAGGGTCCTGAATGTGCCTCCTATAAATGTTATGTTAGTCATGGAAAAAGTATATATTTTAATGTTTTTTAAAGAAAAAGTAAAGAGGAAATGAGCAAAACCACGTATAAAAGTTAAAAGGGCATGTCCCACATTTTTTTTGAATTCAAGCATACACCTCCCATCACATGGGATGCATATCAGCGGTATTCGTTGAGCAAGAAATAATAGAAAATAACTTCCTGAGCACTACAAATCCATAAGTTAATTTTGATCTCGCTTTCTACTATTACAGAATAAACAAGGTGGTTAAAGAGTGAAAGCTTTGAGATGTTAAACACAGTGGACGGAGAGGGGCGAGGTGGCATGTGTTGGTAACTTATTGTTTACCCAAGAGGATATTCTTCTCTTGGTCCACATAGCAACAGGTGGTGACTCATTGAATAGGTATGATGTCATTCACTCTTGTTCAGCATAGCAAAAGCTATACGACCTACAAGAAAGCCATTTCTTGCACCTGAATTATACTGCGCATTATAAATGATATATAACTGTTTGCCACTTTTCCCTATCAAAAACCAGGGAGTGCATTATACACGCAAGTGCATTACACATGCGTAACTACAGTATTTACATATAAATCCGTTCCTTGCTGGTAACTATATAAATGTGATATTAGAATCAAAATGTTAATTTTGTGTAACAAGTATAGTCTTAAAATTAAATTTAGATTTTTATTCACCATTTTAACACCAAAATTGCCATTTTATATAATGCTTTTGACCTCAAAATATGCCAAGTTTTTGTACCAAAATCTTGATCCTTTATTCACCATAAATATGTGGCTCTACAAATATCACTGGTTGACATTTTGAGAAAAAGGTTTCGATGTTTTCAAATCAATAGGTGTTTCTGAAAGTGTTTTGAATGCTGATCACGGAAATAACATCCATTTCTTTCCCATCACGTCAAAATTTTTCACAATTTTCTCATATTAGCCATTACGTTAGATTTATTACATAACGCAACAATAGGGAAATTTTGGTTGTTTTCAAATCAATAGGTGTTTCAGAAAATATTTTAAATGCTGATAACTGAAATGACATCAACTATTTTCCCATCATGTCAGGATTTTTCAATCAAAATTCTTATCTTCGCCATTCCATTACAGCTATTATGGAACGCAATAAAAGAAATGTATGCGAGGGAAATTTCGGTTGTTTTCAAATAAATAGGTGTTTCTGGAAGTATTTTGAATGCTGACCACAGAAATGACATCAACTTCTTCCCCAACAGGATTTTTCTCCATGTCACGAAGTTCAATCAACACACCATATTCATTGAGTGTTGGACTTTTGGTGAAGGAAATTTTCACGAAGGATTTAGAAAACAGAACTACGTAATCAAAATCCATACAATTTTTATGCCAATGTGCCATGTGAAGGTAGATTAAATGCATACAATTCTATGTGCATTTATAGTTCCAAATTAGAGGACATGTATTGTAGAAAGTAAATATTTTGCCACCATCTAAACAGGGCATTCTATTGGGGAAATAATGGAACTACACATTTGATTGTAAAATTAAGGCAGTTAATATATTGCTGTTTTCTGAAAAACTAGACATGATGGGTAAAAATGGTTTTTGGAATCAGCATGCTGAAATTATTCTGAGACAACAGTCATGTGTGAGACATAAAAACTCATGTCGACCAGTGTCATTAATGAAAATTGCACATTTTGTGGATTCCATGGGATACTCAAGATCCTGGAAAAGCATGTGCTGATACTTGTATTGATTCAGTCCTAGCATTGGCTTACATGGCAGACCTCTGTACGTTCGGAAATAATTTTACTCATTCTATGAATAACCTGTAATTCACATCCACAATAGAAGAAGTCTGACGTTCCTGTAATTCACATCCACAATAGAAGAAGTCTGACGTTTTGCCAAACAGTGCCAATCTTCCATGAGTATGTATGGTATTAGAAACAGTTAATGTAACCCAAATATTCATGCACATATATAACGATTTTAAACATATATGTAGTTTCCTTTCCAAGCCCAAACACACCACAGCTACCATCTGCTTACATGTATGTAGTGAAACCTCGATTTTACATTTTTCAGGGGATCAAGGTGTAAGACCTTAAAATGTATGGCATTTTGTTCTATTGAGACTATGCAAATTGAATGTATAATGCAGGAAAATATAACACCGGGGAACATAAATTCGAGCTTCCACTGTATTATTGAGGAAATACATATCCATTCTAAACTAACTTTTGCCCTTTCATATTAAGCGGGAAGGGGGGGGGGGGAGTTTCCTAGGATGAAAGAATAATGTTTAGGGCTGAACTGATGCAGGTCCTAACAGATATAACAATATTTCAACACTAAATAATTTAAAGTAGCTCAGAATATTTACAAAAGTTAGCATACCACTATTGTTCAGTTGTCAACTTCAAGATATTTATAGGTTCACATATTGTGGTAAACATCACTTTTGTCAAAGTTTGTTTCAAATCCTCTTTATGCTCAGGTAAGCTAATTCGAGTAGACTTGCAGTTTAAGGTATCAGAACCACTCTGCAATGAGCCTGGCCCCTTTATTACAAGGCACTGCATGGAGTAACAAGAATATGGACATAGCTGTCAGTCATTTAATACCAAAAATTATGCATTTGGATTAATTTGCACCACCTCAAAACTTCTGGGTAGCATTTTCAGGGTGGCCACTCTACAATCATGATAAAATTCAAGTATAATTCCCGATTTGCAAGGCGAACAGTACAAGGAGATGTATTCTCTATTTCAACCTTATGTAATACCACATCTCACCACACACACACAAATGTATTAACAATATAAGAGGTCTGTGTGATTCCAATCTATCCAAATTCAATTCAATTAAATGGTATACATATTTAAAATATTTAATTTAAGGTGAGGAGTATACATTTGCCATTTCATATACTGGGACTTGAAATACATCTATAAACACAAGTCACAAATGTTACGGGATATATTAATCTACAAAAAATTGTAACTTCTATAAGAATTTCAAACTCAAATTTATCTAATCAGCTTCAAGATTTCTTATCCTGCAATAATTTTCCATCTGTCAGATTGTTAGTGTCCTAAGTAAACGACTTGAGAGAATTCTGCTTTATTTTCCAAGCAGCTTTCTTTTCCTTCCTCGAGAAAAATAAAAGCTAAACTGTTAAAAAAAAATGCCTTCGGGTATTATTAAGCATGTACAAATTTAATGGGATTTAGATTTTAAAAAGTTGCAATTATTCACGTTTACGGAGAAAAATTCACGCAGAATTCACGTATAATTTCCGGAGCCGGTAATTCACGTATAATTCCCGGAATTCAAGGAATTCTTGGTGAGTAGCCACCCTGATTTTATAGACCATGCTAAGATAATCTGACTTCAGAAAGTATTGGCTGGTACTGGCAATTAAATTCTTACTAATGTACATTCCTGAACCAATAAATACACTGGTATTAACTGAACCCTAGTGGGGCACTAGTATGGTGATGTACCCTTTCATACAATGGATCTATCATATACAGGCATACGACACATGTCTTGAATGATCCACAAACATGCCACTCGGAGACCCAAGGGCTTCAAATTAACTATGGTAACAAATTGCAGATTGACTAACTTTTTGGAACTTACCTCAACTGGTTCAGAATGACCTTTATCTTCAGTAACTTTCCCATATCTACTGTTAAGCTCATTCCAAACATCCACCTGAAAAATTTCAGAAATTAACAAGTATAAATAAAATGATGTTACTCGACATAACATAATACCGGTATGTGGTAAGGGACGGGTTATCACTCCAGATGAAAAAAATTCAATTTTCTTTTCTTCTAAAATATAAATCTGCATTTCTTAAATTAAAATTATTGTTTCTAACCACAAACATACTGGCCCATGAAAAAAAAATTATATATATGGTATTTGATTTTGATATCCCTGTTGAGTCAACCTGCAGGTTCTTAAGATCATGCAAAACAACTAAGGTTGGACTAACATGAAAGTTTTGCCAATAATACTGATAACTGATGTTCTGTGATCACTCCTTGAAGAACGAATAGTTCACTGAAATCTCCGTAGTGAATGAATTTGGTGACTGCTTTGCTTTGAGAGAGAAACTGTATTAGACAGGGCCACAGGGGATATGAATGTGTTCATATGCATACAAATAACAAAATGGCAGAATTCTGCACTAAATTACAGGCTATTTATAGATACATCGAACTGGCAAAATGTATCGATAAATGGGTACATCAATATGCCTGTATTGCAGATACAATAAGAGCCAAGTTAATCTGTCCCCACTCTAGAATAAACATAACAGTTACGAGCAAGCCAACATACCAACAAATACAAGCAACTAAATTACTAACTTTTGTGCAAAACTTACTTGTAGAGGTTCTATTAATTAACAGAGGACCTAGTCCTCACCTCAGTTGAAAGATGGCTTACAATCAACAAAATCACCCCCAGTAGAAGTAACTGTGGTATCCAAGTCACTGGAAATAAGCCTCAGACACAACTACTTCATACAGACAGAGGAATTGGACATGGACAATCCTCTCTCTCTGCACCCATATTGTTACTCACTTGGCAAAAAAAAAAGACATCCTCCGCTCTCCAGAACATAAAAAAATGGCAGAATAGCAGCACAATTCAGGTTCAAGAAAAGTATTTCTTAGTTGTAGTTAATCAAGGTACGTGCACCTTGGCCGTGCAGTCTAGGGAATCGTGCTTTGGGCTCTGGCAACAGGACATGCGCAGGTTCGACCCTCCTGGGAGAAGCATAACTTTTTTCCTGAGATTTCGCCATGTGTATGGGGCCGGTGGCCACCCACCATCATGAGGAAATTGGGGAGCTACAACAACAGCAGGGGGGTTTGTTGTGCTAAACAAAACTCACCCTGCAACTTGTTGGATGGTCTCCCACCTCGGGCAAGTGAGTCAGTAGAATCAGGTGGGAGTGAGGCCGGCAATCGGTAGGTAGGGCAGGGCCCTCAATGGGCTGTTGCTCTATGGGTTATCATTATTACATTATGTCAATCAAGAGCACGATGCATCATACTGTTGCTTTCAAATTGCAAGTCCTGCAGTAAGTCAACTCCATTCGAAAAGCAAGCTTTCCAGTGGAAGTGCTGGAAAGATCCAAAAGTGGAACAGTTGCTAAAGTGGAACCTTAATTATATATAGTGTGTTTAGGAGACCAAACTTAAAATGTGGAAAATGTAAAATTGAGGAAAATTTTATAACATTTTGTTATGTTGGGACTATAACACTATTTACTACTTTACCCACGCTTTTGCAGAATCCTTTTCAAGTTCACAGGGAATGGGATAGGGCAGAAGGGATTGATTGATTAAGTTTATTTTACTTCGCGTTTTGTGCCTCTTGGCTAATTGCGAAGATGGGGAGGAGTGATGAAATGATGAGATTGATGAATGGACATTCACAAACAACCAAGCCTGAGTGGGATTCGAACCCGGGGCCCTTGGCATTGCAGCGCGAGGAAGAAGGGAGTGAAACTTGTTCATGGAAATTTTCTCTCTCTTTTCGTTGGCTGTGGAAAAAAGTGCCTCTGAAGATTTTGCCAACTTCTGTTATCTGATATTGGATATGAACTACACTCTTCCTTTGAATGGGCGGGTCTGTATTTCTCTCAATTACTTCTAATCTGAAGTTTTTCCAGCAAAAAAAAATATAATTTGGTAATTAGAATGAAGCTGAAAGTACAAGCACATGTACTTGGGGGAGGAAGGAGGTTATATGTTGCTGACTAACAGGAAAAATGTAACATGCCTTATTCATGGTGGGGGGGGTTGAGGTGGCAACCAGAAAAAAATGAGTGGGCTTATTTTTAGTTTACTGTATGCTGATGGGAATCTGAACTAAATATACAGTTTAAAATGGAAACCAAAGCATCCTACATGTTGCTATTGTGAATTGAATCCAGGACACTTTGATTGCAATACCAGGGTGGCTACAAACAAGCAGAAATGAAATTCCCTGACTTTTCCAGGTTTTCCAGGACAAAATTTACATTTTTCCCTGACAATTACAAACTAAACTAAATCGATGTTTTTGCAAATAGAAATAATAAACTCGCACAGATCCACGTATGGTATTGTTAAGTACCAATATTATCTTCTATGAAATTGACTTAATTTCTCTATTCTCTATGATTTGAATTCAAACTGCAAAATAGTGAATTTGGAAAATTATTACAATTCACAAGCTAGGGAAGGATTACGGAATGTTGTCATACGCAGTAAGTTTAAAATAAAATACTTGATTATTTTTAAAGTTACGACTAAATGAAATTAGAGTGAAGAGTGATTGATTAAGAAATACAATTTGTAATTTATCAGTTTCCTTATACATTCTTGGTATTATATGTTGATATTTCCACTGAGGTTTGGAACCCTCTGCTTGCAAGAACCATGAGTGCGGACTCATTTTTCAATGCATAAAGCTACTTCTCTCTTCTCTGTAAACCAAACAACTTAACTCTTGCATATAAGTGAAACAATTGAATCGAACAAAATAAAGTGTCATATTTCCTTACATTATCAATGGGATTTCTGCTTCAGTGCAGTATATCCAAGTGAAGTACTGTGAAACTGACAACATGCAGTTATACCATTAATGCTGTCGAAAAGGGTATGTAGGTATTAGATATTTAACGCAAGGAATTTATAGAATTGCATTGTATAGGTACCTGATTTACCTAACCACACATTAAAACAGGAAAACACTAATAATAAAAGCTTCTGAAAGTTCATGTACGAGGAGCATCCTGAAAAAAGCTCCAATGGTGTCTATACGCAGCACTGGTGGTCAGAGATAGACACACACCCATGCAGGCAGGAAGAAGTGGCATGTAGCAGTAATCTGGTACAGTTGCAATGCAGACGTTTTAGGACAGTTCTAGGTTAAAGATTGCAGCTGTCATACAGTCTCCCACCGAACCTAGTCTACAATGCACTCTCAGAATTTGGCACAGAGCCACCAGCAATTGTGTGAGGTGTGCAGACAGGACGTCGTGCATGGTCAGATGATGGTGCAGACAATTCACGGAAGGCCAATTGAATGTGCACAACCCCATACAGCTGAGTACACATGGGCCCTTTGCGTGAGAGATCTTGGACCACTCCCTGTACAGCCCTGGCCTTGAATGTACCGATTTTCATCTCCTTGTTTAACTGAAGAGGTTTCTGGCAGCGCAAGGATTTGACAGCTACAGTGCGGTAGAGATAGTTCCAGTCTTTTCTGTCAGACACATACACCATGGGCATAGAAAATTTAGTGCCATACTACGACAAATGCCAGAACAACGTTGGTGATTATGCCGAAAATTAGGTTAAGACTCACTGTTACTAATGCAATAAATTACAACTGATATTCATGTTTTATTTATGCCTAATCGGTAGGGACCTTGATATTTTGTTATTTTTTTTTCAAATTGGTGTATTTTCTTATTTTTTTATTTTTACTATACCGAGTTATTTTTCTCAAAATTTACATTTTCATTTTAGCGCATTTTCTGGTAAATATCTGAAATTATTCCTTCATGTTATTTTTAAACTACTGTTTCAAATTGTAAGTCACATGGCTTACGCCTCTTCGTGAGAGTTTGATATCTTGAAAGTTCTTTTGGGAAAGTTATTTTCCATACCCCTTTTTTTAATTTTAAGGTAAGGACTTTAGATAATGGAGTTTCCCCCATATATACTGAAGGGTGCATAATGACCATAAGTGGCGACGCACACAAAAAATTAAAATCAATCAATCTCACGTGACAGATACCGATATATTATGGCACCAAAAATTGGTATTATCTTTTTTTGACTTGTCAGTATTACGTTTCCCAAAATTCGCGTTTTTGTTTTAGAACATTTATCTGCCAAATATACCGAAACTTAATACTCCATTGTGCTTTTAAACGATTATTTTAAATTGTAGATCACATGGTCTACGTATTTTCGTGACAGTTTGATACGTTGGAACAGATTTTTGAGGAAGTAAAAGTAATAGTAAAGTGCTCCCCTGCACTTTTCCATGAAGGTGTATAGGGGTGTGGAGTTAGGGACCCACACTTTCTTGATCACGGCTGAAGGTGGGGGTGATGTGATCAGCACCACGCTCCTGGCTACCTTTATCCCTCAAAGTTTCCTCCATGTACCCGCTTGATGTGACGCTGGGTGGGCGCCGGAGCAGTTTGAATAGGTGGAAAACATCCCGGTTCTCCTCCGCAGGGGATCAACCCCGGGTCTCTCGCATGGTAGTCAGATGCCCTAACGACTGAGCTCCATTATTTCTCGCTCGACAAATGCTGATGGTGCGAACTTAGATTGGTAATTCAAAACACATCTCGCGTGACAAAACCCGGAGATGTGGCTCCCGTGTGACGGTAGATACGCACTCGATCTCCTGTTAGAACCCTGCCACTTTGCTCTGTGCTGCACATGGTTTTGATAGAAGTTGAAAAAATTGTGGGAAATACATGATTTAATGTGGCTGTCGGAATTATTCCATGTACTTATAACTCTATAGTTCACTCTTGAGTAAAATGTTGGAAAACTTGCATGTTCTATGTACACAAACATGGCCTAGAAAAGACAAGAATGTTGGATTTCATGGAATATTTCGTTGTTTTAGGTCATTTCTTTTTAAAAAATTCCTAAAAACGCCAACAATTCACATTTTATGTCAAATTCGCATTAATTCGATATTTAGAAAGGGCGAAAAATATGTCCAGACATCACTGCACATTCCTAAACGTAACTTCGCAGCAATTAACATTTTTCACGGTTTTGGCGTTTGCGAAAAATCAATCGGAAATTACTTTCTGGCTACCCCTCGTATAAATCAGTAGATGGAAAGTAAAAATTTAGCAGGGCTGGCAGAAAAAAGTCAATTCTTGAAGAAAGTGATTTGCTTTTATGATTGAATGATTCGAGTAAATATGATATTAAAATATTTACGTATTTATTATATTTTATTTCATAATATTGGACATTAACGTTACTCAGTGAGAGATTAATGAGCATCTCTCACGAGTTTAAACAGACAGGACAGAAAATGGTGTTAATTTCATTGCAATACTAGTGTTGCAGTAAATTCGAGGTTGGGAGCATGCAGTTGCCAATTTTTATAACGTTCACCAATTCAGATTTATGTTTCATTTTTTCGTGATAGTATTCAATATATATCCCGTTTTGTTGGATTGTTCTTGATATCTAATGTGATTGTAAACGTATGTTAACTTGTGCGAAACCAGTAATACGTCAGGAGGATGAAAGCACTGCTACATTAAATGAGGTGAAGTAAGCCAGAAGAGTAACAAGATTTCAGCAGCATATTTGCAGTCTAAAGCTCTTCTTGTTTATGCATACGATTTTTGTTGAATGTTGCAGTCCGAAGACATCGAACAAAAATCATAAGAGTCCCATGCATGCAATTTCTGTCACATGTTGTAATGAGATACTTTGTCGGGTGCCGATATTCGACAAAAATCGTATGTTTGTTTGTTCGAGTTTGAGTTGCTGTTTTAAGTCCACTTTATGCACAGTAAGGCTAATCGGGACTGGACCTACAGTTTAAAGTGGGATCCGAACCACTTGTGCCTCCACCAGGTATCGAACCCGGGACCCCTTGATTACAAGGCAAAGACGCTACCACTGGGCCATGGGGGAGGCCCAAAAATCGTATGTTTCAATGGAACCTATTTGTTTCCATGTTCCTTCAGTTTGCCCAACAAAATGCCTTACTACGACGTCAGACAACTATCGGACGGCGCCACCTGCTCCCATCCCCTCCATCTGTTGACAGTTCCGTCTCCTTACTACTCCCATACGGACAAGAAAAAAATGATAATTCAATGCATTTTGCACGTAATATTTAGAGGCTTAACCTTTACTCCCTCGATGATATTATATGGTATCATCAGAGTAAGGTCGTTCTGGCCCGATGAAACCATATGGTATCATGGTGCAGATTACAAAATGAATGTGCATTTTGGATCCTCATACTCTTCTGTTTGGGTTGAAACTCTGACACAGGTCTGGAGCAAGCCTAGGTAAATTCATATTGATGACCAACCTCGGCCCTCTCCGCAACATATCCATGACACATTTCCGAATAGTTTCACATTTTGGCTCATTATTCAACTTGAAACAAGTTTCAATCTTTTTGGAATCGTCCATTCTTTGAAGAGAATATTAAGGTTTGCGCCTTCTTCCGAAAATAGCGAGAGAAGAGGGGGGCAAACTCCAGATTTTTGTTTTTTTTTTCATTGAAATACGATGGTCACGCCCCCAAACCCCCCCTCCTCGGTTCGGCGATTTTAATTGTACACGGTTGCATGCTATGATGTTTTAGCTGAAAAACAAAACTTATCCGAAGTAGATTGCTCCAATAGTGCCCGAGTTATAACAATTTTCCTCCAAAAATGCTAATTACCTATTTTTCGTAACAAAAAAAAGAAATCACATTTTGGCTTATTATTCAACTTGTATGACACCCAAGAACATGAAACATGTTTCATTCTCTTCAGAAATGTCCATTCTTTAAAAAGAATACTAAAGTTCGCGCCTTCTTCCCAAATAACGGAAGAAGAGGGGGGCAAACTCCAGATTTTTATGTCTTTTCGATTGAAATTCGGGGGACGTGCCCCCCTCCCAAGCCCCCTTTTTCGGTCCAGTGTTCTAAATTGTACATGGTTGCATGCGCTGATGTTTTAGCTCCCATAGTGCCCGAGTTATAACAATTTTCGTCAAAAGAGTGTTCGAAGTCAATGAAGACGATTTTCCCTGACTTTTTTTGACACCTCAAATTCCCTGACTTTTCCCGGTTTTCCAGGTCTGTCGCCAACCTGAGTACATAAATATAAGTGGCATGCCTGGGGTGGGGGGTCATAACCCCCAATGGCCTAGTATTCCTAAAAAAACATGAAAGGCAGGACAAAATGAAAAAGAGGGCTGATTCCAGAAAAAAATTAACTCTCGCCGCCTTCAAAAAATCCAGGGCACCCCACTGATAAAGATGATTGATTGATTTGCTTTATTTTACTTTGCTTCTTGTGCCACTTTTGGCTAATTTGCGAAGATGGGGATGAGTGATGATACAGTCCCATGCGAATTAATTGGAACAAGATATTTTTTATGCATGATGGAGTCTCAAACTTGACTATGGTTTCGTGATGATGATGAATCTATGACAAATCGTGTAATACAAATTATATAACAGAAAGAAGAAATGATTAGCTATTAAGAAATATTACGAATTTGTAATTTATTGTTTCTGAATAGTGTAATTGATGAATTACGGTATAAGTACAAAAAAAATACGTAACGTGTGTAGTTAATGTCGTATTTCAATTAATTCACACGGGATTGTAGACCTAATTTCTGATTGGCCTACTTTTTTTTTAATGTTTTCTCAACGTTTACATTTATTAGTGGGCGAATTCACACACACTGGGACATCTAAAACTACCTAGGTAGCAGAGGAATGTCAATTAACAGCGTAAATGGAGATCCCACACAATCAGATGACTAAACTTAATAGATGTTAGCCAAAAGCAGTCATCTGACTCACCTACCTACAACAGAGGGTAGTAATTCTGCCACGAATTTACATTTTTCACAACATATCTTGAGGGTTTTCTTTAAATGCATTATACACAAAAAAGCCGATTGTGTAGTAGTTACTTATCAAAAGTGAACAAATCCATAAAAGTGGGAAATATCGTACAAAAAAAACCTAATTAAATAGATGTTTTCAAGATTAACATCTTTAAAATAAAGCAAATTGTATGGATCCAGAGTGTTTATTGTTTCACTTTCAGTTTCAGCATGTCTGTTTGGTACTGAACTTGAATTTGTAAATCGTTCATAACACCAGTGACAAAACAAGTGTAACACCAGTTACGGATTTTTTTGTTTCTTTAATTCTGAACTTAACATTTTCAAAAGTAAAAACATTGAGGATTTACTTTGTTCATTATACATAAAATACTATACAGGGATGAGATTTCATTTCAAGCTTTACACCTGCAAAGACAGTTCACAAACTACGTAGCACCTGTGACAGCATATTTCCTTCAATTTTTCTACAGAAAAGTTTTAATTTAGTTCATGTGGGTTTGGCTGCATGAAGCTATCGATGTACTACTTCTGTTACTGTTACAATTGGGAAAGAAAAGGAAATGTCACACTAACTTCACAGTTAAAAAATCGAGGGACAATTGGATTCAAGTATTTTATATTTTTTTATTTACCAGCCCCTGAAATATGTGAAAATCTGGGTTCCACTGTATTAATTAACTACAGACGGTTGTAATAAATGTACTGGAATCTAGTATTTACTACATTCTAATAATGTTAAGTACGTACTTGATTCCATTGCATTTACTTACTTCTGCAGTTTTTGTTCTCCGCAACATGAAGAGAGAACAGTTAATTTCTTGTTCAGCCCTGAATAAAGAATAGTGATTATACTACCCTCACACAGTTTATACACTACACCAACGTTTTGTATAAACAAAGACCTATAGAGAATAAGGGAATTCACAGTACCCAATTCTTGCACCAAAGAGTTACAATCACTTAACAGTACACAAATTATTAAACTTACTAGTTTTGTAAGGTTCAACTCTTGTAGAATTTTAACCTTTCCAAATTTCTCCAACAACATGGTGCTGACTAGAAGATTTAACCAAGCAGGCTTCAGCGTGGACAAGATTATTTTTACTGACGAAAATGGAACACCACAACCTGAAAGAAGAAGCAAGAATAAAAATTTTAAGAGGATTTTAAACCTTATACTAATTACAAACGTTTTTTATGACATATTATTATGATAGGATGCCATGTTTTTGTTAATATACATATTACATATACCACTCACGATTAAATATTTATTAGTATTTCATTTCAATTATGACTCTCTGATCCTAATACAGGATGTACGAGGTGTGGCTAGAAAAAACTGACTGTTCCTACAAAATCTTTTATTGGTTATTTTGTACAATACGAACATTATTGTCTTCAAAGTACTCCCCTGAACTATCGATACACCGCTCCATACGAATCTTCCATTTCTGGAAGCAGTGCTGGAAATCATTTTCTGAAACAATGTTCATGACCTCCGTCGCTTTTGTTTTCACATATTCTACGGTCGTAAATCTGGTTCCTTTCAGTGCTGATTTGACCATTGGGAATAATAATAAAAAAAAAAGTCGCGTGGATGTTCTAACACTGCGATCCCATGCTTGGCCAAAAAAACCTTGACTGACAATGCCGAGTGGACAGGAGCATTGTCTTGACGAAGAATCCATGACTTACTTTTCCACAAATCAGATTGTCTTCTTCTTAGTCGCTCACGAAGGGTCGTCAGCACCGTAATGTAATAATGTTGGTTGTTTTGCAATAGCTCGAATACTCAAGCGACGATCTTTTCGAATCAATTCACCAACATTTGCAATGTTTGATTACATTTTTGACATGCAAGGCCGTCCAGGACGTGAGTCGCCCACGGTCACTTCTCGTCCCTCTTTAAACCTTTGAAACCACTCATCTCCGTATACTTCCTTCAACAAACCATACATTCCTGTGGCAGATTTTCCGAGTTTCATAGCAGACTTCAAATTGGTATGCTGTTCCACTTTCACACTTAACATTTTTCCGACGGAGCACAGATGTACAGTTCACTTTGTCCACAAGCTACAGCGGAACTGATCACCGCTCTCCCTGGGAAATTACGCAGTCAATAGGCAGGATATCACGTTATACACTCGTGCACTGCTTGACCTTGACCTGCTTGCCGTTTATCAGCAGCAACATCAATCCGGTTTTTTTCTAGCCACACCTCCTATGACAAATTATTAAAACAAAAATTAATTTCAAGCATAAACAGGTTTTACAGAATAAATATCCCCAATTTCAATGCTTCAAATTACACAGCAAAAACACATTCTTACAATTATTCCTCCAACCATGTTATGGAAAAACAATATTGAATTCTAACCTTGTGTTAAGGCAATTGGAAATATGTTTTACAACACAGATTTGAACAGCAATGCCAAAATTCTAGGAAAAAGTAGTTCCCAGATTAAGAGCATTCTCAATGGATTGAGGGGAGTTTCTTCAAAGGAACACAAAAACCAGTACCACAATACATGAATGAATTCACATCAATGCACACACTGTACTTTGAAAAGTGAAAATATCAACATTTTTCGTAAAATTTTATGCTGAAGCAAACATGGTTATTAGTATTATGTAATTATTATATATTGTTATACCCATGCACATGTTTGTGGTATCCCTTCTTCTTCGTCTCCTATGGCGCTACAGCCCGATATCGAGCCCCGGCCTCCATAATAGAGCCCCTCCATGCTTCTCTGTCCAATGCTTTCCTCCTCCAATTTCTCATTCCTAACATTCCTTTCACATCTTCTTCCACTGCCTCCATCCATCTTCTCCTGGGTTTCCCTAGAGATCTTCTACCTCCTATTTACTATAAGCCACTATCTTGGGTATCCATTCTTTGGACATGTCCTGCCCACTCTAGTCTTTTAAATTTAATAAAGTGGGATATACATAATTCTTTGTATAGATGGTACAATTCATTGTTATATCTTAGTCTCCATCCATCTCTGTCTCTTACTGGTCCCCATATTCTTCTCATAATTTTCCTTTCAAAAGCATCCAGGTCCATCTCGGATTTCTTATTGAACGTCCAGCTCTCGCTTCCATAGTACAATGTTGGTCTGATTATAGATTTATATAGTTTAACCTTAGTTACTCTGTGTACTTCCCTGGTTTTGAATATCGGCAATAGGGAAGAATAAACTTTGTTTCCCTGATTTATTCTCCTTTTGATTTCATAGCTTTCATTTCCATCTTTATGTATTTTTGCTCCCAAATATACAAATTCTTCTACTAGGTCAATATCGTCATTACCTACTGATATTGCTTTTCTTGCATCATATGCCTTGGTCTTTCGACTCTGGATCATCATTTTTGTTTTATTTAAGTTTATTTGTAGGCCAACTGTTTTAGCTGCATTTTTAAATTGAGTATATGTTTCTTCTGCTGCAGCCATTGTTCTTGAAATGATAATTACATCGTCTGCATAAGCCATTATCTGAGTGGTCTTATATACTATAGTGCCGTTTCTGTCTATGTTAGTTTGTCTTATTATATATTCTAAAACCATATTGAAAAGTAAAGGAACAAGTCCGTCACCTTGTTTCAATCCCTGGTTCACTACTATGTCTTCTGTGAGTTCGTTCTGTATTTTAATTTGGCTTTTGGTTCCTGTCATTGTCTGACTAATCAGTTTAATCAGTTTTTCTGGTATTTTAAATGTCTGTAGTATGTTTTCCAATTGCCCCCCCCCCCCTCTCAGTACACTATCATATGCCTGTTTAAAATCTATAAAAATCATATATATATCCACATTGTATTCCCAGCATCTCTCAGTAATCTGTCTTAATGTGTAAATCTGGTCTGTTGTTGATCTTCCTATATGAAAACCTGCTTGGTATTCTCCTATGCATTTTTCTGCCAAGGGCTCCAATCTCTCTTTAAGAAGTCCTGATAATATTTTATATGCTGTTGACAGAAGTGATATACCTCTGTAGTTGTTACATGTTAGCTTATCCCCTTTTTTATATATAGGGCATATAATACTATTCTTCCATTCTTCCGGAATATGTTCTTCTTCCCAGATTTTATATATCAACTGGTATATTGCCTTTATTAATTCCGGTCCTCCTTTTTTGAGTAGTTCATTGGGTATGCCTTCTCTTCCCGGTGACTTATTCCTTTTCTGTCTGTCCATTACTTTGTTAAGTTCTTCTTCTGTTGGTGGTTCGATTTGTATTCTATATTACCTTGCTGTTCTCTATTCATCTGTATTTCTATTACATTATCTTCTACGTTCAGGGGTGGGTTTAGTAGCTGTTCAAAATAGTCTTTCCATACTTGCATAATCTCCTGTCTTTCACTTACTATTTCTCCCTCACTTTTGCGGATTAGATCTATTCTTGGTTTGTATCCTTCTTTGAAGGATCTAACTTTTCTAAAAGCTTGATTTATATTATTTGCCTTAAATTCTTCTTCTATCTGTCTCAGGTTATCATTTATATATTTCCGTTTCTTCTTTCTACAAATTTTATCCGCTGCCCTTCTTGCTTCTTTATACACTTCTTCTCTTCCTCTAGTTGGTCTATCCTGGTATTCCATGTATTTTCTATTCCTAAATTCAATCACTTCCTTACATTCAGTATCAAACCATTCCTGTTGTTTTGGTTTCTCTTGATATCTTAGGATTTCTCTCGCTGTTGTTGTTACATTCTCCCTCACTTTTTCCCACATTTCTTCTATAGTCTCTCCTGGTATTATTGGGTTTCCTTGCATTTTTTCCTTTATAACTCCTCTGTATTCAGTTAGTTTTTCTTCTTGATATAATCCCTCTGTCTTGTATTTGTCCTGCCTACTATTTTTATTTAGTTTATTTTTGTTCATTCTGCATCTATATTTGATTGTTACTAGATGATGATTCGATCCACAATGTGCTCCTCGCATGGTTCTTACATCTAATATGCTTGTGGCGAATCTTTTATCTATTAGGACATGGTCAATTTGATTAAATGTTTGACCATCTGGTGATATCCATGTTCTTTTGTGTACATCTTTATGTGGGAAAATAGTGGAGCTAATTATCATGTTCTTACTTACTTACTTACTTCCATTAATCTCATCCCATTCTCATTGGATTCATTGTGCAGACTATGCATACCTATCGTTCCTCTATATTCTTGCTCTTTTCCAATTTTGGCATTCATGTCTCCTAAGACTATAATTGTATCATTATTAGGCGTTGAATCATAGACTCTTTCCAGCTGTTGGTAGAATAAATCCTTTGTTACCTCATCCTTTTCCTCTGTTGGAGCGTGGGCATTTATCAAGGTTAGGTTAAAAAACCTGGTCTTAATTCTTAAGGAGCATATTCTTTCACTGATTGGTATCCCTTTTTACCACTAATGAAATCTAAAATTTGACACACTGTAGAGGGAAGTCACATCAAGGCAAACAACTTTTCTTAATGACTTTTACCGATTGAGACCTGTGCTTTAGGCCTTCTTTGCGTTTGCAGCCATGTTCTGCAAATTTATTGTTTAAAACCGACGGTTACTCACCTGAGTCTAGAAGCAGAAGCAGAAGTAATCTATCAACTGCAGAAGATGAAACACATTCTTCTTCGCAATTTGTTCCAACATTGACCCATGGCTCACAGAAGAGTTAAAAGTAAATGATCACCACCGCCCCAGTCACTCAGGGTTTCGACTATATCACCAACAACAACACTAAACCAGATGATTTCAAGTGCATCACCATTATTTTCATTTATAGATCGTGTTACAGATAGTAACAATTGTTCGAAAGCACCCTTCTGACTTTTTAAAAATGCATTCTCCGTTCTTTCCTTTTTCATAACCTTTTGGTATCCTGATAAAAATTCACGGAATTTGTCCCCACATTCCCTAGACATTTCATTTCTTCTCATAATCATGATTCTACACAGCCGCACGCACTACTGTCTGAAACAAGAATGACTTTATTGACTCGAAACTTGTTGGTACTTTGGCATGGTTGTAAAATCTGCAATGTCCCTTCTCGCGGAGGGTTTGTGGGGAAAATAAAAGTATCTCCACATTTTATTTCTATTTCGTCTGTTGACCTTTCTCACCACCTGCCATGAGAGGCCTGATTATAAAG